>NC_045803.1:30868582-31168582 GCF_009873245.2 Balaenoptera musculus | reverse complement strand
TCTCTTGTATAACACTCCCTGCAGTCAGAACTGTGTTTGTATATACAGCTCATGGACTCTAAGATCCATAAGGGCATGGGCCTTGCTTTGTTTTTGTTCAGCTGTGTATTCACACAGCCTAATCGCATAGTGCTTGGCACTCCATACATATTGATTGATTCAATGAACAAATGAATGCATGAATTTCTCCCAAGTTTTTCTCCCATTTCTATTTGCCCAAATATCCAGTTCAGGTCAAAGACAAATCCTTTTGTGTACTTTCCTTATGATGTTTATCTTATGCTTCCTTGGTCTACAATCATTGTGAATTTGTCTCTCCTTCTCCCGTGGTGCCTAGGACTTTCAGAGCCTTGCCCATCATAGATACTTAGCATATGGTTGTTAAATAGACCTGAAGTAGCTTAACTCACCCTTTCTGGTTTTGATGCAGAAGGAAGTCTGCACGGTGTCCCTGTCATACCCCACGGGGTCTGGCTCTGCCCGTCTCCCTGACCTCATCCTCATCTCTGCCTCTTCACCCCATTCATCCCTCTCTAAAAGACGCTCTAGCCCCAGGTCTTTGCATGATTGTCTCCCTCAGTTAATTCAGGTAACTACTCAAATCTCTCCAGAAAAGTCTTCCTAATCAAAAATGGCACACCCTTTTTTCTATTTTTAAGTCATTCTCCCTTTCTAAATTGTTTATTACAGCTTTTATAAGGGCATGTTATATAAATATAAGTAAATAAATATTTATTTTCTGACCCTTCATTGGGGTGTATAGTCCATGAGGGTGGGAGGCATTGCTTATCATAACATCTTCAGCCTCTGGAATGGTGCTTGGCACAGAGGGGATCAATGAACACCTGTGAATGAATGAGTGCTTATTAATTATGATGTCAACTAACTGTCTAGTTTTGTCACTGGGGGAAATAATTAAGGGATTTAACTTGATGGTTTGATATTTTGGTTGTAGTGTAACAGGTATTTTCTAGTTGTTCTTGTAGGAATAGTTGGGATTGTCTCCCAAATTTCAATCTATTTCTCTTTCCACTTCTGTCTCTCTTTCTGACTCTGCCTCTCACTTTCTCAACCAAAAGTCTTATACAAATATACACATACATCTCCTCAGAACAACTTTATTAGATCATTAGCTGAGGTGATGGAAAGTTGACGCTCTTTGATTTCATTCTTCACGTGTTGTAGATTTCAAATAAATTAAGCTCATCCCGAGAAAACAAAGTATTAATTTTGCAGTTTTCTGAGAATTATTGGAACCAGGTCTTCAACAAGAGATACGAGTCTATAAATATTTCCAATCCTTAAAGCAGTAATTACATTTTGGTGCTGATTCACACGTAAATGTTTTCATATTTCCACCACATGCATGTTAGAGTGTACATATTTTTCCTTTTTCTTGTTTTTTTTTTTTCTTCAGAAAAGCATATAAAATACAAATTTTTCTACTTCAAAGTGGCAGCAGAGGAGTTAGAGTTCTAAATATCCTCTGATTTGGAATGGTGTTCCACTAGCATGAAACCAACATTTCATCAAAGTGGTTTGCTTCAATCAGGGTTGTACCGGTGAGATATAAATTATAAATCATATCTTCTGTTTTACATGGGAAACAGGAACTCTGAGGTGGATCGTGCTCGAACAGATGGACTCGAGGTGGTTTCATGTTTTCTGCTGCTTATGTTTTGCTTCTAATGTCATTTTCAAAGATTCCATCATTAACTTCAGAGGCGCCCAGGCAAAGAACTTTCAACAACTAAATATGGGTTTTGGCAAAGGTTCCAGCTGCCAAACAAGGCAGGGTGGCGTGGGGTGCCTGAGAAACACAAACAGACCAGAGGGGTGGGCACAGGGAAGGGGGAACAGCAGGGGACAGAGAAGGGACACCCCCACCCCCCACTGCATTCTCAGTTCCCCTCAGGGAAATAATGTGGGACTGACTTTGAGGTCCAACTTTATCTGCATCCCATTGATTACACTGGGCTCCGGTTTCCTAGCTATTCAGTATTCAGAATCATACTGAATAGAGTTTGGACTGAATCAGGGCTGATATGCTGTGATTCTGCTGTATAAGGTGTTAAATGTTGAAATACTATTTGTTAAAAAGCCCCCTCTAGGGACTTCCCTGGTGGTCCAGAAGTTAAGACTCCGCACTTCCACTGCAGGGGGCGTGGGTTCCATCCTTGGTCGGGGAACTAAGATTCCCACATGTCTTGTGGTACAGCCAAAAAAAAAAAACCTCCTCTATTGGTTTGCTGGAGCTGCTATAACAAATAACCACAGGCTGGGAAGCTTAACACAACAGAAATGTATTCTCTTACTGTTTTGGAGGCTAGACGTCCAAAATCAAGGTGTGAGCAGGGTCACACCCTGAAGCCTTCGCTCCCTCTGAAGGCTTTAGGAGAGAGTCCTTCTTTGCCTCTTCCGATTTCTGGTGGCCCCAGACGTTCCTCGGCTTGTGGCAGCATCAATGCTGTCTGTGCCTCCATCGTCACGTGGCCTTCTCCGTGTGTCTCCGTGTCCCCTCTTCTTCTTATAAAGGGCACCAGATGATTTCATCTTGTGATCCTTAACTAATCACATCTGCAAAGACCTTATTTTCTAACTAAGTTTGCCTTTCTGAGGTTGTGGATGAACATGAATTTTGGGGGGGCACTATCTAACACAGGACACCCTCTGAATGCCTCTGCTGCGCTGGCTTTCTTGTCTCTTTCCTTGGACTCCCTGAACCTGCCTTGCATCCAGCAAGTAAAGTATTATTTCCTGGCACAGCAGGGCACCTCAGGACCCTGCTCCATGCCTCTGGACAGGACTAGAGGATCCAAAGGGCCCTGTCTGCTCTGGCACCCTGACCCAGTCAACAGCACAGACAGAACAAGGGGAGAGCAGAGATGAGGCCGGGGAGGACCAAAGAGGCTTCAGACGTAGGTGGAGGGAAGATGTGACTGGAGAGCATATTCTGGGAAGACTGGGACCCAGTGCTGTGGTGTGTACCTGTGTGTACGTGAGTGTGTGTTCATGTGTAGCCGGGGTGGAGGTGTGTGCTGAGAGCAACCTCTGCTTGGCCAGACTGGATGCCTTCACTATGTGACCGGGCAAGAAGGTTTTTGTACGCCGAAACTTTTACCCGTGTTGTTTCTTTGCCTGGAGCGTTCTTCTTCCTCTTCTTAGGCTGCATTCCTCATCCTTCAAGGCTTTCTGGAATTTGGTTCATAATGATTGTGCTGAGGAACCATTCCTTATATTTCCCTTGCTCTGAACTACAAGGCAAGGAGAGGTGGGGCCAGAGCCCTGCAGGCTACCTTTCCCAGGTCCTGAGTCAGCTGGATTCAACCAATGGGAGGCACTGCTGGGCCCTGGAGGGTGGGAGGTAGGGAGAAGCCAGGGCACTTCTCCCCTCCCTGTCTGCCTCTGGTGGGGTCTCCAGCAGCAGCTGTGTCTCCTCCAGAGTTCCAGTTTCCCTGGGGCTGACCTTCAGTAGTTCCATCTTTCTCTGGGTCATGCCTGGCCCCTGGGTCACATAACCCCCCTCCTCCCTTTGTCTCTCCAGCTTAGGGGTGGTAGCTGCATCCTGCTATTGTTAAGATCTCAGCTGCCTCACAATCCCATGTTTGACTTTCTCTACCATTGGTAACCAATTCCCTGTATTAAATTCCTTCTGTTTTAAATACTCAGACTATTTGACTGAAGTGCCTCTGTTGTAGCACCGTCCACACTGGATTGCCATTCAGCAATTTATCTCTCTGCCTCTCCAACGAGATGGTGAACTTGAAATGAGCAGAACCTGTTTTCCTGATTTTTGGACCCTCTCCCAGATCAGAGCCTTCTTCTCCCATCCTGCCCTGTCCAGGGCTTTTCACAGAGTAGGTTTCCATTACCTGTCTGTTGGTTTAATGAAGAAATGGTAGACAAGATCAGCTTTCCACAAGCCTGAAAACTGGAGGGATTGTCTTCTATTTCCTTGACACAATTTACAGGAGTCTCTTCTTTGTCTAGCACTTGTCACAGTGTATCGTTGTAGCTATTTGCATGTTCATTTGATTAAGGTCTCTCTTTTCTCTTTATCCTCAAGGAGCAAAGCACGGAGCAGCAGTTGGCTGAGCCCACTACATTGTGCTAGCACAGGGCCTAGCACATAATAAGTGCTCATGAAAACTTTGTTAAATGAACTATGGATAGTTTAGGTGGGCTTTCAGAATTTCTAATTGCTTTGATCTTAAAAGAGAAAACTTTGCTTACTTTGGAATAAAAGGGAAAATATATTGGAAATAAATAAAATTGAAAGACAGAGAAAGTATTTAAAAATATTTTTGCTTGCATGACCAAAATAATGTTCCCTTTCACTCTTACTGACTATTATAGATTTTATCTCAGTTGACTTTAGAGGTCTCTGTTAAACAGGGAAAGAGAAAGATTATTTCCCCTCCTGCAGCTGCAGAGACATGGGCAGGGCCTCTCTTCCCCATCATCCCATGACTCTCGGGGTGGCCTTTTGCTGAACCCTGCACTTAACAGACTCCAGTATTTTGTAGGTTACACATCTGAGTCTCTCACAAGCAGGAGGGCAGGAACTGTGTTGGGTCATTAGTGCTGATCACAAACGCTCCAGTTCTTCCCTTCTTCCAGCACGTGGTAGGATTGCATTTCCAGGCCCCCGTAAAGGTAGGCATGGCAATGACATGTGAGCAAAAGGGACACGTGTCACTTCCAGAAGGAAGCTTAAAGAGTGAATGCGTGATTTACTACATCCTTTTCCCACTCCTGCAGAAATGCAGAAGCTCCTGTCCAGCTTGGGTCCCTGAGAAATTAAGAGGAGCAGAGCCCCCTGCTGACCTGTGAAGTCAACTCCCTGTTTTACCATTCTGAGTTGCTTGTTTTTGTAGCATGATCCAACATCTCCTGACTGATATTCATACCTTATTCACTTTTCTAGCTCCTGGATCCAGGATAGTACCTGACATATTATGGGCCCTCAATAATTATTTGCCAAATTAATAAATGAATGAAGACAGAGTCCTTACCTTCCAAAGGAACAGTTTTCATGTGAGCCAACTGAGTAGGAAGGAGGTGAGGGTGGGAATAGAGATAATGCCAAAGGTGAGTTGGTTGTAGAAGTAGATGGATTAGTTCCCAAACTGGAATGCTAGCACCTGTACAATCCTGTCTCCTTGGCAGGCTTAAAGATTAAAATATAACTCTTTTGATATTGACTTTAGCAGTGCCTTGGTAGTTAAAAAAATTTAAAAAGGCAGGAAAAAGAGTTAATACTTGACTGCTGAGCTAAAACGGGACAGAGGAATCAGCAGGTGGTGAGTAATCCACTCTCCTCCCCTCATTTCTCTTCTCATGGCTTAATTAATTAATTTTAAAAAATTGAATTAATTTACAATATTATATTATTTTCAGGTGTGCAGCATAGTGATTCAGTATTTTTGCAAATTATACTCCATTAAAATGTATTACATGAGAATGGCTATAAATCCCTGTGCTGTATAATATATCCATGTAACTTGTCTATTTTATACATTGTAGTTTGTATCTCTTAATCCCATACCCCTACCTTGCCCCTCCCCTATGCACTCTCCCCACTGGTAACCACTAGTTTGTTTTCTTTATCTGTGAGTCTCTTTCTGTTTTGCATATACATTCGTGTTTTTAAAAAATTTTTATTTTATTTTATTTTTTTGGCTGCGTTGGGTCTTTGTTGCTGTGCACGGGCTTTCTCTAGTTGCGGCGAGCAGGGGCTTCTCTTCATTGCGGTGCACGGGCTTCTCATTGTGGTGGCTTCTCTTGTTGCAGAGCACGGGGTCTAGGCGTGTGGGCTTCAGTAGGTGCAGCACGTGGGCTCGGTAGTTGTGGCTCGCGGGCTCTAGAGTGCAGGCTCAGTAGTTGCGGCGCACGGGCTTTGCTGCTCTGCGGCATGTGGGATCTTCCCAGACCAGGGATTGAACCTGTGTCACCTGCACTGGCAGGCGGATTCTTAACCACTGCGCCACCAGAGGAGTCCCTGTTTTATTTTTTAGATTCCACATATAAGTGATATCATACTGTATTTGTCTTTCTCTGTCTGCCTTATTTTGCTCAGCATAACATTCTCTAGGTTCATCCACATCAGGACTTAATTTAGATGGGCTAATTTATCTGCTCTCCATTGCTCTTATCTATTCACAGATTCCTCCTGCGGTTTAGTCTGCAGATCTGGTGAGTAGTTACTAGGCGCCAGCTCCTGGCTTAGGTAATAGGCGATACAATGTGATCTATTCTCTTTAGAAACTCACAGTTGCATAGGGAGAAAGGCCCACGGTAAGTGCTGTCACACCCAGGCCCAAAATGCTTGGGGGAACCCCACTCAGCACCTGCAAGAAGTAACTGTGCATTTTCCCCTAAAGTCCTTGGAACTTTGATTCCTTACTCCTCCAAAGTCCTTTAAATTGCTGCCCCATCCTTGACCAGCACAGCAGCTCTTGGAAGGAGAAAAGGCAAGTCGTATTCTCTTTATTTGCAAGATGGGGAAGCAGAGGCACCGAGGGAGTAGGACATTCAGCCAAGGTCAGTGTCGGAGCTGGGGTGGGGACTTTGTGCTCAAGATTTCTAGAGTCAGAGGAGACCAACCCTTCCTTTCTAGGCAAAGAAACCAGTCCGGTGCAGACCAGTGGCTTCCTCAAGGCCACTTAGTGAATAGGTGTCAGAGTCAAGACTATGAATCTAGTTCTCTGGGTCTGCAAGATTCCAGGATGTGTCTTATCCAAGCCACACAGGCTATTTAAAAAGCCAGGTTCATGTTGATTGGTTTTGCTTCAAATCAAAACCAACTAGATACAAGAGTCAGAAACATCAGGCAGACGACTGCCTTCTCAAGACCCTCCTCGCCCTGACATGCGTGGATGAAACAGACCTGATTCTGGCCCGCATGCTGAGCGGACTTCCTAACAGCCCGGTATGCTGGTTGCACTTAGTCAATGTTGTTGGTGTTTGTGCCAGCGTCCCTAAACACCAGAAGCCGAGGAGGCAGGTGGAATTTTGCACTGGGGGAGAAGGAAAGCAGGCCTACCAGGTATCTGTTACTCGGAGAGAGATGAAAGAGAATCAGCAGGCCCTTTTCAAAGCTGAAAACAACCCGCATCACGCGGATGGCCGGCCAGCTGGGCGACAGGAATTTCTTCCACTGTGGTTGACCGGACCAGGAAAACTTCTCTGGGCTGCTTGTGTTAATAGGTTGTTAATGATTGATGCGGGGGTCTTTTATGTCACCAAATGAAAGGCAGAAACAAGGGGCCCGACTTTGGAGTTGATGACTAGACCAGTACTTGTTCCGAGCGAAGGCGGAATTTTAAAACATTTATGTTGGCTGAGCTTGAGCTGGGCTACACAACAGCTCGTTGGAGGAATGAAACGATCCTGTCTGGTGTTCGCCTTCCTTTGTTCTTTCACTCAGACATTAAAAATACAGCAGGCTAAAAGGAGAAAATAAATTTCAAAGATCCTGCTAGATGTCAGGCGCAAAGAGGAGGCAAGATGTGGGGTGAGTTTGCTAAACAGATAAAGCAAGTGGGTAGGGATGTGTAGTAGATTCTTCGGAGACAGAGACCTCACGCTGTCCTGGCTCCTTATAGCCTCCTTGGGGTATTTCTTATACACGGACCTAATGCACCTGCTACCCTATTTCCTGGGTTAGGGTTTTTTACAGAGCATTCTAGAGTGCCATAGCGAAATAGCTTTTTTCTGTGCTCTTGGCTCTGAGAGTGGCTTGGATACTTCAAAACAATAAACTTATTTATTGAGGTATAATATAAATACAGAAAAGTACTTTCTGGAAATCACGAATGTGCACCTTTATATATATATATATATTCACTAATTGAATACACCCGTGTAACCCCCACTGGCATCAGTGAACAGAACATTAGTTTGGACACATATTATTGCTTTGGAACTCTCTTCCCATTGCAGATCAGATTCTCACATACTTTGATAATAACTAGGGTGACCATATCATTTATCTTCCCAACTGGGAAACCTCTGAGAGTAAAAATGTACAACAGGCATAAATTGGAATTGTCCCAGGAAGCTAGGATATGTGTTCACCGTACCAATAACAACAGTACACATTTATCAAGCACTGTGTTCTTGAGTCTCCATTTGGTACTGCTGTGCTCCATCCTTTTGCTGCCTTCTCTCCCTGCTCTGTGATCCAGGACGTGGACTCTTGTGTACCACATATCTGCGTTTCATTGCCCTTTGGCTTCAGCCAGTGGGAAGCCCAGCAGGAGATCATAGGTTGGGAGGAGAGAGGAGTGGGAGTATTTCTTCCTTGCTCCCTCCCTACACTGGTGCAGCATCTCTGGCCGTGGCTTCCTCCTTCCATGGCTACAGCTCTTGCCAGGTTGGCCCTCCTCCAAGCCCCAGTCCTCTCTGGCCTCCACTAGCACAATTTCCTCTCCTTGACTTTCAGGGCTAAGAGATGGAAAAGTTTTTCTCTACTGCTAGTCTTTAGGTGCTTCAACATCCCACCTTGGTTCCTACACCTGCCCAGACCTCTGTGAGTAGTTCCTTCATTGTAGCTTTCTCATTGGAACCTGCGAAGTGAATTGTTTCCTGCTAGGATCCTGACTGATAACAACTGCTTGCTATGAGCCACTACTTTATCCACATCAGCTCACGATGTCCTTACAATACTCCATGAAGTGATGACTATTGTTATCTCCCTTTTGTAGATGACAGACTAAGGACAGAGATTTTAAATCATTTACTAAGACATACAGGTAGAAAGTAGTGTAATTGATTCTTATAGGAGTGACTGGAATCTAGGGACAGTGTGATAGGTCTTGCTCAGAACGGCACTCACACTGATGACTTTGGGGCCTCTGACCACATCCTATATTGACTAGGCAGCTCCTAGCAGTTCAGTGCAAACCCTGCAATTCAGAGAAGAGACTCAGATAAGAATAAGACTCACGCTGGCTTTCACTAGACAGGTAAAGCATCGACCATCTACATTTGTGTCTTTTTGAGCCATTGCTTTAATATTGCAGAGCAGTAAGGTCACCAGATCTGCAGCATCAGCACCTCCTGGGAATTTGCTAAAAATGCAAAATCCTGGGCCTCACCCCAGATCTACTGAATCAGATTATCTGCAGTGGGGCCCAGCAACCTGTATTTTAAGAAGCCCCTCGGGGGATACTGATGCCCTGGCCCTTGGGCTCTTGCAGCTTCTTGCCTGAAGCCTGGCACTATCTGGCTATCAGAGTTCCTTGGGATTTCCCAAATTCTTTCTTTGTCTGATGGGATTGAGAATAAGAGAGCAGATGACATGAAACCCTCAGTATCCCTGCCTTCCTGCTTCCCCTGTGGACCCCATCTCTATTTGTGCAGCTGTTAAAATCATTAAAGAAGTTGTTCATGAATATTTCAGGGCCTCAGACAAATCTCGAGTCTGATTAGAAGAGCACAGAGAGAAGAAACCCAGAACTGGCCATCCTTACAGGCTGTTGCAATAGAACTAGTTATTTATGCATTGAATCCTTGTGGGGCCCCCAAATCTGGAAGGAGGAAGCCTTGGTCAGCCTCTTTCTGATGACGAGTAGAGGTTATGAAGGGTAGAGGTTATGGCTGACCTTCTCCATGGCCAGAAGTTTCTAGAGGAAGACTGATGGAGACTTTCTCAACACTGTGATTTAAGTGGGGCTCCATTACTTGGCGATAAGTAACATAAACTAAATTAAAGAGAAACAAAAGAAATCTATTAGAAGGTGTATCAGTTAGGGTTCAATGAAAGAATCAAAACCAGTAGAGGATATATATTAAGAGGTTTATTGCAAGGAATTGGCTGGCTAGGCAAGTCCTAAATCTGTAGGATCGCCATCAGGAAGGGCAGGCTGGAACTGTCAGACATGGGCTGAAACTGTTGTCCACAGGCAGAATTTCTTCTCTTCTAGAAAGCCTCCATTCTGCTCTTAAGGCTTTTCACCTGATTGAATCAGCCCTGCCCAGATTATCTAGTATAATCTCCCTATCAAAAGTCAACTGATTAGGGACCTTAATCACATCTACAAATTCCTTCATAGTAGCACTGATGTTAATATTTGATTAAATAACTGGAGACTATAGCCTAGCCACATGGACTCATAAAATTGACCATCAGAGAAGGGCATGGAATAGTTCCAAGAATAAAGGAAAAGCCACACTAAAAGAATCAAGGACTTCTCTAAAATCCAAGTAGCAGGTGTGCATGGAATTCTTCTTCTGGGAACCATATTTAGGGAGAAGAGTTCCAAACAATTTTGACCTCATATGATTTCTCTCCCAGTTACAATTCTTGGATTGATGTGATACCTTCAATTAAATTCCTTCATTCCCTCTATACATTTGCCCTCTCTCACAAGGAGAACACTGGCTCCCAACAATATTGATATATTGACTCATTTGCCCTATCTTACAATACACACAAAATCATTTCAGATTTACTACATGGATACTCCTATGGACAAAAGATGCTTTAAGTAAAGTTCAAGATTTCTTTATACTTATTTTGTTTTTAGACTATATCCCACTATACGTGAACAGTCAGAATATTACGTTCAGAAGTTGCTAGAAGTACTTTTTGTGTGGGTGTGTGGCTATATTATCATTGTGGTATATAGTTCAGTTCATTCATTTCTCTTTGATTTCAATGTTAGGGTTTGCTTTCTAGACCCTTTTAAATTTAATTCTGTTCTTTTAAAATATTCACAAGGTTCAAACGTCAGAGCCTTATTTAAAAGGGTGTATTCAGTAAAGTCTCCTTCCCATCCCCCTCTCTTTTGCCCTTTACCAGCCCATCATAATAGAAAACCATTTTCATTCACTTCTGGTTTATCTTTCCTCAGTTTCTTTTTACAAAAATACTATATATATATGTTCTCATTTCCTCATAGTTCTTACACAAAAGTTAGCATATTATATACGTTAAATTAAAAAAAATTGTGGTAAAAAATACATACACAAAACTTACCATCTTAACCATCTTAAGTGTATGTTCAGTACTGTTAAATATATTCACACTGGACCGCCTGGGGGGGTGGGATGGGGAGGGTGGGAGGGAGGGAGATGAGGGAGGGAGGAGATATGGGAACGTGTGTATATCTGTAGCTGATTCAATTTGTTATAAAGCAGAAACTAACACACCATTGTGAAGCAATTATACTTCAATAAAGATGTTTAAAAAAAAATATATTCACATTGATGTGCAACAAAGCTTTAGAGTTTTTTCATCTTACCAAACTAAAACTCTATACCCATTCATTTCCCTCTCCATCCAGCCTTTGGGAGCCACCGTACTTACTGTTTCTTTCTTTTTTTAAAATTAAAACTGATCATATTCTTTATTTTATTTTCATTTTTAAATTTTTGGCTGTGCCACGTGACTTGTGGGATCTTAGTTCCATGACCAGGGATTGAACCCGGGGCCCTGGCAGTGAAAGCACTGAGTCCTAACCACTGGACCTCCAGGGAACTCTCCATGCTTATTGTTTCTGTGAAACAGACTAGCAGTCCTGTTGAGTCAAAGGAGGGGAGACCAGTGAGGGTGGTTGGCCTTCAGTGTCTCAATTGTCACAGCAACAGGCAGAGTGGAAATGTTATCATAATGATGCAGATGAAGAAACAGAGACTTGGGCTCTAGTAGGGGAATCAGACCCAAAAAAGTAAATAAATGAAAACATGGCCAGTTGTCATAAAAGCCATGAGAAAAGATAAAATGAGGCTGAGATGGGAGTTGGGGGAGAACCTAGGGAGGACTCTATTCAAAAGAGTGAGAAGGAGTTAGCTAAGAGAAGAATGGAACAGGAGGGGATCATATCGGGTGGTGGGAACAGCATGTACAAAGGCCCTGAGGCAGGAATGTGTGGACTATGCTGGAGAAACCGAGGGAAAGAGTTTGGGTTTTACTCTAAGTAGCTCCCTCTCTTTATCTTCCATTTCACATGCACATGCATGTGCTGCGTTAGCTCCAGTTCAGCTGTTTTGTTCTTTGGGGTAGAACGTTGAGCCATTTCTTAATTGCTCTATATTTAGTTTTGTTTAAAAATCTATAATTTAAAAACCACCAAGGGTTGGGCTGGTAATTGAGTTTCCATGGTCCATTTACTCCTTGGCCTTTGCTCCTGAGCTGGCCTACCAAGGTGACAGCGTGTGCCAGTCACAATGGAAGTATTTGTTAGCAGAACATCTGCTCCCCCAGAGCTGACCCGGGTCTAGTTGCCAAACCCCAAAACTAATCTCAGGGCCTCTTAGTTTAGTTTCCTGCAAAAGGGGGCTGGAGAGGGACAGCAGAATAGCTGGGGCTTAGTGGAGTGGGTGACGAATAGCATCACAGGTCTGGTATCAATTTAAGCCTAGACTGTGCTATTTATAAACCACATCGCTTCCTCTCTCTGGGCCTCAGTTTCCTCACTTATCAAATGGATTAGATGAAATCAGGTGCCCTGAATCTAGAAGGTATTCTTATATACTATTAGTGGGATTGTCAATTGGTACATCTTGTTGCAGGGTTGTTTGACAATATCACAATTTTAAAGGCACTTTCCCTCTGTTCCAGCAGTTCCACCTCTAAGAATCTTTCTTCCAGATGTGCTCACACATTTGTACAGATAAGCATGCACAAGGATGTTCATATTAGCACTGTTTGTAAGAGCAAAGGATCGGAAACCACCTAAATGTCCATCATTAGGGAACTGGTTATATAAATTACGGTGCATCCGTACAAAGGAATATTATGCAGCCTTTGAAAAGAGGGCGGTGGCTCTCTTTATATGGATAAGGTGGGATGCCTAAAATATATCATTATGTAAAGTGGCAAAATATTAGTGCATTTGTGTTTTTTGAAAAGGTAATGACGTAATATGCTTGCCTGGCATATCGTATCCCTAGAAAGAGAAGGAACTGGTAACAGTGGTTGTCATGGGAGCCTGCAGGACAGAGTGGGAGGGAGGGTCCTCTTCACTACATATGCCATCGGTACAACTTGAAGTATTTTCCAAATGCATGATTAAATGAATCAATTAAATAAAAAATTTTAAAGTTTTAAATGTCTATAGAACCCAGATAGGTAACATAAGTGACTGAAACAGGCTAGGAGTGAAATGCCAGGGAGCAGTGGGGATGTTGGTGACCTGGAGTGCTCAAGTCCACCCAAAGAGATAGCTGTCAGCCTCACTCGACTGTGCCCATGGGTCAGGGGACCAGTGTAGCCAGACCTGATTTCCCAAGAGAAATAGAAATTGACATTTTAATGTGAACTCTTCTGATGCTTAAGTGTTGGCAACTGATTAAAACTCTGATAAACAAAACAAAACTCTGTGGGTCCAAAAAGTCTGGGGCCAGCACTGGTTTCTGGCATCCAGTTGGTAGCTGATGTATTAGGCGCTTTTTAAGTTCCCTTTCAGTTTTGACAATCCTCTGCCCGGGGCACCTGCAGCCACTGCATACATATTTGCAAGCACAAAATGGGTTCTTTTCAGGTTGTTACTAGTAACTGTGCAAATGGTGGCCCTGGCCAGTGAGGCACAGTGATGGCTCCACACCAGCTGCCGTGGTAAATGGAAAAGGCACTGGGCTTCAGTAAACACGGGATGCTTGATTGCAGGCCGGCCTCGGTTTTTTCATCTATGAAATGGAGACAACCACCAACTTGCCCTGCCTGTAGTTGTCGGGATCATATGAATTGTTGAATACAAGAGTGTTTTGAAAGCGGCAGGGTGTGGGTATGACGTTGTTTCAAGGACACAAAGCCTGGGCGGCCAGCATCAGCCCTCCCGGTCACTTTCCTTCCTTCTCCCATCCTCACGGGACCTTGGAGAGTTTTCAGCCCCATAGAGGAAGTTCAGCGAAGCCAATGTTACACCCATCCAGACCCCAATCCTACTCCAGCAAATTCACCAACCCTCAATGGATAGACATGCATGCCTGTGTTCAAGCTCACATCCTCCCAACATATTAGAATGGAAATGCTGTTTAGTAAGAACTGTGTTTGAGCCCAGAAAGAGGTTATTTTCTACCACCTGTGAAATGTCTTGACCCAGAAACAAAAAAATGTTCCCATTAGAGCAGTACAGAAACCTTCTACAGCAGAGCCAAAATTTCTTAAGTAGTCCCTGTTTTTGCCCTAATATCAATACGCTTTTATTGTCTACATTTATACAGTGGTGAGTAGATAAGAGCCTCCTTTAGTGTGGCTGAAGTTCTGAGCTCCACAAGAAACATGTTAGCATTGAGCAGGCGATAAATAATGTATTAAAAAGCAATTATTTATTTCTTTCCCTCTAATGGCTAGTAGCTGCCTGTTTCCCCTTGAATGGATCTGTTTCCTAGACTATAGCACTCAAAAAATAATAATAACAAAGCTGGCCTTTCTAAATAAGAACTCTGATTATGGAAGATGCTTTGCCAGGTTCGCAGGGGCTGCGAAGTGTCTGGTCAGGGCTGTGCAGAGAATGTGATTATCTCCTCACACAAGGCTCCCCCGGAACAATCCAGAAAGAGAAGCCTCAAAGACACACTTGAAAGATGATGGTAAGAGTGGAATGCATCAGCCAACTTGTGAGGGACACCATCACCGTGTTTCCCCAATTATGGGCCCCATGCAAGTCTGAAGAGAGAGCTCCTTGTATAAAACACTCGAATGCAAATCAACACTGGAGCCTGCAAGCTCCCCGCGCCCTCGCCCCACCTGATCGACATGCTTCTGTACTTCAGCAGAACCTGGAGGCCGGAATGACGCTACACTTCACATCACTAATGAATTCGCGGCCGGGCGTCTCAGACTCTCATCTCCTCTGCCTGCGTCTCCGCAGTCCCTGTCCAGCCAGCCTGGGGACCATCGAGCAGTCGCTGCTGTGCTGAGTGTCAGGAGCTGGGAGCTTTCAGGCTCCAATCAGCCAAACCAGTGATTTGGAAACAGAAAGAGGCAGTTTCAGGATTTGAACCCAGGACTTGCTACCTCCAACGCCCAAGTTCTTTCCACTAAGGAAACCTCCTGGGCTTCTAATTGTTTAGGAAAAAAAAGATAAGTCCGTAGCGTGGCATTCAAGGTCTCAGTTCCCCTGACCCTTCTTATATCTGCCAGCATCTCCAATCCGGCACAGACAGCCTCTGCGCTTACCATTTCTGGAACGCTCTTTGAACTATGTTGCAAGTGCCCTTTATCTGGGATCCTCGTCCCTCATCTCTCCTCTCTTATGCTGCTCATGGCTTAACATAAGCTCTGGGAAGCTTGCCCTCTCCTCTTCGTTGTGGGGTATACAGCCTGGTCTTGTGCTAGACCTTCTGCATGTCTGAATCACCCTTCCCCCACCCCCATACATCACAGAGCACATCTATAACAATATCCTATTTTCCCTATAGTTCTTCTCCAACTATTACACTTGGCCTAGAAGAAATGCTTTGGTTCTAGCCCCAGTTTTACTATTTGTAAACTTTGTGATGTTTGGCCAGTGATAATTGCTTCCCAGCCTCACTTTTCTCATTTTGATGGAATAACAATCCCTGGTCTGTTAACAGAGTTCTTGGGGGTGGGGAAAGAGACAATACGATAATTGAAAACCATGTTTTAAACTTGTAAAATAAGTTGTATTATTATAACTATTACATGTTTTGAAGTTTTCTCCATCACATTTCGCCCATCAAATGTTCCTGTGAAAAGGAGGTAGGAGGAGGCATTTTCCCAATTTTTATAGATGGGAAAACAGGAAGCTATAAAGGCGGAGTGACTGATTTAAAGACGAAACAGAATAGAAACAGAGCCCTGAGAGGGTCTTTAACTTCCTAACTTTTTGCCTTTTCGTTAGATTACAGGTCTCTTTAACAGCCCTCCTGTTCTTATTCTCAGAGAAATAATACTTTTAATGACTCAAATTCAGAAAGCTTTTAGTGAGTATGTACTTTGCACCAGAAAGAGATTCAACGGTTCGGGCTGGCTCAGGGAGTCTTAGTTTATTAGTTTCAGACCAAGAGATGGAGCTACAGTAAGAGCTTAGAGAGGAGGTAGGATAGACCAGTGGTCGGGCATGTGGGCTGCCTGCCCCTTCGTGCACTGCATCACTGACCAGCTGGGCAACATTGGGCATGTTGGTTACCTGCACATTGTCTCAGTTTCCTCATCTGTTAAAGAGGATCCCTGAAGTCTTAATACTTGTAAAGTGCTCAGAGCAATGCCTCAATTACTACTACTGTTCCTTTGCACAACAAATATTTGGTAAATGCCTACAGGGCACTAGGCATTGTTTTAGGCACTGGGCATACAGCAGTGACCAGAACAAAAAGTCCCTGCTCTCATGGGGCTTATAGTCACAAAGGCAGGCAAAAATAAACACATCGATGAATACAAACATTTTAAAGTCATTTGGTTAGCTTTTCTTACAAACTGTCATTTTATAGATTATTACCTTTTTCACTTGATTTTATTGGCAGAGAATGTGAACAGTTATTGGGTCATTGATTCTAGACGTCTAAAGACTCATTTTCTAAAGATCCTGATTTTATATTGGCATTTCATTGCTGATTGCTCACTGGAAAACAGCCACCCAGGAGACAATCCTACTGTAGCCTGGAACTAAAACCAGTTTGGTTTTTTGATACTAAACGGTATAAACTCTGGGTTTGCTTAAATTGGGGCTTGCAAACTTAAATTACTGCTGAGGTCAGGTAAGTCACATCAAAGGAGGCAGCTGGCTGGAACTGGGACTGCGAAACTGCTGTCACATGGGGAAGTGGACCCAGTATGGCCAGATCTTCTGATATTTTTCTGAGATGGGACGATTCAGAAATTTTTGTCTGAAATTTCCAGATTTTTATTTAGTGGCAACACATTCACCTTTAAGATGAAGCTGTTGAATTAGGCCTAGTGTGGATGAAACAGAACCCTTCTGTAGGCCAAGTTCAGCCTGAGAACCACCAGTCTGCAAAGATCCTTGGTTTATATCATTGCATATGATCTTCGACTTTGTCCTAAACTGCCCTGCCTTTTGAAGACACTGCAGTTTCCTTCCTTTTGTCCGTCTCTTTCCCCAGCATCATCTGTGGCAGCAGTCCTTGTAAATAGATTTTCTGTGCCAGATCATTGCAGCACTGGAGAGGCTGGTGAGCTTGGGTAGTGCAATCCTCTCCATGGCAGCCTGCTTTCTGGAGGGTCTTAAAGTCCACCTGAGCTTGGGGAAAAGAACCCAGTCCTGCTTTCCCAGCTTTAATAATCACTGACTCTTTGTACTTTCCATCTTTCTGGTGATGTTTGTTTTCTTTGCATATTAATATGTCCCACAGAAGAATGCTTAAATCCAAGAGGGAGCAGGCGTGGGGAATGTGTACAGACACATTCATAGTCCTTCTGGCATAATACAGATGAAACCGGAACCCCTTGGGTCTCCTCTGCTTACCCCAGACATCCAGGAGACTTTGGCTCTTTGTTTTCCAAAGATTACAGGATTAGAGGCACTGGTCACCCTGTCCCAGAATATAATCAGCCGCATGGCTGAGCTGGGCTCAATTCTGCGCCAATGGTGAGTGACTGGCAGAGAATTTGGGGCCAGGCCTCCATATGAGTGTGAGTGAGTCTTTATTCCTGTGGTCTCAGAGCCAAGGAAGGCAGCTTTGAATCATAACAAGCTTTTCAGGGCTTTGGACTCTGGCCTTCACTAAATGGAATTCAGAGGTGATGAGTATGAATTTTGACTGATATTTTGAAGCAGCCCTTTCAGCAAACCCACAAAACACCATCAACTTCGATGGGAGCCGTTCTGAAAGTTGAGCGTGCATCGGAATCACCTGGAGGGCTTGGAAACACAGGTTTCTGGCCCCTCTTCCAGATTTGATTCAAAAGGTCTAGGATAGGACCTACCCTACCTCCGGGAAACTTGCGTTTTTGGCCAATTTCTAGGTGATGCTGAGGGGGCTGGCCCAGGGATCACACTTTGAGAACCAGTACTCTAAGGAACTGGCAAACAGGTGTCTAAAAAATCAGGAAATGCTTCCCCTTAAAATACCTGCTTGTCTTACTATTTAGAGGCTGCCAGTCCTAGTGGAAATCAAGTCAGGAAACCTGGGTTCCAGCCCTGACCCTCTGTCACCAGCTCTGTGGTCTTGGGCAAGACACTTACCTTCTCTGAACCTCGGTTTTCCCACCTGGAAACTGGAAATAGTAATTCCAGTCATGCTTCCTTCCTAGGGGTCTGGGGAGATGCCAATGACCTTGGGGGTGCATGTGCTCAAGACCCTCCATTCAGGCATGAGGGACTCTTACTGAGAGTGTGGAACCTTAGGAATTAGTTTTCCAGTCTGTTCTTGTTTTTCACTCTGGGGAGACCTCATCTGTAAGACTATTTTAAGGTGAGAGACCCTCAGAATTGTGAAGATCAAAAGTTTATTTTGCTGAAGAATGAATCCTTTCTGAGAGAAAACACTGTAACTTCCTCCATCTCCAAGAACACTTTCCAACCTGAGAAATGGGTTTACTTAGTGGAGTAGGCGAAGCCCTCAAAATGATGGCAACTTGTGGATGTTCTAAACAGACAGCATTCCTGTTCATGTTGGGGATTCATTTTAAAGATTATAGACATATAAAAAAAGATTGCTGACTTGGAAAATTCAGCATCAAGGAAGAGCTTAAATAGGCCAAGACAATAAGTAGATGTTAAAATGGTGGAGAGCAGAATGGGGTCTCTTCAGAACGACCGGGACTTGCCTCGCTGAGCACAGTCTCAAGGCTTCTTCCCCAGCCCAGTGGATAGAAATTCTCTCACAATCCACTCTGGATTTCTTTCCTGATTACAAACAAATTTCTTTCACCTGTTGGCCCAGCCCATATCCATACTGGGCAAAACAAGAATGTTTACTCTTATACTGCCCAGGCTTTTTTGCAATATCAAAGCTAAATCCTGTGCTGAGTTGTCAGTTGACTGTCTGGCAATCTGACAAGGGCTGCAAAAGGATAACAGTCCAGATGAAGAGGGCAACCTGGGGCTGTGAGATAAGATGAGCGTCCCACCTTCCCTGTTCCTAGGCATGAAATCCCAGCATCTTCCAAAGAAAGACTAGAGAGACCTTATCATGCAGCTTTAAGCTTTCATCCAGTTTGTTCCTTAACCAGCCAATTGATTACAACAGCATAGTGTATGCCTACCATGGGCCATCTGTAAAAAATCTAGAGCCAGATTGATGATAAGTTTAATATCGTCCCTCAGCTCTCAGCTGTGAAGTGGGCAATTTCATCAAAGCAAAGAGGAACAGAATGTGAGATGACCCCCACTCTGTTCCCTCCTGCCACTAACAGTCCCACATCCAGTGTCAGCCATTCTTTGAATCAAAGATTAGTGGTGCGATATTGTGCATTCAGAGCGAGCCCAAGACTTCCCAAGGGTCTGATAGAAGTTGAGGCAGGAAGGACTGAGTTGGAAAAATGAAATCATGGCATGTTCCAGTCAAAAGAATGTTTATAGAGCATCAGGTCCAACTTTACAGATGGGGAAACTGAGGTCCACAGATGGGAAAGGACATGTCCAAGTCACTTGGGTTTTAGTAGAAGAATTACAGAACTAAAGTCAAAGCCGGAAGGGCTTTAAGGCCATCCACCCTATCTACCCATTCAATGGGTACCTATCAGGAGACAGAATTCCCCTCTGCTGCTGGAATACCTCCTGTGACAGAGAACTTCCTGCTCTCAGGGCCATCTCATTACTTTTTCCCAGAGCTGGGAGCAATAGAAAGTCAGTGTTTTCTTTCTGTCTTCCCGTGGCTTCCCATTTCTATCTTTGGGGATATGTGATTAAATCCGAATATTTCCTTTAATTGCCATTCCTGTGGACATTTGAGGTCATCTATCATGTTTTCTATATACATTTTTTTTTTTGGCCTGTGACGAGCATCCCTTATGCCTCTTGTGATTCACCGTCCAGGCCTCTCACCACCTAAACACTCTGCCCACATTTATCCGAATCCCTCTTAAAAGTATGATGCCTCAAACTGAATGCAATCTTCCTGTGCATAATCATTTACATGATTATGTCCTTTGTTCTAAAGACTTCATATCTGTTAATTCATCCTAAGATCATATCGACTGCTTTCAGAATAAACCATTTAGGGTTCCTTTGGTTGTAAATGATGAAAATTAAATTCTAACCGGCTTAAGTAAAAGTGGGAATTTAATAGCTCACATAACCAAAAAATCAGGGATAGAACTTCAGGGATGTATGGCTCAGGCAACATTTGCCTGAGGTAGGTATCTCTGGAAGTATTTGCTCAGCTTTGCAACTGTTGGCTCCATTGCTAAGTAAGATAAATGCCTGCCATGCTCTCTTAGTCCGTTCGGGCTGCTATAACAAAATGCCACAGGCCGAGTAGCTTATAAACAGCAGAAATTTATTTCTCATAGCTCTGGAGGCTGTAAGTCCGACGTCAGAGTGCCAGCATGGTTGGGTGAGGGATGTCTTCTAGGTCAGACTTCCCATTGTGTCCTCACATGGTGGAAGGGGCTAGGGATCTCTCAGGAGCCTCTTTTATAGGATGCTAATCCCATTCATGAGGGTTCCACCGTCATGGCTTAGGCACCTCCCAAAGGCCCCACCTTCTAATACCACCATCTGTCGGGGTTACGATTCCAACATATGAATTTTGGGAGAACACATACAGACCATAGCACAGGCCAAGCTTAAATTTCAAAGTACCCAGTACATGGGAATAAAAGAGAGTGGGCCTCTGTATTAGGCTGCTAGGGCTACCGTAACAAAGTACCATAAATCAAGTGGCTTAAACAACAGAAATTGATTGTCTCATGGTTCTGGAGACTAGAAGTCTGAGATCAAAATGTTGCCAGGGTTGGCTTCTTCTGAAGGCTGTGAGGAAGAATCTCTTCCATGCCTCTCCCCCAGCTTCTGGTGGTTTGCTGGAAATATCTGGTGTTCTTTGGCTTGTAAAAGCCTCATCCCAGTCTCTTGATCTTTACATGGCGTTCCCCTATATGTGTGTCTGTCTGTGTCCAAATTTCCTCTTTTCATAAGGATGCTTGTCACAGTATATTAGGAGTCCCACTTACTGTGGTAAGACCTCATTTTAACTAATCACCTCTGCAACGATCCTGTGCCCCAGTGGGGTCATATGGTCAGGTATTTAGAGTTAGGACTTCAACATATGTATTTTGGGGAGGACACAGTTCAAACCATAACAACCTCTTTCATAAGAGTACTGCCAAGAACACCCAAGGCTGCATTTCATGGGCTCTAATGAATCACACACCCAACCCTGAACTAATTAATCACAGTGATGCCAGGACAGAGACACATGTCTTTCCCTAGAGCCACTGGTGAAGCCAACACAACCTAAACCACAGGGACTGAGGGTGGGGGAGGGGAGGGTCTCGAGGAAAATGAAGGTGCCCTTAGAAGAGGAAGTAATGGGTGCTGAATGCACAAAACCGGTAGACATTTACTACACAAGGTAAACTGAGCAAACGCGAAACCATGGCCCAGGACTTGGGCAACAGCTGAGGCTCCAGAAATAGGCAACTTCAAGGATGCGCTTGACTCTTGCCCATTAAAAAGAAATCGTTGTGTGTGTTGTCATGAATCAAGCCGGGAAGTTGAGCGGCCAAACTGTTGTCAGTTCTTACAAGGCATCATGGAAGCCGCTTCGGCTCCTGGTAGCTTTGTGTTTTGCATTCATTTCTTTTCATACTGGAAGATTAAAACAATAGCTTCTGGTTATCAACCCACATATTATTGATTAAAATCCTTGCCTGAAGACCTTCCATCTCACTTTCCAGCGTGGCATGATTTACTTTTCTTTTTACTCCCTGTAACATATGATTAATGCTGATCTCCGGAGTCCCGGTGAGATGAAGCTGGGTGTCAGGTACAATTTGTCAGCTTGGAAGTATAGATTATTTTATGTTTCTCGAACTTTGTGGCCAAGGGAACACAGCTCTTGATGGTTAAATCCATCCACACTTTCCCCTGGGCTATGAAATGCCAGAAACATTAAATAGCCCACTTAATACATAACCTCATTCTGTATGCTTGACTATTTTGTTTTTAATTTTTCTTCCCTTTCCCGGCTGCTCACATGAAATGGGATCAAAGAAAAAAATTATCCTCACTGGATTTTGTTAAAATATTAATAGGTTAGGGTTGACTGGCTAAATTGAATATCTTTGCTGATCTCACTTGCATGTTTAACTTGTGCTTAGGAAAATATGTTTCCTAGGTGATAACCTTTTATGTACCAGCCCGACTTCATTGAAATGCATAGAGATAAAAATATGTCACGCTCAGCGGCTATGCTATTCTTGTGTGGCACTGTGATTATTCAGATGGTAATTGACCCCCACCTGTAGACAGCTCTGATTCTGTAGTCAATCATTTCATTTGATGTTAAAATATGTGAAAGTACAATTATATAATTTACATTACAAATCATGCTGAATGCCAGGGGTCTCTGAACCGCTGACAAATGCAAAGGAATCGGGGTTGGGGGAGAGAACTCTGGTCAATAAATGAAGTGAATTACACTGGGCGAAGGGTTCACTTTTCTTATTTGTGTCCATAACAAGAGCTTTTGTGCATGTGTCATTGAAAGAGTAGCTATGGCCTTCTCTCTGCACCATAAATGGCAACGTTTTGGACGCCTTTCTAAGGATGTTTCCCCTTTTTCTGGCAAAGAATCACTCCTCCCATTAGCTAAAGAAGTGAGGGCTTGTCCAGGCCAGAAGGGAAAGCAGAGAATCTAATAAAGGAAAGATGGCGTCAGGTCTGGGAGGTTGCGTGGCTATTTGGTGCCAAAGCCAACACAGGTGTGAGTGGTAGACTGTAAATTACGCTTGCACGTTTCCAGACTTCAGATCTCGGCCATCAAACTTGAAACATGTGCTACTATTATTAGGAGTCATGGCTATTATTTATCTAGTATTTCATATGTTCCCCGACACTGGGATAAACGTTTTAGATACATTATCTAGGTAACCCTCCCAACACAGTCATATGACTTGGATCTGCTGTCAGTGCCGTTTTTAGATGAAGAGAATGGGCACAGACTCGTTAGCAGGCTTGCCCAGGGCCATTCAGTTAGAAGATGGAAAGCGGCTTGTGGCAGAACCTGGGCCGGTGACCACCCTCCCAATTCTGGATCAGGCACCAAATGCTTATGGTGGCCATGCAGGGCTGGAAAGGAGCACAGGACACGGTTTCTGCCTCAGTGGGGCTTTTGGGAAGGCAGGTGGGTTGGGGTGGGAGTGGGCATCCTGGGTGAGGGTGGTCCAAGTAGGGAACTCACCAGCCATAGGGTTCCGATGGAGATAGACTAGCCACTGATGTAGTGGAGGACCGTCTCCCGTCCTGCTGCGGCTCTCGTAGGTCAGGGGAGGCGGCATGATTGTGTCTTCTGTGGATGCATAATGCTTCCTGCATCAGAGCCATCCAAAGCCAGACTCTTGCTCTTCTGTCTACCACATTCCAAAGCAGCTGGGCTGGGCTGTCCCCGGGGCCCCTGGCTTCCAGAGTGGGTGCAGTGCTGGTCCGGGCACATGAACGAGAAAGCTTCACTCCCCGCAAAGTGATTTTGGGCAACTAGAGCTGGGTTGGTTTCCGATGTGGACACCTGATCCTTGAAATGTGCTGGGAGTCCCGCCCTGTTGGCTAAGGAGTGCAGGTTTGCTGCCAGCGCCTCTCCCAGGGGCAGGGGCCAGCTTCTGGGCCACATCCCCCGGCAGCCCTCGGGAAGATTACGTTCGTACAACATCGCCTGGAGCAGATGCCGGACATCAGACAACTGCCTCCATGATGTTCATATCCCATCCTCCTATCTCTTAATCACTTCACTTTGTTATACAGCAGCAACTAACACACCATTGTGAAGCAATTATACTCTGATAAAGATGTAAAAAAAAAAGTGCACAGGCTGGAGATAAACAACTGGGTTCCAATCCCTGCTCTGCCACGTGCTGGCTGTGAGATCTGCATAAGTGAACCTCAGTTGGCCTCAGTTTCCCTAATTGTAAGTGAAGTGAATAATAGTACCCACCTTATAGAGTTGTTCTAAGAATTGAGTTAAAATGCAAAGCACTTAGAACAATGACTGATACATGGTAAGAGAATATGTAAAGTGTTAAATAAAATGTCCTTTGTTCTTGAGGAAGGATGATCTTTTTTACCCGATTGTATATGAGAGCTAAATATATTTCTAATAAACTTAAAACATACACATAACTACTAAATATTGTTTTAAAATCTGTTTATGGACTCCAAGTGGTCTGGGCACTGTACTCTGTGAACCCCCAAAGAGTCAAGTTCAAACCCTTGGGCCTGGCATTCTAAGTGGCCCCCAAAATTGTCCCCTACTCACCTTTGCAGCACTGTCTTCCCTAACAACTCACCACATACGTTGTTTTCTGTTGGGTTTTGTACTTAAACAGCATGAAGTCGGTTCATTATTTTATCAAGAGGCACTACAGCTTAGTGGTTAAGCACACAGCTCTGGTGTAAATGACATGGGTTTGAATCCCAGCTCTGTGCCATCTTGGCTGAGTAATATCAGTTACTCATCTCAGCTTTCACATCTGTAAAATGGGAATATAAGTAGAATCTACTTCCTTAGAGAGTTAGGAGAGTTAAGTGAGTTGATTCATGAAAGCATTTAGTACAGGGCATGGCTAAAGTGAGTGCTCTCTAAATGTGAGCTAAGCTAGTCATTGGTATTTGGGTCACCTTTTATGTTACATACAAGTCCTTAAGCCTGCACGACGGCCCAAAGAATGAAGCAGCGACTTCCTTGCCCAGGCTCTGGGACTAGTATTTGACGAGCTCGAGGCCCTTTCTTCCCAACTGGAAGCTGCTGTGCTGAGGAGGGAGGGAGCTGACCTGGGGGGAGTGAGCCGACCATTCCTCCATTCAGTCAGAAATCCCGGCAACAGAAATCACCCACTTGGTGAACGAGCCAGACGCTCTGGCCAGGGAAAATTTCCCAGGCGCTTTCTGGAGGCTCATTTTGAAAGTGAATTGAGACATTATTTTTAATTAAAGTGGCAATCTGCCCCCATGAGTTTCCCGTCCCTCGATGCTCAAGTGATGGTCTCTGTTTTGTCCCCTCCCTGCCTTCTCTTCCTCCTTTTAATTTCAAGCCCATAAGAGGGCCAGTTTACTAAATTGGTTTTAATGGAAATTTAGCCAACACGAGTAATAATGAAATGTAAAATTATTCCTTAGCTAATGAACAGCCAGTGGCTTTGGGGTTAATCGTTTGCTTCTGGTGTCAGCCTATTTATATTGAAATAGAATTGTAATAGGATTCCAAGCTAAAACTGTTTCATCTTCTCGATCATCACTTACCTTAGGGTTTATTCTTTATCATTTGTTATTGTTTAGCAATCGCTCTCACTTTGGTCCTACTTGTGAATTAATTAATTACCTAGTTAAACTTGGGTGATTTTTGTTTTCCTTTGAAAGATAGGAAACTTGTCTTATTTTACCTTAGCATTGTGCTTTTATTCCAAAGCTCTCCATACACGTGGCAACATCTTCTTCATTGATTTCTACATCAACTGGTCATCTTGACCAGCCAGGAATCAAGGGGTTCTCCCTTCATCAACCATGGCTGATCCCCTCAGGGGCCTCCAGACAGAGTACGAAGGGGCAGGCAGCAGAGAGAACAGCCACTTCTAGAAACTCATTTTCCTTCCCTAGGACTCAGTGTCCCATTTAAAAAGGTGGGGGGTTCGATCCCTAGAACAACGCTTTTCAAACCTGTGGAGGTTCTTCTGAAGTTATTGCTGGGGGATATTGGTGGACTGGGGATCAGGTACTCATTTGGAAGAGAACTGTTCATTCAAGAAGTTCTCTCTTTTAAAGGTAGATTTTGCTGAGTGAGTTTTTGTTTGGAAAAACCAAAAGAGAGGGAGGTGAGGGTCACACTGTCTAAATAAAAAAAAGTTTAGACTATGGACCAGATTTAGGGTTCCCAAATTTGGCTGCATCAAAATCACTCAAGCTCTTTTTTTTTTTTTAATTTTTAAAATTTATTTTTGGCTGCATTGGGTCTTTGTTGCTGTGCGTGGGCTTTCTCCAGTTGCGGTGAGTGGGGGCTACTCTTTGCTGCGGTGCGCGGACTTCTCATTGCGGTGGCTTCTCTTGTTGCGGAGCACGGGCTCTAGGCATGCAGGCTTCAGTAGTTGCGGCATGCAGGCTCAGTAGTTGTGGCTCGCGGGCTCTAGAGTGCAGGCTCAGTAGTTGTGGTGCACTGGCTTAGTTGCTCCGCGGCATGTGGGATCTTCCTGGACCAGGGCTCGAACCGGTGTCCTCTGCATTGGCAGGCGGATTCTTAATCACTGTGCCACCAGAGAAGTTCCCCAAATCACTCAAGCTCTTGAAGTGCAACAAAAGCACAGGCAACAAAGGAAAAACAGAAAAATTGAACTATTGAACTTAAAAACTTCTGTGCCTCAAAAGACACTATCAACAAAGTGAAAAGGCAACCCATGGAATAGGACTGCAAATAATATACCTGAGAAGGGATTACTATCCAGTATATGTAAAGAACTTCCACAACTCAACAACAGAAAAAAAACCAATCGATTCAAAAATGGGCAAAAGACTTGAACAGATATTTCCCCAAAGAAGATATACAAATGGTCAAATAAGCACATGGAAAGATGCTCAACAGCCCTAATCACTGGGGAAATATAAATCAAAACCACAGTAAGATGCCACTTCACACCTACCTACCTAGATCTAAGGATGATTATGAAGATTAAATGACAAAATACATGGAAAGTATTTAGCACAGTGATATCTAAATAAATTATTAGTATATCAATTAGTTCTCCTGACACATATTGAACACCTTGCCAAGGTGCAAGGTGCTCTAGCTTATACGGACCATGTCCTACCAATGAGTTTGCAAGAGGACTGAGAAAAAAGTTAAATGGTACTAAAAGATTAAAATGTTTAAAAGTAGGTTGGTTTCTGATGACAGGTATTTATATCAAGCAGTTCTTAATTTTTCCTTGTTTAGAAAGAGCAGGATATTAAAAACAAAGCAAACAAAACAATCTTATTTTTCAGTCTTTAAGGCTGTCTAGTTTCTAAAACGCCTGCCTGTGAAGTTAACACCGGCCATCCTGGATTAGGCCTGCTCCTGTTACACCCATCTGGAATTCACTAGAAGGCCAAATCAAGGCACTTTACCCAGGCCCTTCCTGCAAAGCAGAATTAGGTTAGACTTTCCAAGGTGAAGTCAGGACCAGCCCAGCAAAGCTGCCAAGTGTTATGAGCTGTAATGTCAGAACCTGAAGGTGCCTTTCGTGTCTAGTTCAACTACTGCATCCTGTAGCCTGTTCAACTACTGCACTCTGAGACCCAGAAGTGGGAAGGACCCCTGCATCAGTCAGGTCTTAGGGCACAGAAGGGGGTGCACATGTGATATTCTAATTGTCTCTTGGTCTGTCTTTGCACCGTTCCCTACTGAGCATCTGTCCCCCCGTGGGGCCTCTGCCTCTCCCATCCTCAGGTGAACATCCAACCCAATCCTTGTTAAAACTGTTGAAAATGATTAAAGAAGACCATATAGGTGATACAAACAAACTTGAACGCTCCATGAAGTGGGCAGTGTCTGTTCCCAAGGGTCCAGAGAACTGCAGAATGGGGCAGGAGGCAGGAAGCTTTTCTAAGGCAAAGAATAAGGAACAAGGAAGAGGTAGATAGAAAACAGATAAGGAACAAGCAAGTAAGTATAGAGCCCAGAGCTGGCTTGGCATCTGGGGGCTGGCTGACTGGATACCCTGTGTTTCTGGTCCAGCGGGGCATTTACAGGAACAAAGAAGTTGCCTGAGTTTCGGTTTGCTGACCTGGCACCCCGGGCAGGAGTGGCTCCATCTTGAGTCTAGAAAATTATTTCAACACAACCCTTGCTCATTCAGCATCACTTTGAAGCGTGAACTGTGGCCTCGATGGGGACGTTTGCAGCACCGTGGTAGACTGGTTGAAAGAGCTTTCTTAGGCTGGGGACCTGTGATTCCTCAAGTAGCCCCACGCAGGGAGCCCCTGCCTTCTCCCACTTTGCACTGCTTCACAGCAAGGCTGGACCCGAGTCTGTCAACAGCTGTGGAACTGGAAGGTCCAAAGATGCCAAAGTAAGTGTTTACCAGACTTACCGGGTACAGGATTCCCCGCGGTCCAAAGGTACAACATTTTGTACTTTTGTATGAAGAAGCAATTACTTCGTGACACATCTTTCTAACAGATGCACGAAATAAATCGAGATAAAGCACAGATGCTCACAGATGCATAGCTCATACTATGAGTTCATAGCTCACAGTTCAAAGCTATGGCAGCCTGATGCTGAGAGGCCGAGTGCAGTTCTCGGGAAGGAGCCTGGCGGCAGCACTCTCACTCTGCCAGGTGTCTCCGTACTGGCTCCTGCAAAACAAACTCTGAATGTTACTTTCGCTTTTTGCCTTTTTTTTCCTAAAGGCTAAAACCTTCTTCGAATTTCTTTCGGTTAGTGAAAACAGGTACTACTGGAGGTCTTTCCTAAAAGCGAGGTGGTGTTAAATTCGAATTTTTGAATAGTGGGGGAAGCCTGTACTCAGGACCCCCTAGTGTGCTTTCATAAAGGGCAGCATTCCTAAGCCCTTTCCTTGGAAACTCCAATTCAGTCGATCCCACATGGAAACTGGGAATCTGAATGTTTAACAGCATCCAGGTGATGTTAGGATTTATCCAGCTGAGTCAATATTTCCTGCCTTTCCTTCCTCCATGGATGTTGCAGATAAGAAACTCGAGTCTCAGAGATAAGAAGTAATATTTTCAAGTGTGGAAAACATAGTTCTAGAGCCCACCTACCTTTTTAAAAATAATTTGTCTTTGTCCGCAAAAACTTGGAGGAAGACCTTAAAAGGATAACCGTTCCTTTGTTGTTCACAACCTTGACCGTGGAGCAGCTCTTTCTCATCTCACCTTCAGGATAATCATTGTCATTTTCCTTTGGCAATGACTTCAGAGTCACCCCACCAGTGAGTCCTCTGTAAAAACACCCCCATGTCAGTTCACAGAGAGGAGTCACAATGTGCCTGGGAACAAATCTCTTCTAAAATTATAAAAGAAAAACATCAGCCTCTAAATATATCAACTACGATGAGTCTTCTATTTTTGATCCATTGTTGTATGGCTTGAGATCCTGAGCTATTAGCGTGCTAAGCTTGGCCAAAATTAGACCGGAGATATTAAAAGCAATTAATGTTCTTCCCTTTCGTTTTATTTATTTATTTTTCAGTTTCACAATGCAATTACTTAAGAGGCTTTCAGGAGAAACCCTGAGAATCATTTTCAATCAGCAGAATGAAAACGTCGCGTTTTGTGATTTGGCAAATAAACGACGGGGTGAAATGACGCCCTTCTATGTCACTGTATACTATTCATTAAAGGCTAATTGCTGCGGTCTCTAAATGAAATACGGCAAACTGTTCCACCTCTATGCCAGTTTGTTTAAAATCTGCAAGAGCTTTATTATTAACACTATTTAATTATGAGAATGTCAGCCATGGAAAATTCCAAACCCACACTTTCCCTTCATCATTAGTAACAGGGCAAAAATGAAACACTTTCAACAATGAAGGGTTCATATTTCAAGCTTATACAGTAGCTGCTAAAAGGCTATACTCAGAAAATCAATTTTATTAAAGTCCTTCCAGCACTAAAGGGACTTGCATGCAACTAAGCAATTTTAAAAACATGTCCAGGAGTCGTGACTTCTTGATTCATGTTTTTAGTGGGGTGATTTTGGACTGTTTTCAATATTGTCTCCTAACAGTGGGTTCAGAAGTGATTTGGGGAAGGGCTGAGCAAGGCAAAGGGAACACGTTCTCACAATTCCTCCCTGCCTCAATTTCCATCAGACACGGGGGTCTACGGACTATGCAATCCAGGAGAGAGAGGCGTGACAACTTGCAAGATTGTGAATGGAGGAGGAAGGGCAGCAGGGGAAGGAGACATCTTTCCTCTTTTACTTTTGTTTTTCATTTTAAACTCAGGAAAATAAGATTATATATGTATCTAAGTCACAGATATACAAGCTTAGGCCCTGAAGCCTGCATGAGATCTCCCCAGCTTCCCAACTTCCACCAACCCTCCCAGTATCATGTTTTGTTCAAACTCCTCATTTGGCAATTCATTTACTGCCTTCCTACCAACACCTACATTATTTACTTCTATCTTTGAACTTGTCTCTTCATGATTTGTGTGTGTTGCCTCCTCAGAAAGGTCTTGAGTGTTTTGAAGGCAGAGACCACCATCCATCTCTTGGAATCATGAAGCCAACCAACTCTTTTCCCAAACTACTACTTTCATCTTTAAAGACTACTTATCCAGTTGTCTAATTATGTCTCTTCTCCCCAGCCTTTTTGCAAACTCTTTGGCGTGATGTGGCTATGTCACCAGGGTCCAGAACAGTGCTTGGCACACAGCAGGAATCAACACCAGTTGGTTGGGTCCATTGGTGTATTAATAATCAATGGATCCATCTCTGTGGTACCCAGATAGCCTAGCCTGGTGCTTTTGTTTTTGGGCAGGCTCACAATGATTTCTTTCAGCATTATTGTTTTAGTATTTTAATAGCATTTAGTATTTCAGTATTATTGTTTTTGGACTAATTGGCAGAATAACATGGGAACGAAAGTACAAGCCCCCATATCAGACAGACTGGGTCTGAATCCTGGTGATGCCTAGTCTCAGGGGTGGTATCTTCCCAAGGGACTCCCAACCACTTTAAGGCAAGAATTGGGCCCTTCTGCTTCTCAGTTTCTCTCCTGGTTTAGAGAAATGGCAAAGAACCTGGGCTTTGTCATCACAAAGGCCTCCATTTGAATAGGGATTTTGTTCTGTTCCCTATGACCTTGGGCTTGTTATTTAACTCTTGGTTTCCTCAGGTATAAAATGTGCACAGTAATGTCTAGTCACAGGATTGTTATAAGGATTAAATGAGATGACACATGTGCAGCATTAGCGCTGGATTGGGTACATGATAAGCTCAGTAAATGGGGGCCTTTGATGACAAGAACAAACACCATGGCTATTGGTAGTTTGGATGCAGGGGGACAGGTTTAAGGTTTCAGTGTAAAGGTATAGTGGAGAAGCCAGGACATTTGAGCTTAACCCAAGTCTTTGTGGCTGTAGGCAATGCCTTCCACATCTCAGTTTTATCGTCTTTGAAATGGGTACAATCATATTTACCCTGTTTGCATCCTAATGTTGTTGTGAGGCTAAAATAAAAGAATAGATCTCAAAGTAATGGTGCTATACACAATTACTCAGCTTCTATCTAAAATAAGTATTTCTTGAGGGCTTGATACTGGCCCAGCACCTATCACTGTGGTGAAGACATGTATGATCTAAACCCTGTCTTCCAGGATAAGGTAAGGCTAACCCTAGCCTAATAATAAACTTACCATTTATTGAGCACTTGCTATAGAGCTGGCACAGTTGCCAGTACTTTGCAGGTTAACTCATTTTATCCTCAAACCACTAGGACAGTGTTAGTTCCCTCTTAATTTACAGCTGAGGATCCTGAAGCTCAGAGAGGGGAAGTGATTTGCCCAAAGTCACACATCTAATCAGTGGCAGAGCTGAGCGTCAAGCCCAGGTTGTCTAGCTCTCCACTACAAGCTATCTGTTATTAGATGAGCTGCTTCCTTTCTCTGGGTCTTTGGTTTCCCTTTCTCAAGATGAGTGAGTAGTTTTACCCTGATGTTCCTTGGAACCTGGAAGGCCTCGGGGACAGAGGGAAGGAGTGGAAAAGGGATTTTAGCAGTAAGAGTCGGGGAAGGCCATGAGTAGCAGGGCCCTATTTTAATTAAAACAGAAAAATATTTCGTCAAATCATTAGTATTTTCATATACAGCTCCCTTCCTTGTGTGGATATTTACAATGATCCTCTCCAGTTCAAGGTCAGATAAAAAGCTCCCTATCATTTGGTCTATTTCTTGTATTGTTTTAGTTTTACATTTATGTGTTTAATTGAAATGGAATTCATTTGAGCAGGGAGAGTGAGGTGAGGCTTTAACTTTGTATTTTCTAAATAGTTAATCAATTTCCTTGGCACAAGTTCATCAAATCATTATTAATTTCCTAACTTATTGGAAATACCTCCTTTATCAAACAAATGAATATGTAAATTTGTGTTTGTTTCCAAACTTTCTCTTAATTTGTGGATGTCTATCTACTCATGTTTCAATACCACAGTGGCCGTTGCTGGTTGATTAAAATAAATCCATACCCGATGACTGCCCATTAATAATATTTAAAAACTGAGAACTTTGGATGTGAGGTCAAAGACAACATGGACCCATTACCATTAGGACTTTACAGCTGGGCAGCCTTCCATTGGAACAGTGCAGTGATCTACCAAGACTCTGATTGGAAACATTGTGTTTGCCAATTAGTCATTTGATATATTGTCCACATGGTCGGTGGGAAGTCTTGGCAACCATCATTGAACATTTGTAAAAGAAAAGGACAAACTAGTTGGTCATGTGAAGTACGAAGAATATGGTGAGCGTTCCTTGTTTCCTAGAGCCTGCAGAGGCACTTAGAGATGGTTTTCCATGTTCACTCAGTGTCAGCCCATGATACCCATTTGGGCAGAAGAAGCCACTGCAGTATGTGGAAAAATCCACTCCATGCAGGGGAAATGTCCAGGGGGAAATTGTCTGGCTCTCCGGCTCACATCAGTGCTGTGTGCATTCATCCCATAGCAAGTATGCATTTGGAAACATTGGGATCTCTTCAGAGTTTAGAGCCAGAAGAAATAATGCTGTGTGAAGGGTCACCATTTGCTTTCTAAGTAAATTTGGACCAGTCTCTACTCTCTCTGACCCTCCATTTCTTGTTCTGTAAAGTGGAGATAATTGTCCTTGCCATCTTATGTAGCTGTGAAGATCCAATGTGATGACACATGTGAAAACACGATAACTTGCAGTCTTTTAAACAACTAAACAATGATAGTTATGACTATTACACTTGGGTCATGATTTTTTTAAATAGATGAATTGTTGAGGACCAGATATTTTTCTTTCCCTGTTGATTTGGAAAAAAGCCAGTTTGTTCAATAGTCTCTAAATGTTTAAGTGAGAGGTACAGAATCCTCCAAACCTCAATAATAAGGAATGTGTCCAGCAGGGACCATTCACTGGACAGCTACATGGTTAGTTTCATTTGTGTTATAGGATTTTTTTCCTCCTGAAAAGAGGGTGCTAGAGACGCTGTACTTTGTATAAAAGCCTGTCTTTTTTTTTTTTTTTTAGTACTTGGGACACTTGGTAAATTCTCAAGTGTAGGCACGCGGCAATGCAACGCCTAATGAGCAGCTGGTGTCTTGCACTTCCATGGAAATCCATGTAGGCACTGGGTACCTTTTCATCACCCCAAGCTTTAAGGTTATGGAATTTCACAAACTAATTATTTCTTCTCATTATCTTCTTCTACTTCTTCCACTCTCTTTTGAACCTGGTTCAATCAGACTCCTCTCCACGGAGAAAGCTCTTGTCAAGGTCATGTTGTTAAATATCGCGGTCAAGTCTCAGACTTCATCTTATTCAACTTCTCAACATTGTTGATCATTCTCTCCTTCCGGAAGCACTTTTTCCCTTGGCTTCTAGGATACCACACTCCCCTGGATCTCCTGATACTTCAGTGAAAACCCTTTCTTAATTGGAGGTCTTCCATATCTCCCCAATCTTTAAATGTTGAAGCATCTCTGGGCTCAGCCCTCAGATTCCTTTCCTTCCTTTCCTATCCTTCTCTTCCCTCCCCTTTCCTTTCATTCCCCTTCCCTCCCTTTCCCCTCTTCTCTGCTTTTATTCATGCCTTTGGTGACTTTTCTTCTCTGGCTACTCATTTAGTCTCATGGCTTTAAATACCATCATAAAACGTATCTCCAGATGAGACCTCTCTCTTGAACATCAGACTCTCTACCCACTTAAGTGTCTAAAAGGAATCTCAAAATTAGCATGTCCAAAACCAAATTCCTAAGTCTCCCACTGCTTATGACTTGGTTCTTTTGTAATTTCCCCATTTTGGAACATACCTCCATTTCCCCAATCTTGTAAGCCAAGCCTCTCCTACTTCTTACAACCTCCAAGCTACTAACATGGTCCAAGCCACCAATATCTTTTGCTTGGATGACAACAATGGCCTCCTATCTGGTTTCCTTCCTTCCATTCTTGTCACGTATTTACTGAATTAAGTCTGAGTGATTCTGTCAAAATCTGAATCCAATTATGTCATTCTTCTTCTCAAAGCCTTCCAATAGCTTCTCTTACTTGAAGGAAAAATCAAATCCTTACAATGGCCATAAATAATCTCCTTTCCCAATCTAATTTCCCATTTCCCCCCTCACTTATCCTGCCAGACGTGCATTTTTGTTACTCCGGTCTCAGGACTTTTGCACTTTCTGTTCCCACTGCCTGGACTGTTCTTCCATCAGATAGCTGCATGGTCTACACCCTTCCTTCCTTCTGGTCTCTGCTCAGATGTCACCCAACCAGTGAGGTCATCCTTGCTCACCACTTACACAATAACAAATCCTCCCCCTTGCCTTTGCTATCTTCTCTGCCTTGCTTTATTTTTCTTTCTTGAGCTTATCATTACCTGATACATGCTTGTGAAGGCACATAGTTGGTCCTTATGAATACTGTCAAATGAATGAATGAGTGAGTGAGTGAGTTCTGGCATACACAAATTCCTATGAAATTACGGTCTGTTCAGTGGGCTTCTTCCTTCTGGGGTGGAGGGATATCCACTGGCCCCCAGTCCTTGGAGCCTCATTTAGGAGGGGTTTGCTCTGTTCCACAAGTCTCCAAGGAGCAGGGAGGGAGGGTAAAGCTTTGCCCAAACCTCTGAGGTCCAGATCCTGGTGATGGGCCAGGCTGGATGGGAAGGATTGAGGGTGTTATGGGCATGGCAGGCATTTGGAGTCTTGAAAACGAGACAGAGCTACTTCACAAGGGAGACCAAAAGCCAAGCCGTCTCCCATCATAATCTGCCGCGTTTGCTGTCCTAGGTTTGTAGAGGATTTGCCTGGACTGATTTCCTCCAGGGAAACAGTAATGTGTGTCAGCAATTACTCTTTCAAGTCGAAGCACTATCTTTATCAGAGGGCACTCAGGCGCTTGCTCCGAGGGCTGTAGGACAGGGAGAGGGGCGATAAGGGAGCCAAATGGCTTCGGGAGGCCTCCTTAGTCCTGTGGCAGGGATGGGGGTGGGAGCGGACACCTCCCCACCCCAGCCGTCTGGAGGGACCCCAGCCTGGGGAGCTCGCTTGAGACTCCAGAACACCCCTGAGCTGGAGCTCGGGAAAGAGAGCCAAGCCACACAGGGCCGGTTTTACGCTTTTACTTCTGAGATAGTGATCGTGGGGGAAGATTCCCTGCGTTTGTGGAATCATAAATTTTTTAAAGTCTCTTGGCTCCACTTTTAAATTTAGTGCCTGAATAAAATGTTGGCTGAGCTCCATATTCGATTATTAAAAATCATACTCAGGCCTGGGAGACGAGTATTTACACATCTTCCTGCTCATCTGAAGACCCACATATCAAAATATGGCTCGCATCAGAGTGCGGTTTCCTGGGAAAAGAGGCTCCCGAGAGCCGAGTGCCACATTTGTTAAATGAGGGAGTTGCGCTAGAAAGCCCTTAAAACTCTTTCTTGTTCTAACATTTGTAAGTATTCTTGGTTATGCTTTCACCAAATTCATTGTTTGTTTTTTCCCTTGATTTTTAAAGAAGAACATGAGTGCATATGTATGTCTGTGTGTGCACACGCGCGTGTGTGTAAATTAATAAAAGATAGTTCTAGAAAGATACAGACTAAGCTGATAACAGCGGTTACCTCTAGAGAGGGAGCCAGGGTGGAAGGGGTAGAGGTCAAAGGAGACTTTAACCTTATATGTAATATTTCATTTTTTTTAAGGAATATGTATTCACATATCATTCAATTATTTTTTAAACTAGCACATGATTGCTGTAGATAATCCAGAAGCCATAGAAAAGTATAAAAATGAAAATAAAAATTTATCATATTTCTCAGACCCCGAAGATAACATTGTTGGTATTTTGGCATTTTTATTTTAGGAAAAGTTTTCTAATTACAGGTCCACTCCTACCAGGTGTTCCCATCAGGGTTACAAGGACATAGCTTTTAAAGACAGGCCGTAGCTTTGGTTTCATTGCCAAAAGGGATGATGCATCTTTTCCCCTAAATAAAAATCAGTAATAAAATACCCTGAGGAGTGAGATATGGAAAATGTCCATTTTGGCCCATTTGAAAAACATCTGTACTTTTTATTTTTGGTGGATTGTGGATCATAAGAGTCCCAGGCATGGTAAGTATTTACCCAAATGAGGGAGAGGGGAAAAGTCACTAACAGAAGAAGGAGAGAAGAAAGATGCTGAGATAAAGGGAAAGCTTCTCATTTCTTTTTTTAAAGGAAGTTTAGTAAAAAGATAGCTTCCTCCCAATGGCTCTATTAGACCTACAGAAAGGTCATAAAAACACCTGTAGTGCAGGTATGGCTGACACGGCAAAATAAATAGATTCTTTAAAAAAGAAGGAGCCTATAAACAGCTAATCTGTATCTTGGAAATAATTTTGCATGAACTTTTTAACTGGACTTGAACAATAGCAACGAAGTATGCATGTACGGGCACACACTTGCACATACACACTTTAAAAGTATCAAAATGAAAAAACAAGCACCAGTAACTAGAAAAAAATTTTTTTAATATTAAATGATTCTCAAAATAATGCCCCAAATATGAATGTACAACATAATGGTAATCTATACTATTAAAAAAATAACAAAAACCTGAAAGAGACATAGCAATGCCACTTGCGTTAAGAGCACGGGAGGGTGAATGACTCAGCTTCCATTTTAGAAAAGAACAGGTGGTTCTGGGTTGAGAGGAGGAGAGAGAACAGCAGTGGGATCAAAAATCCCATATTTAGTAGGAACTGACCAAGACAAGAGCCCTTTAGCCATCGGGGCCTCCTGACACCCAAGTAAGGCAAACCTTGGTGCAGTGTCCAGATATCAACCCTGCCCCCACCCCATCTACCCAGCCTGCAAATCTGGGTCTCTGGGGGCTAAGTCCCTTTTCAGGGAGCCCCCTAATGTGTGTGTAAGTGTTGGATAACAGGAGAAGTTGGCAAGGGTTTGGGGTCGGGTGTAGGAGCCATAACCTTAAGGGCAATTTCTGTTCCTTGCTTTATGCATTGACTCTGTCATTTTAATCATCTCCGTAGCATCTCTCTACCTTCATAAACATAATTTCCCTGCAGGAAAAGCTGGGTCACAAATGAGGAAGACCTGATTCGAGCACCAACCTCTGCATCCGGGAAACAGATGCATCATGGCTCAGGGTTAGCGGGAACGTCAAGGGTATCTATCAATAGTTCAACCGGCATCTGATCCTTGAATCTCTCCAGTGACATCCTGTTAGGCACTCTCCTGTTATATGCTCCCAGGGGAGAGGAACTCACTACCTCCTCGCATCTGAGAGTCAGTAACTTTTCCTCATATTGAGTTAAAACCCAGCTCTAAAAATCCTTCATCCAATGGTCTATGCTGTGGGGTCTCCATGACAACAGGCTGTCACATCTCCCTGGAGTCCTCTGCTTTCTTCAACTATTCCTCACATACGTTTCCAGGCCTCTTTCCTAGGAGCTCACTGGGCTACCAATGCCCCCCACCCCGCCCACTCACACACTGAACTGGGCCATCCGGAACCTCGTCTGGGTTTGGGTTAATGGGTATCTACAATTCAGTTGTTCAAGGCAGAGATCCAATTGATGGACTAGATTGTATTATTTAGGACTCCTTCCACAGTCAGTGATCAAAACCCAACTCAAAAGTGCTAACTTTAAAATAAGGAGTTGAGTGGCTCACATCACTGAAAATCTAGGCGTGGCTTCATCCATGGGCTCACTAATCCCCATCTCTCCCCTTGGCTTCTCCCTATGGGCTCCCAGGATGGCAAGATGGCCACCAGCAGTGCCAGGCTTTCAGAGCTCTGAACCCCGAAGGTTTGGGCCAGAGTGCTGGGCTTGACTCTCATTGGCCTGAATTGAATCGTGTGCCCATCCCCACACAGATAGCTGAGACCACAAGTATGGCACAGCTGTGACTGGCCGAGAGTGGGTCAAATCCCCACCCCTCGAGCTGATTTTGAAGCCAACTTTCCCTCAAACACATGAACCAGGAATGGGATTTGCCAGAGGGAAATGGGGGTCCTGTCACTAGAAGGAGGGAGAGTAAAGCTGGGGGCGTGAATGTCCATCACATCAACTGAAGTCACGACGTGGCTCCTGTTCAGAGGTCACCCGTGGGGCCGATGAAGAGATTCTTGAAGGGTTAAGGAAGAGTCATGGTGGGTTATCCCTGCAGGCTGGGGAGGTCCTTTGTAAGCACAGAAACAGTCAGCTTCCCCCCTGGGCTTTTGATAAAAGCTTTTCCTCACAAGTCCCTTAGCTTTAGCACCATCTTTCACGGCTTTCAGGTTGTTGCCACATTGTTCAGAAAGGAAGTTGATTTTCTCACTTAAATTAGTTTGCTTAAAAAACCCCAGCTGTTACCCTTCCTTTTGTCCCCCGCTTCCTCTGTTTTATTCAAAGACAATATCCCTTACCTGGGACCCACCAGAGCCTTTGGGTGTTAGATGTATATCTTGGGAATAGGGAGTGAGGAGTCCAAGTGCAGATACCACCAGGCCCTAAAGATGGTCTTTACCGGAAGGTGGGTGGTGCTGGGGCTCCAGGGGGTGCTAAAGAGAACTCAAATGGTCACCAAAGTGAAACCCTATTGGAGCGACTCCCACATGGATGACAGTTTGGGGAACAGGAATGAACGGGAATGAGATTGTCTAGTCACCAATGACTAGATATCAGACCCAAATGCACATGATGCCAAGCTTTTGTTCTTCCAAAGTTTTGATTAAAATACCAAATGCCTACAAGCAAAATACGGCAGAAACAGTTCAGTCAACACTGTGACAGAACATAAGGCATCCCAATTATACAACATCCTCTTACAGACTGGTTCAACTAAGGTGTATTAGTTCAACTAGTAGAAAAATAGGTAAAAGACTTAACTAAGAAGTTCCTAAATGAATCAATACAAATGAAAGTTCAACCTTCATAACTTCATACCAATCAAGAAATTTAAAACAACAAGATGCAATATTTTGGGCCTATCTAAAAAGTACATGTATTTAAAGTGGTGCTACCCAGGGTTGGTGGAGATGTGAACATAAACTCTTGTACCCTGTTTAGGTGGGTTTGAAGTGATCCAAACTTTTTGGAGGGCGCTTTGGCAATTTCTATCCAAAGCTTGAAAAATGTGCATGCCCTGTGACCCAGCAAGTCAACATTTAGGGATTCTCCTGAAGAAATTACCATAAATATTTATCAAGATTTATGTATAAGAATAATTACTGAAGCCCTATTTGCAACAGCAAAAAGTTGACAAACCTGAATTACCAGTGATAGGAGATTGGTTAAAAGACCCCTGAAAATCATATTTTTGCAAGAATTTGATGACATGGGAAATGTTTATTATATATCTGAGATTAATGAGGAAAGTATGAAATAGTGTATATATTATGTGTAACATATATATGCTTATATGTCATATGTATTATGTAAGCTTGGAAGAAAGACTGGAAAGATAGTCTCCAGAGTATTAAGTATGGTTATTTCTAGGTTTGGGATAATGGGTGATTTTTTTGTATGTGTGTTTTCTATATTTTCTATCATTAAAAAAAGAAAAAGAATGTTGACAATGGCTACTATTTATTGAGGACTTAATCACATGCCAGGCATGTGATAAACTTTTTGTAGATTAATTTACCACACTACTACCTTGTAAAATAGGTATTGTAATTATACCCACTTTACAGATGAGGAAACTGAGGGGGTGTGCCCATCCAAAGCTCATGCCCCTCTTCTAGTCCTTGCCCTAGAAATCCCATACCCTGGAGTTTCCTGCTGAAAGGGCCCTGTTATGGGACTACAGATCAGGGCCAGTGAGGAAAGTGAGAGAGATTTCTACCTGCCGTTCAGGTCCTTCTTTGTTAGTTAATGCTCACAGGTGTGTGTTCTCCATCAATTTCTCCTGCCCTTCTTTATCCTAAAAGGAGGAAGCAGAGCACACTGGAAGGAGCACAGTGTAGAATTCCAGTCCTGGTTTGGCTGTGTGACCTTGGGCAAGTCACTTCCCCTCTCTGGGCCTCAGAGTTTTCAGCTGTGATTAGACTTGGTGCTCTGATGCTTCGTGACTCCACTCACTAAAGAGGATCTCTAAATAACTCAGGGGAATTGCTGAGAGCTGGAATAAGGGAATCTTTTCTCTTCAGGCAGCAAAGCAGGATATCTAGGCCCAAAATTCTTGACATCTTCCGAGGCACAGATGATGAAATCCATTCATTCATTTGCTCACGTATGTAACGAATCACTCATTCATTTGCTCATGTATGTAACGAATTCCTGTGTACTACTTTCACACATGTGTTCTTATTCAATCCTCCACGGGGGCTATACTTGCGTGGTTATTAAATGACTCATGATTGGCCTTTTGATTTCTGGAAAGAAATACATTTTTATGTGCCTTCATCAGCCATGGGATGAGAGAAGTCAAAGACAATTACGGTTTTGTTGGTATCCTCTTTGAACCCTCCAGGCGAGTTTAGTTTCAGAATCAGCTCTCAATTTATTTGTCATCATCCACCAACCTGCTGAGCCTAAGTGAGGTCTGTGGGTAGCACCCAGAATAAGTGGGCGTTCACAGTCTGCATATTCACCTAAATCCTGACCCATTTTCAGTTCCGTGCGCCTTGATGAGGTGGCTGCTATGGGAGTACATTGCCTGTAAGCACCGGGTCAGAGGTGAGAAACCCGGAAAGAAGGGCCCCTGTGAATACACACAGTTCTGTGCAAGTGAAGGATCACATCAGCTCCATGCTTACAACCCTCCAACAGAGACCCCAATTCAAACTCCTCACCTGGAGTCCACAGATCCCATGTGATGAAGCCCCATCCACCTCTCTGATCTCACCCCCTACTCCTCCCTCCAGCGTCCTCAGCTCCAGTGCCCTGGCTTTCTTTAGCCTACAGAGTTACACCAGCCTTATGTCCACCCTGGGAACTTTGCCACGACTGGCCCTTCTGCCTTGAATCCTCTTCCTCTGGATTTTCACATGCCTGGCTCCTTCTGGAGTTGACATTTAGGTGCCCCCAAAAAGGTATGGACCTGATTTGTTTCAGTCACCTCGGAGAATCTCCAGCACCTAAAACAATGTTTGGCCATAGCAGGCCCTCCAAAAATATTTGGTACATGAATAATTCTTCCAGGAGACATCCCTGAGGTCTGCCTGGAGGAGGGGCATGTGAGCTGGGCCCAAAACACTAAGTAGCTCATTGGGCCTCCCTTCCTCTGGCCTGCTTCACATTTTTTCCATGCGGACACACACTCTTTCCCAGGATGACCTCATCCATGCGTGCACTCGATTTCAGCTACTATCTTTGCTGAGGCCTCTCACCGCGACGCCGGTTCACCGTCCCTCCCTTCCCCTCTCTTTGTCTGTTCTCAGCTGTCCTATTTCTGGTGCTTAATTACAGTCCTGCTATGCAGACAATGACGATGCCATCATTCTCAAAAGATGATTGTGTCTGCTCGCTCTTTTGTCCCAAACAGAAAGACGGCAAGACTGTCTAGGTCATAAAAATGAGTGCGGTGTTAGTTAGAAACCAATTCAGAAAGCACTTGTGTGATGCTGTCTGTCACCACCATTGCTCATGGGGCTCACCCACATGGCACACAGAGCTTCTGAGCTGCTCTGGGCAGGATGTCTTATTAAATTAATTACAATTTTTAGACCTGAACCCTTTTTTTTAGAAGCTTTTAAAACAGGTTTTGTTTTGGTTGGGTTTTTTTGGTTTGTTTGTTTGTTTGTTTGTTTTTGGTTTAAATGACAGGAACTAGAGTTCTTCCAGCCAGGAGCAAATTTAGATACTAAATAGTCTGGGTGGGAAACATGCTTTTGGGTTCAAGTCCAATTTAGGTTTTGGTAAACAGAGCTGTTGCCTTCACTGGACAAACTAGGCAAAAGGCCAGAGGCCCAAACTTTTCAAGGGCCTTCGAAAATGTTTGAGACTCGGGGAAAAAAAATCACTGGCTGCAGAAGGAGAAAAGAACACTATCCACTGAAAATGAATAAATAATGTTATACACAGAGCTAGAAACTTCTTTCCCATTTTGTGCAGCAAAAAAAAAAAAAAAAAAAGTACATCTAAGGTGGGATTTGAGTGTGTTTTAGTATTTGATACAACACAGGAAGGAGCAAAGCAAAGTACAGAGGTCCAGCCTGTGGAAACTTTTTGAAGGCCTTGCTGCTAAATACGATCACCATTTTCTGTCTCTCCACCTCCCCAGAAGCCGCTTGAATGCTCGGGGGGAGAAAGCTTTTGTGGGAGAGGCTTTCTATTCCTCTATCATAAATCGGAGAGTTTAAACTTGACTGGCAAGAGGAAGATTTAAGAATTAAAACGATGAAAACTTATAAAATCTTTCCAACAGGACGGTAATTGCGGTAATAATCCCCTTTGTTATAGAAGCTACTGTATTATGGGTGACCTTGACTTCTATTATGTAGTGTTACCTTTAACTCAGAATCTATAACTCAGGGGACTATTAATTATCTCGCCATAAGTGCCGGCTGGAGTGGGGGACTTTCTGGAGAAGTAAATGTCACATCAATATGAAGTGGAGCCCCTCGGTTGCTTGATGGCTGTATCAGTGATTAGGGCTCAGCAGCCCACGGTCAAAGCCAGGAGATTATTCCTGCTGAGGATCCCAGGCCGCCTCAAACTTTTCTCATCGCTGTGACCTCTATCCGTGATTTACCCCAGCTTGCAAAACAAAACAAGTTTACATATAACGTTTAAACACTCCTACTTTTTCATCAACCACATCCTTGGGGTGTGCTCTGCTGCTAAGAGTTGCACAAAAATAAAACACTGTCTTCAAATATTTTCTTCCTTGGGGTATTTTTTTTTTCCAGTTTATGGTTTGATCTGTGGAATTTGGTATTCTCATCTTCCACCATTTATGATCATCAGGATAGAGAACATTAAGGAAACCTGTATCTAGCTCGGTAAATGTTGAATATGTTATGTTGGGGGAGACACAAAGAAGAGAGTTTTTAAAATGAGCTAGAAATCAGGTAAAAGGAGGGCATTTCCTTTGCCATCTTTTCCTTAAAAGGGCGAGCCCGAGCCGATATTCTGACTACTCGGCATCCGCTGGAAATTGTATCCTTCGATTTCAATCTTTGGTTACAGCCAAGGAACTATTCCGAGAAGTTCCCAGCAGTCTTGACTAACCCCAGAGCAAAATTTCCATTTTCCCCCCTAATGCCCTAATTGAATTTAGGGGGTCGGTTATGTTTTGGATAGGCATCTATCCCACATCAATGGCATACATTCAAAAAGAGTCTTATGGAGTGGATCAGATAAATATGGGCTGCAAATGTGCTGATTTACCCCAGCTTGTAAAACAAAACAATTTACGTATACAATTTAAACATTCTTTCTAGTTTTTCATAAACCACATCCCTTGGGTGTATAATTGAGATTTCCTTGCCACCCAGAAGATAGCAAGATAGTCCGCTGGGCTTTGTTCCTCTTCTGCGGGAGGGTGGCTGGAGCTGTGAGCTGCTTCTTAGAAAGGAGCTGCCGGCAGTTTCAGACTGGAGGCTGTCAGATGCTGGACCTGGCCGGCAACACTAGGGAGCAGACTGACACAAGGATTACGGATGCGCCGCAGATGCCCCGTCTGAAGAGGCAGAAGCCGCTGCAGATAAAAGCGTTGTCCGTTTCCTTCTTTATTTTGGTTCTGTCTATTGCCACAGAGCGGGAGAGAAAAGAGGGAAGGAGGGCACATTTCATGCTCAAAGGCTCCTGCCAGCTTGAGCCAAACGGATCGGCGTCCTGGCATAAAATTCAAAAGCAGTGGCCAAGGAGGAGGAGGGGATATTTTTGTACCTTGGATCTCCCGTGGTTGAGCCGTGGAGGAGAGGAGGTAGATCTTCCCATAGATGAGGCTGTGTGGCCTGTCCTAGGACCTGAATGAAATCTACATCTATAACCAAGGGATGTGGGCACCTTTCTCCTAACTGATGACGGAATAACCTTAGTAAGTTGGCTCCTTCCAATTGCCTGATAGTAGAGGAATGAATGGAGGAAAAATAAATAAAAAATTAAAAAAGTCACAAATTGGAATATTAAAAGAGATGACTTAGGGTGTCAAGTGGGAAAGCCAGTGGTAGAATTTCACAAACACATCCAGTGATACTGTGCTGACTTATGGAGCCCTATGTATTTAACAAGAGTACAGAACTAAGGGCAAGAAGGAAACACACAACATTCAGCCCAGCCTCTGGGAAGGAGAAGGAAAAGAATAGAGGTTGAGACAGAGAGGGGGACAAAAAACACTTTTGTTTTATGTGCATCGATTTATTTGTATTAAAATAATCCGATGCAAATCTGACATTAACAAATATTTTTTTTCTTTTTGGGTTGTGAGAGCTTGTTTTTATTATTCTCTGCATTTTTTTTTTTGTATTTAAAGCAATATTTTAAAAAGAAAAATAATTGGAAATGTAAGTGTGGAGACCACGGACAGAAGTCCACTTTCAGCATAGCTCAGGCCTTGGTTCCATAAGCCCCTAAGTCAGAATATAGCTCAAAAGTTGTAGAAGTCAATCACCTTTATAATTTTAAATTGCACCATTTGGGTGTAATTGAGTCACTCCTCCCCTCCCCTCAGCCCGTCTCCTTTTAGTCAAATTAAACTTATTGATTAGAACCCATTAGTATGTAATGGATTGTTAATTTGACTCTTTTTACAAATCATATTTATCTGCACCAATAAAATATTTGGATTTAATATTCATCTGTCACATTTATGGTGATGTTGATTGAGGGCCAGGCAATTTGAAGTGAAAGCAGGCAACTTGTCCTTTACTCACACAAGGGAAAATGCACAATTAGCTCCATGAACTCTCCCAAAGGTGGGAAGCTTAAATATAAAGGAAATCTGAGAAAAGGAGAGAAAGGCCCCTCACTCCTGCCTTTTCTTGTAAGCTTGAAACTCCATCTCATGTTTTCATACTCCTCAGCAATAGAACAGAATTGGGGTGCCCCATTGTGGTATTCGATTTATTTGTAATGTGGTTGCAAAGTCTCTGTTAGGAAGAAGAATCAGATTTTTGGTAAACACCAGTAAAACTGTGGCTTCTTGTGCTCATTTCGCCTATTAAGGAAAACAGAACCCAAAGAAAGATTGACTCCTTGCCTTCTTTTGCTGGCAGAAGGCACTTAGCAAGCAGCTGCTCAAAGGGAAAACATGAATATATTTTCTGTATATTGCAAATATATATTAACTGAATACTGCAGGTGATATGGCTGCTGGGAATGCAGGGCAAAAGTATTGAACTGCTACCATTAATCGAGTGCCTCTTCTCTGCCTGGCTCCTGGGGCGATGATAAAAATATTTAACAACTAGTACAGCATGAGCACTCACCAATTGAAGCGGAAGCCAGATGAAAACAAAACAGCTGGTTAAGTCTGGTAAGTCATTCTGGTATCCCAGCTGAGTTTCTGTCCTGCTTGTTTCTTGAACAGGAAATACTACATCTAAGTTCATTTAATGCTCAATTATAGGAGCTGTATTTGCCTAGGCTAATAATGTGTTTGATTATTTTCTTACCTTCCTTTTTTTCTTGCTTTTAAAACATTTTATTTTTATATTCGTACCAGTCTTAATGCAGATAGTTTTTCCGTTGTGTACTGGTTTTTGTTTTCGCAGGAGATCCTAAACCTTTTGAGAAGCAGGAAGGCTATATGTTTTAAATAAATAAAAAATAAATACATGCTTTTCCTGATCCTGGCCAAATCCCATTACAAAGAGAACCAAGGCACCGTCAGAATTCCTTTGTTGCCCAGGGGTTGCCCTATCAATATTGTATAAAGCAAGCAGGTCATTGGCTAGGCCTCGGAATTCTTTTTGTTATTTCAAGGGTTTGGGGTGATATTTGTTGTAATGAGAGCAAATCTTTAAAAATAAAATTTCTTTTTGCAAGGCGGCAACAAAAAAGGCTTGCACAGCCAGTCCGGGCTATGTCAATGTTTGGTCCATGGTCTTTGCAGACAAAGAGCTTGGCTGGTCATCATTAATGATGGAATGCATGATTGCTACAACTTTTTTGACAGCCAGCTTCGGTAGAAACTCTACACAGCCTATTGTCAAGTCATTTTACTGAGCTCGGGAAATTTTTCCATTTGTCGCTTAACAGGCATGTGTCAGAAGTAGGATGCTTTGAACACAATTGTGATTTTTTTTCAGTATCTCTTAAAAATGTATGTTCTTTCACCAGTATGAAATGACCTAGTTTTTGAAGCAGTAATCTTTATTAAAAAAAAAACCGAACTATTAACATTTGAGTTTTCATATTGAATACCAACATAATTTTTTTTTCTCTAAGAAACCCAACCCCCTTCATAAGCAGTCATTATTCTAGATAAGTTATGTGGTGAGCCAGGATATAGAGAGGAAGTGGGAAGTTTCCCTGGACTCAGCAGAAATTTGGTGTCAGAAGCAGAAATAGCCCCTTGTAAGTGCTAGGTTAATAGTCGTGTAGTTCTTCCTTTACTGGCCAGGTTCTAGGGGATAGATTTTTTACACGAATACATTATGGCTCAAGACTGAACTGTAAAATCCTAGAGGACAGGGAATGGATTCCATTTGTTTATTTCTCTCTGCAGGCCCTAAAAAAATAAGTATTTGTTGATTATATGGTAGACTTGGGGATGAGAAATGTCCTTAAAGTCTTGACCCAGTTACTTCAAACTCTGGCAATGCTGAGATAGTAATATTTTGGACGGAGATAGTAATATTTTGAGGATTATTGGAATGTTGGGCAATTCTTGTGCTATTTGGCTGTTGTAGGAACCGAGTAACAAGGCAAAAACATTTATAAAATACATAATAATGATTTATATAGTAAGTTATACTCCGTTAGGCAAAGATGTTATATAAACCACAAAGTATTTGGCCACTGCAGCTTTTAAGACATCTTAAGATGCTTAAATACCATGAGATTTATAAATATTTTAATAGTTAAATGAATTTAACTTTGAAAGTTACTTAATATTCTATGATGTTTGAGGTTGGAACTTGTTTTTCTTTTTTGTGTTTGAATGTGCTTCATTCAGGTTGATGCAAGCACGTTAGTTTGGGTACTTAATGGCATATCATAAAGGATTTAACTTAATTCCACCATAATGAATTAATTCTCCCAGTGACACTGTTTTCATTATAGATTTAATGACATCACCTTGGCCAAGATTCAGGAATTCAGAACTCTAAGTTCCCTGAATTATCTGAAAACGAAAATGGAAAGATGATTCTGCTTTGTGCCTATGTGTACTCCAACTGCGGATAAGAGTACGTGGGGAACGTCTATTATTTTGAGTAGTTGAGTTAAAAATAAAACTCCTAACACCAGTGAGGAAATTGGATTCCACATTCTCTTAAATTGTCTTCGGGGACATTCATTTTACAAAACATGAAACCCAGAAGAAGAAGAAAGCCCGAGTGTTTCTTTTCATTTGCTTATGTCATGATATTTGTTGTAAACATAAAAGGATAAATACGCAATCTGAAATCATAATTCAAGAACAAGTTTTCACCAGCTAAGGAAAGGGGGAGTGGGTGCAAAAAATATGCGTTTTCAAGGACTGTGTTTGATTTCCTTTTGGATTTGTTTATTTTGTGGAATTAGAGGGATGGTGCATCCTATTTTTACAGGCTTGTATTGTTACCCCAGGAATGTTTTGGCAAATGCGAAATTAGAAACAAATTTTGCATGTTCTCCAGTGCCCTTCAGGCCTTAAAGGACAGGAACAAAGTGTGGTGGTTTGTCATCAGAACTCCAGGAAGCCACAAGGAAACAGATCTTAGGAACCAAATTGTTCAAAATGGGAAAGAAATGAAAAATGTACAGCAGATGCTCCCAGCCCAGAAGTGTAAGCCTCAGGAAAAAGGGACCACCAGTAATGCTAATTGGTCTTGAACAATGGCTGTTTGCATGGAGACACGAGAGAGAGTCCTGTTTCCCTCTGATTCTGTTCTATAGACATCGTTCCAGGATTTGAAATTGATAATTGCAGACACAAAGATACACTTGGCCTAATTTGCCAGCCTATTGGAGTCATGGGTGTCACCCTGCATGTCTGCATGTGTGCAGATGGTTCCTGCCGGCTCCAATAAAATTGGAAAACACAGAATCTGTATTTTTTTTTTTCCCTTCAGACTATTGAAAGGGGCTGGTTGTCAGTGCCCTGGGTGTTGAAATGAGAAATGTTATGCTGATTTTTTAGAAGTGTTCCTTATGCTTTTAGACCAGCAACACCATCAAATCCGGTTATTTGGGCTAAAATCAGGGGTAGGAAAATAGAGCCAATCAGTAGATCACTAAACAGAAAATAAAGTCAATCACTAAATCAGATCTGAATTAGTGAATGCTTTAGCAGAGCAGATATAATTTCTAAATTCCATTTGTGAACAGGCCTTCTGCTTTAATCACTTAAGTATTTATTAACTCAGTGATTTCCAAACATCATTCATTCAAGTTCCAACTTTATGCTTTTTGTCTGATCCAAATACAGCTTATCCTATCATTTACCTATTCTTCTATTCAAACAGACTTAATTTTTAAATTAAATTTATTTTTAGGAGGAAGTTTGTATCACTTCTATAAATGGAAAAAAACCCCACTAACTGCACCACTTACCACCAATACAAAGTAACCATCAAAATAATTGTTGCTTGCCTAAGGCTTTCTGAGCCCCAGGCCTTCTCTTTCTTCATTAAAAAGGGAAATTATGCTGTGTCCTTTGTCAGAAAGGTGCTGAAGGTGTGCTAGTACCAGTGGACACCATTTCTGTGATAATCAGAAGGATGTAAAAAGCAGTGAAAAAAGGAATAAATGATTTGACTTCACTCAAAGTGCTCCCAGTGGTCCCATTCCTCTGGGTTAGAACCAGAAACTGGTTTTGCTTTCAAGATGCTTGCCTGTTGGGTGAGAAGATACTTGCCCATCAGAATTATCATCTTATCTATCTATTATTTTTCTAGATATGTGCTGAATTTTGTAGTATGCACTCTTAAGTTGTGTAGGAGTTTAGAATATGCCAGGCTAATTAACAGCTACCTTTTATTGAGTGCTTGTTACGTGTGGGCACCGTGTTAAATGTTTCTCATGCACTCTCAGATTTAATCCTGACAGTCAATCTAATTACACAGGCATCCCACTTAACAGATGTGGAACCTGAGGCCAAGAGAAGTTAATTGGCCCCAAATCATAAAGGTGACAACCCAATTTAGGCTGCCTACCGTGTAGGAGGTCTTAATGTCTATATTTTACAACACATAAAGCTTATTTTTATTTGGTATTTTATTCGTAGGCAAATGTAAACTCCCTTCTATAACTAGCTCCCTTCTGTATTGGTTAGCTATTGCCACAGCAACGCTGCAAAACAAGCCATGCCAAAACTCAGTGACTTGAAACAATAATCATTTATTATTGCTCACACATCTGTGCGTTGATTGGAGAGATTCTGCTTCAGGATGCCGCAGCTGAGACAGCTCTGCTCCATGTGTGTCTCTCTCTCATTCTCCTCTGGAACCAGCAGGCTAACCAGGATATGATCTTAGAATGATGGCAGAGAAGCAAAAGAGCAAGTCTATCTTTGCAAGCACAATCACGCAAGCACATTTCAAGCCTCCAATCACATCTGTGAACATCATATTGGCCAAAGCAAGTCACAGGGCTGAGCTTAAAGTCAAAGGGCAGAGAAATATACAACAAATATGTGATGAAGGGCATGGACACAGGGAGGGGTGACAAATTAGGGCCAATAACATAGACTCCATGCCCTCTTTTTAAGCACAGGAATATATCCCTTTCTGTGACTCTATCGGTTTCCTGTTTATCTTCTTAGCTGCAAGGAACATCTCAATGCAATCCGAGTTCAATAGCAAGAATATTGAACTACAGAAAGGAGGAATGTCCTAGTTCTAAGTACCTAATATCGTCCTCTTGGTTTTCATCATGAAGAAACTAAAGTCCAAGGAGGGAAAATGCCTTTCCCAGGTCAAAGAATGAATGGATGGCAGAGGGGGCGGTGGACCAAGATTTCCCCACTCCCATCTCGCGAGCCTCCCTCTCTGCAAAATCAATGAGGTCAGAATTGGGGAGGTTTTCTTGAAGATTTTTTTTAAGTAAACGAGGGAGGTATTTCACTCCACAGAGAACAAGATGTCTTATTTGAGTTAAAAGAGAAGCACAATAAAAAGGTTTGGAAAAGTTACCATAGAGACATTTTGGATTCATCCCTCCATTGTCTCTAAAATCAGATGTTACACATGAACGTAAGCTTACATTTAATTTGAGATTGAGTTGTACTGCTTTAAAGTATTTTAAAAACAAAAATATTAGTGAAATCATTTACATCATGCCATTTCAAACATGTTAGTTCTGTTTACATTTGGGCATGGAAATATTTTCATTTCGGGTCTTGATGATATAGCCTTTTATTTTCATGGATGAATAGAGTTCAATTTTACTTGGGTAGGATTGACTACTTCCAAAGCTAGAGAAGGAAACAGCATGCCCATGAGGGAAGAGGCACCTGTCTCTCCCAAGTAGTGAGTCTGGCTTTGCAGAGAAGATCATGGACCGAGAGTCTGAACGTCAAGTGTGTCCTTGCCCAGGCAAACCCTCCGCACTGTATGGCGGCTCATCCCAAGTCTGGAGCTGGCAGAAGGGTCATTGGCCTGCTCTGCCCACTGTACTCTTGGTCCCATCTTTCACGTACCCGAGTGCTGAGCGCTCAATCTGCGCAGTAAAGCTCTTTGGACTCCCTGCTAGAAGACACAGACTACAATTTGGGGGAGAATCAGAGAACTGCCAGAGCTGAAAGGATCTAAGAGGACATCTGGTGTGAGATTCTCATTTTTGGGTGGGAACAGAGGCCCAGAGAGATGAAGCGTCTGGCCCACGTTAGCACAGCTCCTAAATGGTTGAGCAGAGGCTGGATCTGCTGATGTTATTTACGAAGATATTGTTCTGTTTTCCATTGTGAGGGCTCCTTGAGGGCTGGGTTTCTGCTGATTTCATCTCTGTCATCCCTGTTAACTTCTTCGTGTCTTTAGGACTGACGCAAGGATTCTCCACTGCTCCGTGGGTTATTCCCGGGGTACTGAGGACAGTCCTGTGCCTGTTGCAGGAAAAACTTGAAAATATGAGCTGTAACCAGTCCTTCCACCGCGTTACATTTTGTGGTTTTAGATAACATTTTACAAATTGGAATTGTGTGCTGTTGACTCAGTAATTCCATATTCCCTGGGAATTACTTTAAAAGAAAAGAAAAAGTACAAATATATTTAAAATAGTAAAGCACAAAGATGTTCATGACAGTGATTTTTATAATAGCACAAGGTTTGTAGCAAAGCAGGGTCCAACAATAGGGGACTGTTGAAGTAAATGGTGGTCTTGTGTAGCCATTTCAAAGATGCAAAAATACAGATGGGATACTATTAAATAGAAAATAAAGTGTAAAACTGTATATACCCTATGATCAGAACATGAGAATCAAAATTTTTTCTTGAAAAAGCCCAACCCCAAATCATGAATGTTAGGAAACTAGAAAAAAAGGTCCATATTGTTGTCTTGGACTGGGTAGATTATAGGTAACGGATTTTAAAAACTGTATCTGGGAGTTTCTCTGTTTTGTTTAATGAGCATTTATTGTAGAAACAGCCTCTATTTCAAAATGAAGATCATACTGACATTTATTATCTCATTTGATCACTGCAGCCTCCTAACAGCCCAGATAAATCACACCCCCATTCAATATAAACAATGAAACTGAGGTTCAGAGATGTTTTTAAAAGCTTAATTCTTCTAGTAAGTGTTGGAGCTGAAATTCATGATAAGATTTCCAGACTCCTGAACTGATGTTCTTATGCAGCCCCCTCTGCCTGCTTGGCATATGCTCTTCAGTTTCACCCAGCAGCACAGTGCACCTTGTGACAACTATGAAAAACCAGCACTTGGTTCCATCATATTGGTTGGGTAAGAGGACCTTGTTCTGTTTTCCTGTTCCTTTATATGCTGTATTAACATGCCTTTCTTAGTAGCAGGAAACTAGCTGTCTTGGCTAGGGAACTCACTAGGAAAGCTCTTTTTAAAGATACTTTTCTCAAAACCTGGAGCAGACAGAGTCTTAGAAACCCTAGGAGGTAGTGATTATTATTATTCCCATTGCACAGATGGGGAAGCTGAGGCCCAGAGAGGTTAAGAAACTCTCCCAGGGTTACCACTTAGGAAAATCTAGCACTGGCAACCCCCAAGTCCACTCCCTTGGCTACTATGCCAGGGTCCCCCAAACTCATCTGATAGTAAGAAACCCATGTGGTCATGTAAAAATACAGATCTCCACACCCAACAGCCAGCAAACTCCAGTGCTGGATGCCCCATGCCAAACAACTAGCAAGACAGGAACACAACTCCACCCATTAGCAGAGAGGCTGCCTAAAATCATAAGTTCACAGACACCCCAAAACACACCACTGGACACGGTCCTGCCCACCAGAAAAACAAGATCTAGCCTCATCCACTAGAACACAGGCACAAGTCCCCTCTACCAGGAAGCCTACAAAACCCACTGAACCAACTTAACCCACTGGGGGCAGACACCAAAAACAATGGGAACTATGAACCTGCAGCCTGTGAAAAGGAGACCCCAAATACAGTAAGTTAAGCAAAATGAGAAGACAGAGAAATACGCAGCTGATGAAGGAGCAAAGTAAAAACCCACCAGACCAAACAAATGAAGAGGAAATAGGCAGTCTACCTGAAAAAGAATTCAGAATAATGATAATAAAGATGATCCAAAATCTTGGAAATAGAATGGAGAAAATGCAAGAAACGTTTAACAAGGACCTAGAAGAACTAAAGAGCAAACAAATAATGATGAACAGCACAATAAATGAAATTTAAAATTCTCTAGAAGGAATCAAAAGTGGAATAACTGAGGCAGAAGAACGGATAAGTGACCTCAAAGGTAAAATAGTGGAAGTAACTACCACAGAGCGGAATAAAGAAAAAGGAATGAAAAGAATTGAGGACAGTCTCAGAGACCTCTGGGACAACATTAAACGCACCAACATTCGAATTATAGGGGTTCCAGAAGAAGAAGAGAAAAAGAAAGGGACTGAGAAAATACTTGAAGAGATTGTACTTGAAAACAACCCCTAATATGGGAAAGGAAATAGTCAATCAAGTCCAGGAAGCACAGAGAGTCCCATATTGGATAAATCCAAGGAGAAACACATCAAGACACATATTAATCAAACTATCAAAAATTAAATACAAAGAAAAAATATTAAAAGCAGCAAGGGAAAAACAACAAATAACATACAAGGGAATACTCATAAGGTTAACAGCTGATCTTTCAGCAGAAACTCTGCAAGCCAGAAGGGAGTGGCAGGACATATTTAAAGTGATAGAAGGGAAAATCCTACAACCAAGATTACTCTACCCAGCAAGGATCTCATTCAGATTTGACAGAGAAATTAAAACCTTTACAGACAAGCAAAAGCTAAGAGAATGCAGCACCACCAAACCAGCTTTACAACAAATGCTAAAGGAACTTCTCTAGGTAGGAAACACAAGAGAAGGAAAAGACCTACAATAACAAACCCAAAACAATTAAGAAAATGGTAATAGGAACATACATACTGATAATTACCTTAAGTGTAAATGGATTAAATGTTCCAACCAAAAGACATAGACTAGTTGAATGGATACAAAAACAAGACCCATATATATGCAGTCTGCAAGAGACCCAATTCAGACGTAGGGACACATACAGACTGAGAGTGAGGGGATGGAAAAAGATATTCCATGCAAATGGAAATCAAAAGAAAACTGGAGTAACAATTCTCATATCAGACAAAATAGACTTTAAAATAAAGACTATTACAAGAGACAAAGAAGGACATTACCTAATGATCAAGGGATCAATCCAAGAAGAAGATATAACAATTGTAAGTATTTATGCACCCAACATAGGAGCACCTCAATACATAAGGCAAATGCTAACAGCCGTAAAAGGGGAAATCAATAGTAACACAATCATAGTAGGGGATTTTAAAACCCCACTTTCACGAATGGATAGATCACCCAAAATGAAAATAAATAAGGAAACACAAGTTTTAAATGACACAATAAACAAGATGGACTTAACTGATATTTATAGGACATTCCATCCAAAACAACAGAATACACTTTCTTCTCAAGTGCTCATGGAACATTCTCCAAGATAGATTATATCTTGGATCACAAATCAAGCCTTGGTAAATTTAAGAAAATTGAAATTGTATCAAGTATCTTTTCTGACCACAACGCTATGAGACTAGATATCAAATACAGGAAAAAAAACTGTAAAAAATACAAACACACGGAGGCTAAACAATACACTACTAAATAACCAAGAGATCACTGAAGAAATCAAAAAGGAAATCAAAAAATACCTAGAAACAAACGACGATGAAAACATGATGACTCAAAACCTATGGGATGCAGCAAAAGCAGTTATAAGAGGGAAGTTTATAGCAATAAATCCTACCTCAAGAAACAAGAAAAATCTCAAATAAACAACCTAACCTTACACCTAAAGCAATTAGAGACAGGAGAACAAAGAACCCCAAAGTTAGCAGAAGGAAAGAAATCATAAAAATCAGTTCAGAAATAAAAGAAAAAGAAATGAAGGAAACAATAGCAAAGATCAATAAAACTAAAAGCTTGTTCTTTGAGAACGTAAACAAACTTGATAAACCATTAGCCAGACTCATCAAGAAAGGGAAAAGACTCAAATCAACAGAATTAGAAATAAAAAAGGAGAAGTTACAAGTGACAGTGCAGAAATACAAAGGACCATGAGAGATTACTACAAGCAACTATATGTCAATAAAATGGACAACCTGGAAGAAATGGACAAATTCTTAGAAAAGCACAACCTTCCGAGACTAAACCAGGAAGAAAGAGAAAATATAAACAGACCAATCACAAGCACTGAAATTGAGACTGTGATTACATATCTTCCAACAAACAAAAGCCCAGGACCAGATGGCTTCACAGGTGAATTCTATCAAACATTTAGAGAAGAGCTAACACCTATCCTTCTCAAACTCTTCCAAAGTATAGCAGAGGGAGGAACACTCCCAAACTCATTCTACAAGGCCACCATCACCCTGATACCAAAACCAGACAAAGATGTCACACACACAAAAAAACTACAGGCCAATATCTCTGATGAACATAGATGCAAAAATCCTCAACAAATTACTAGCAAACAGAATCCAACAGCACATTAAAAGGATCATACACCATGATCAAGTGGGGTTTATCCCAGGAACACAAGGATTCTTCAATATATGCAAATCAATCAATGTGATACACCATATTAACAAATTGAAGGATAAAAACCATATGATCATCCCAATAGATGCAGAAAAAGCTTTTGACAAAATTCAACACCCATTTATGATAAAAACCCTCCAGAAAGTAGGCATAGAGGGAACTTACCTCAACATAATAAAGGCCATATATGACAAACCCACAGGCAACATCATTCTCAAATGTGAAAAACTGAAACCATTTCCGCTAAGATCGGGAACAAGACAATGTTGCCCACTCTCACCACTATCATTCAACATAGTTTTGGAAGTTTTAGCCACAGCAATCAGAGAAGAAAAAGAAATAAAAGGAATCCAAATTGGAAAAGAAGAAGTAAAACTGTCACTGTTGGCAAATGATGTGATACTATACATAGAGAATCCTAAAGATGCTACCAGAAAACTACTAGAGTTAATCAATGAATCTGGTAAAGTAGCAGGATACAAAATTAACGCACAGAAATCTCTTGCACTCCTATACACTAATGATGAAAAATCTGAAAGAGAAATTAAGGAAACACTCCCATTTACCACTGCAACAAAAATAATAAAATACCTAGGAATAAACCTACCTAAGGAGGCAAAAGACCTGTATGCAGAAAACTACAAGACATGGATGAAAGAAATTAAAGACAATACAAACAGATGGAGAGATAGACAATGTTCTTCGATTGGAAGAAACAACATTGTGAAAATGACTATACTACCCAAAGCAATCTCCAGATTCAATGCAATCCCTATCAAACTACCAATGGCATTTTTCACAGAACTAGAACCAAAAATTTCACAATTTGTATGGAAACACAAAAGACCCCGAATAGACAAAGCAATCTTGAGGAAGAAAAACAGAGCTGGAGGAATCAAGCTCCAGGACTTCAGACTATACTACAAAGCTACAGTAATCAAGACACTATGGTACTGGCACAAAAACAGAAATATAGATCAATGGAACAGGATAGAAAGCCCAGAGATAAACCCACACACATATGGTCACCTTATCTTTGATAAAGGAGGCAAGAATATACGATGGAGAAAAGACAGCCTCTTCAATAAGTGGTGCTGGGAAAACTGGACAGCTACATGTAAAAGAATGAAATTAGAACACTCCCTAACATCATACACAAAAATAGACTCAAAATGGTTTAAAGACCTAAATGTAAGGCCAGACCATATAAAACTCTTAGAGGAAAACATAGGCAGAACACTCTATGACATAAATCACAGCAAGATCCTTTTTAACCCACCTCCTAGAGAAATGGAAATAAAAACAAAAATAAACAAATGGGACCTAATGAAACTTAAAAGCTTTTGCACAGCAAAGGAAACCATAAACAAGATGAAAAGACAACCCTCAGAATGGGAGAAAATATTTGCAAATGAAGCAACTGACAAAGGATTAATCTCCAAAATATACAAGCAGTTCATGCAGCTCAATATCAAAAAAACAAACAGCCCAATCCCAAAATGGGCAGAAGACCTAAATAGACATTTCTCCAAAGAAGATATACAGATTGCCAACAAACACATGAAAGGATGTTCAACATCACTAATCATTAGAGAAATGCAAATCAAAACTACAATGAGGTATCACCTCACACGGGTCAGAATGGCCATCATCAAAAAATCTGCAAACAATAAATGCTGGAGAGAGTGTGGAGAAAAGGGAATGCTCTTGCACTGTTGGTGGGAATGTAAATTGATACAGCCACTATGGAGAACAGGATGGAGGTTCCTTAAAAACTAAAAATAGAACTACCATACGACCCTGCAATCCCACTACTGGACATATACCCTGAGAAAACCATAATTCCAAAAGAGTCATGTACCACAATGTTCATTGCAGCACTATTTACAATAGCCAGGACATGGAAGCAACCTAAGTGTCCATCGACAGATGAATGGATAAAGAAGATGTGGCAGATATATACAATGGAGTATTACTCAGCCATAAAAGGAAACGAAATTGAGTTATTTGTAGTGAGGTGGATGGACCCAGAGTCTGTCATACAGAGTGAAGTAAGTCAGAAAGAGAAAAACAAATACCATATGCTAACACATATATATGGAATCTTAAAAAAAAAAGATCCTCATATATACACTACCAAACGTAAAATAGATAGCTAGTGGGAAGCAGCTGCATAGCACAGGGAGATCAGCTCAGTGCTTTGTGACCACCTAGAGGGGTGGGATAGGGAGGGTGGGAGGGAGGGAGACGCAAGAGGGAAGAGATATGGGAACATATGTATATGTATAGCTGATTCACTTTGTTATACAGCAAAAACTAACACAACATTGTAAAGCAATTATACTCCAATAAAGATGTTAAAAAATATATAGATTTCCAGGTCTCTCCCTTGTCAATTATGATTCAGTGGTTCTGGGGAGGGCCTGGGGATCTGGATTTTTAACATGTGCCTTTCATGATTCTCTTGATCATGTAACTACACTGTCTCATTTTAAGACACCAAACCTAGAGTCTGCCTGGCAAACGCAAACTATTCCTCTTTCTCTTTTCTCTACTCCTACACCTGAACTCAGGTCGTGCCTTTAAAGTGTGAACTTAGCTAAACACAGCCCCATCTTTATGTCCTGGGGGACAGCATGGTTGCTTTCTTCTCAATCAAAGAAAATGGTAGGTTGGGAATGCACTGTGATTGGGTTTTTTTGAGAATACATATGAAAAAAAACCCCAAACAAATTAAACCCTTGATTCATAATTGCCATTGGGCATCATTAAAGTTCTACTCAAATATATCAAAGTTTCAGAACATTCCTTAGCCCTCATGTCTTAGGAGAAGGAATGCTGTTATTGGTGCTGCTGTCTTTCATTTTTAAAAAAATTCTCATCATATTACCGGGATTATGATAAATAACTTGTCTGAGACAACACAGTGTGATAAAAAAGTGCTGGACTGAGGCTCAGGAGATCTTGGTGCTCCTGCAAAATGGCTGTGTGCCCTGTAGAAAAGCATTCCCCATTCCCTGGCCTCAGTGTTCCAGTCTGTAGAATGGGAGGTAGGTGGACACGGTTCTCTCTAAAGCCCCTGCTATCCATGAATTAAACAAACAAACAAAATCAAACAAAATAAACAAATAAATAGAACCAATAACACAAAAATAAAACCAAAGACAGCTGTTCTAACTTGCAGTATGCCCAGCTCAAAAACCCTTCCTGGTGGGTCGGTGCTGATATATTTTTCTGATAAGATATTCAACAAATGTTCTTTGGGCCCCTGTTCTGTGCCAGGCAATTGAGGCAGGAGCTGGGGATAAAATAATAAGCCTCCCTAATCCCACTGAAAACCAAACCAAACCAAACAGAATATTCTGACCTTAGAGTGTTTACAGTCTAGTGGAAGAGAAAGACAATTAATGAATTGCATAATAATGATATGCTTTATAATATACAATATTATATATTATACCAATAATATACTGATTATTTATATAATAACGGAACAGGGGCAAGTGCCATGAGAGAGAGGGGTTTCTTGGAGGAGGTAAGGATGGATCTGAGAATAAAAAGTGAAGTAGGAACTAAGGGCTCACTGGGCCTTACACCATAATGGTTGTCAGTCAAATCTGATTTTAAATAAATGGAAAATCCAAAAAGAAAAAAATAACCCCAAACAGCAATAATCTTTGTTTATAATCAGTAAACTTGCTCCAATTCCAGAAAATCTGAACAGTTGCACTGGCCTGAGCCCTGTACCAACTCATGAAAACTAATGGCTACATTTTCGGGAATTTTGCAAGCTGTTTGTTAAGCGCAGCCGTCATTAAAAATGAAACAGTTTAACCTTTCCATTAAGTAAATCATATTCAAAACAAAGGTAATATACTTTTAAAGGTCATCACTTCCTAATTATTATTACTGTATTGCTGATCATGAGATTATTTATACATCTGTGGGATGGAAATGCTATGTTGTATGTACTATTCCAACTATGCCTCTTTTCCCAGCTTCATGTTCTGTGATATATTAGTAGCTGTCAATTGACTAGGGTAGGGGTATTTACCCTCCAGAAATCAGCCAACATGAGGAATCAGGGCTTCCCTTTTCTCCACCCTGCCGAGCCAACCAGTTGTTAAACCAACGCATCACCTGAGCTGCCCTTCAGAGCCGCTCCCTCTAGGTGGCCATTGAGTCCACGAAGTCCAATCGGTCCACCCACTGCTGTAGGAGGACCTGGTAGAGGAGCTTGGTCCCCAAGGACCCACAGTGGCATCGGGTTGCCTTAGGAAGGCAGAGCTGAACCTCGGTGAGGATGAGCGTAGGATGGAGATCACTGCTGTGCCTCCAGGGCATTTGAAGCTCTGTCTGACTCAGTCGGAGCTGACATCGCTGGACACTTCGCTGCATTGCAAGCGGCCCTGCCACAGAGGTGAATGAATAAATCAACGTTTCCTCTGTGCTTGGAGGCCCACGGATGAGAGGCAAAGGGGAGGGAGGTGGAGAGTCTGTAAGGAGGGAGAATAAAAGGAGAGGTCTGTGGCAATTTCTTCCTGGGGAAGTTTAATAACTACTATTAAAAAAAAATGTAGTAATTCATTGTCATGATTTAAAAAATTTGAAACCAGGATTTATGAGGAGTGAAAAGGAGAGTCATCTTCCCCATCTATTCCCCAGCTGTGGTTTCTTAGGTAGCCTTCCAGACATTTCTATGCAGATGCTAAATTTCTTGTTCCCGCCCCACACCAGCTCTCTGTGTGCAGTTCAGTAACTTGTTTTGTTGTTGTTGTTGTTACTGCTCACTTAATGATGTAGCCGGGCTCTGCAGAGAGGCAGTGCAGCCTGGTGTTTAGAGCACCACTCTGGAGCCAGACAGCCTTGGCTCACCAGCTACCAGCAATATAACCTTGGACAAGTTACTCCCCTTTCTGACTCCGTTTCCTAATCTGTAAAACTAGAACAGAATAAAAGCACCTGTCTCGGGACTTTGTGAGCCTTCTGTAATGAATATACGTCAAGCATAAGAGAGGAAGTGTGTTAACTTTCTATACCAGATCATTTCTCTCACATTATTTTTTAAGTCACCTACTATTCCATTATATGAATGTACTAAACTATATTTAAGCAGGCTCCTTTATATTGAGGTTATCTCCAGGCTTTTTTTTTTTTTTTTTGCTGCTACAGACAATGCTGCAATGTAATCACAAAAATATATTTGCACAATTGTGTGAGTTTATGCATGGGAAAAAAATTCCTGGGAGTTAAACTACTGAGTCAAAATTTGATAGCTATTACCAAAATTAACTCCAAATCAGTTTGCAACAAGTATATGCTCTGCAAACAGAACATCAGAATGTCTGTTGAATTTCAAAGGCAATAACTGTAGACATTATCCAACCTTCTCATGTTTGCCAACGCAGTGAGTGAAAAGCGGTGTCTTATTTACATTTTCCAAATTACTAATATGTTTAACCATCTAGTCATATTTTTATTATCCATTAGTATTTCTTTAAGAAACATGAAATGTTTACATATTTTGCCCTTTTCTTTATATTTTTGCAGTTTGTCCTCTGATTTTTTTTTTTAACCACACACAATATTTTTATGTAGTCAAATTTATCAATCTTTAACATAATAGTTTCTGGGTGGTATGCCATATATGGAATAGCCTTCTTCTGCCCTTTTATTAAAATGCAATTATTTGGCCTCACTTTCAGTTCTTTCATGGCTTCACATTTTATATCTAAATATTTGAGACATCTGTAATAGTTGTAAAGTGCATTAATGATTAATTTCATTTTTTCCCAAATATTTAGCCAGTTTCTCCATCAATTTATTTTTTTAATTATTTTTTTAACATTTTTATTGGAGTATAATTGCTTTCTCCATCAATTTAAAATGACACTTTTATTATATGTAAGATCCCCATATGTATTTAGCTTGAATTCTTTTAATCACTGATCTGCCTCCCTAGTTCTGCAGCAGGATCATACTGTTTTAATTACTGCAGCTTCATAATATGTCTTAATATACAGTAGTGTTAGTTCCCCTCAATATTATTTTCAGAATTTTCATGGCTATCTTATAAGATTGTTTTTCTGTATGTATTTTGATACCCTAATGACAAGTTGCTCCCAAAAATCTCAATGAATGTTTAATTAATAATCACCTCCTTGATGCATGTAATTAACTCAATGGCAGAGGTCCTTTTACAATGTATACATATATTAAATCATCATATTGTACACTTTAAATATCACAATTTTAAAAAGTTATACCTCAACAAAACTGGTGAAAAATAATCACCTCCTTCTTTGAAAAGTCCTTCCTGACTCATTTTCTCTTTTATTCCTCATAATAATTCTGGGAATCCCTCTTTACAGGTGAAAAATCTGAGACTCAGAGAAGTGATGACATTTGCCCATGGTCACCCAGATGACACAGGGGCTATGTCCTAAGACTCAAACCCAGGTTTTCTGATTCTAAATCCAATGCTCTTTCCATCATGCCTAGAGAAATATAAATGAAGGAGTAAGTTTGGAAAAGTGAGGAAAAAACAGTTATCTTTATCAAGAGCCTAAAAAAGGAATCGGCCAACTTGAACTCTCCTGGAATCCAGGTGTATGTTGAGCTGTGTCATGTGTAATGTCAGATGAAGCCCCTGGTCCACATACATTGTATGATTCTGACCTTCCTTGTACTAGTGCCTACGGCTGACTGTGGAGAGATAAGTAACAGAAAGTGCTACAGAACTTCTTGCTAATATTATGTATTAAGTACAAACACACTGCTGCTTTGGGCTGCTTCCTTAAGAATGCAGAAAAAAATAATGCTGACACTTTGATCTCATGTTTTAAATCTGGCTGTTATAAATAGATAGAATTTCAGCTTAAATATACTAATGATTTTTTTCGCTATGCAAATTATATTGGTTACTTAGCAACAGAATAAGTAAGTGTTTCTCCTCTAATTCTGTGTATGTTAGTTTAGAGAAGGCACACAATAAGTTAATTAGAGAGTGGTTGGGGGTGATTTGTAAATGTCATATTAACATGCTACTTGCTTTGTAGCGCCTGAAGACTTTAAAATAAATAGATGCCATTTTCTGGCATGGTTGATTTTTTTTTTTTGTCTTTGGAATCTTTTCCCAACTAATATTTGGAATAAAGATTTAGAAGTGATATGCAAACCAAACATACCTTTGGTTGCAACTTCTAATTACATATGTGCTCAGTTTTGAGAAAAACAGATACATAAAAATCTAATCTGAAAAATGAAGATAAACGGGGCATTATTAGAATCCTAGTGTATTAGAGGTAGTCCTTATAGCCCTTTCATTTACCGAGGGGACGACTTGGGCTTAGATGGGGCAAAGGCCCAGCATCTGTGCTTGGCTGTGAGGTAATAGAAAATATCTATTGGTCTCTGCCCCCGGATCCTGGCAGAGAGCTCCTGAAACCCTCGTCATTTCCTAAGTGATAAGAACGCTAGGAGCATCTCTTGTTCTAGTATTGGTCTTTGACCTCTGTTCCTGACACAGAGCTCCTGAAAGCCTTGTGATTTCCTGGGTGATAGGAGTGTCTTTTGTGCCAATGAAGCGACTCAGGTGGGCTCCTTGATGAGAGCTGGTCACCGGAAAGACCAAGTCATGATTAGGAGTTTAGAATTTTCAGCCGCACAGCCCTCTGCCCCCATTCTCAGAGAAGGGAGGAGGGATGCAAAGAGAGTTAATGATTGATCATGCCTACGTGATGAAGCCTTCATAAAATCCCCAAAATACGGGGTTTGGAGAGCTTCTGGATTGGTGAGCACGGGGAGGTGCTAGGAGAGTGGTGAGCCCGGACAGGGCAGGGAAGCTCCGTGTCCCTTCCCACATGCCTTGTTGCCCTGCACATCTCTTCCATCTGGATGCTCATCTGTATCCTTTATCATATCCTTCAATAAACTGGTAAACATAAGTGTTTCTCTGAGCTCTGTGAGCTGCTCTAGCAAAATAATCAAACCCAAGGAGGGGGTCATTGGACCCTCCAATCTAAAGCCAGTTGGTCAGAAGCACAGGTGACAGCCTGGGCTTGCAACTGGCATTTGAAGTGTGTGCATGGGGGACAATCATGTGGGACTGAGTCCTTAACCTGTGGGATCTAATGCTATCTCCAAGTAAGAGGGGTTCAGAAGTGAGCTAAATTGTAGGATACCCAGCTGGTGTTGCAGAGAATTGCTTGTTGTGGAGGAAAAGCATATTGGTGACCAGAAGTGTCAGAAGTGAAGTGTCTGTGTGAGCATGGCATTAGTGTGAGAGAAAAGGGAACACAGGAAAGAAATACACAGTAAGAAAGAACTGGGTTTTTCCCACACAGGTGGAAAGTTGAGTTTTCCCTTTACACTGGTAAAGCTTCTACTCAAACGCAGGACTCCCTCTTCTGTCTGCCATCTTCCCACTCATTCCAAGGCTTGCCCTTATAGTCCTTAAGTAACCAACTCTTTACTGTTTGTTGGTAAGGCTGTGTTTATATTTCTGTCTGTTTTGGACTCGATTTCTGCCAAAAGTTACCCTTCTGTCCCTTCCTCCCACCATGGGTGAGCTGTATTACATCTGATTAATGAACTGTTTGCAGGGAGAACAGAGGGTGGTGGTTGTGCTGGGGTGAGGAATTCTGTAATATCCAGGATAAATCGTGAGGCATAAAAGCTGAAAAGAGCATTGAGAAAATACAACAAATTAATTCATTAAAATAACAACTTGCCTCCTATTTTGATTGTTTCAATTGCACAATCAAAGATTTGTTAAGTCTCAGCATATTTTTACATCGGTTTAAACCACCACCCTTATTCTGATTATTAAAAAAAAATGTAAGGGACTTACCCGGTGGCGCAGTGGTTAAGAATCTGCCTGCCAATGCAGGGGACACAGGTTCGAGCCCTGGCCCGGGAAGATCCCACATGCCGCGGAGCAACTAAGTTCGTGCACCACAACTACTGAGCCCGTGTGCCTAGAGCCCGTGCTCCACAACAAGAGAAGCCACCGCAGTGAGAAGCCTGTGTACTGCAACGAAGAGTAGACCCTGCTTGCCGCAACTAGAGAAAAGTCCTCGTGCAAAAATGAAGACCCAATGCAGCCAAAAATAAATAAATAAATTTTAAATATCTATTTTTAAAAAATGTAAGGAAATTCCCTGGTGGTCCAGTGGTTAGAACTCTGCACTTTCACTGCCAAGGGCCTGGGTTCAATCCCTGGTTGGGGAATTAAGATTGGCAAAAAAAAAAAACAAAAACAAAAATAAAATAGGTAAATGGACAATGATACAAACTTCGTATTCTGAGACAAAAGCAAATTTTGTGTCAGTTAAGAATGTATTTAGCTGCAAGTAACAGAAAACTCAACCAGTAGGACAGTCATTTTTTACATTACATTCAGTCTGGGTATATGAAGCTTCAGTACTGGTTCAGAATAGAAATGATGTCTGGGTTGAAAATGTGGTCCCAGTTGGTGCCACTGCTTCACGCCTCATGACCTCACATGACCTGTCCAAAGGCAGGAAACACATGGAGGCCCGGCAGTGAGTAGTTTCCTTGTGAATCTCTTTCCTTTTAACAGGAAAGAAAAATCTTTCCCAGGAGCCTCTAGGGGGTGTTCTGTTACCTCTCATCGACCACAAGAAAGCCAACCTTAGCTGCAGAGATAGCAAGGAAAGCCTCTTTGCTGGGAGGTGGGCAAGGATGAAGGGATTGGGCGTGCTGCTGACTGGCACTGTGGTGCCTACCATGTACTGGTTATGCTAGCAGAATCCCCGGGGCACTCACCTTTCCATACATGCTAATTTTGTTCTACTGTGAGGGGCTGAGGGCTTTCTCTTGCCTGCAAGTTGGCAATTCCTTGGTGCTGGGGAGTTACACCTCTGAGAGCAAATTGGACATGGACATTGGGGATGGAGGACTCATACCCCAGCTCCGTTGCCCTTGAGTGGGACAACCCTAAGACATATTTCATATCAGTTCCCAGTGGTTTCCAGTGGGATTGAGCTCCCGTTGCCCACAGAGGTAACTTGTTTGTCTGTGCACTCCGAATTGGCTTCTTTGCCTTCTCTGTCTTGCTTCTCGACCCTCGCACTGGTATTTCCTGAGACCATCTTCCAAAGAAACCACTTGTATTCAAGCCTTGCTTTTGAATTAGCTTCCAGGGGGAATCCGGTCTAAGATACTAGCTATGTGAACCTCTTTAACTTCAGTTCTGCTCACTGTAGAAAGGAGATAATAATCTCCACTCAGGTAACCACTTGTGAGGGTCAATGACAAAACATATGTGAAAATACATTGCGACCTATAAAGCATTAAACGGACACAGGGATAATGTGGGCTGGAAAACACAATGTGTTTTTCACCCAAGCCCTCAGTTTAGATTCCATTTCTGTAATTTCACCCAAACTTGCCAAGGACTGAGTCTTTGGGCAGAGATCCCTTCCTTTGACAGGTAAAGGAAGTGTAATGGCTAAAGTGGTACATCCCCTCAATCTCAGCTGAGAGCCTTGCTTTTATGGCTGTTACTGCACTGGGATTCCAATTAGCTCTTACTCTTTAGAGATGGGGGGTTGGTGATAAAATGGTCTGCACGGTTGCATTACAGTTTTCAATATTCAGTATGTTGACAAAGATAAACAGTTAATTCTCTGTTACAGGTACTTAACTGGAAATCTGTTGGGACTGCCTCAAAAAACTTTACCCTTGGTTTCATTTCTCCACGGGGGAAAAAAGGGCATCTTGATGCATTGAATACAATCACCCTAATGAAGCCACGCTTTTCAAAATAAGAAGCCAAGTCATCTACTTCCATGTAGTGGAAACCCTCATCCTTTTTTATTTATTTATTTATTTATTTTTGGCTGTGTTGGGTCTTCGTTTCTGTGCGAGGGCTTTCTCTAGTTGGGGCGAGCGGGGGCCACTCTTCATCGCGGTGCATGGGCCTCTCACTATCGCGGCCTCTCTTGTTGCAGAGCACAGGCTCCAGACGCGCAGGCTCAGTAGTTGTGGCTCACGGGCTTAGTTGCTCTGAGGCATGTGGGATCTTCCCAGACCAGGGCCCGAACCCGTGTCCCCTGCATTGGCAGGCAGATTCTCAACCACTGTGCCACCAGGGAAGCCCCCCTTCATCCTTTTTTAAAAAAATATTTGTTTAATTGAAGTATAGTTGGTTTACAATATTGTGCTAGTTTCAGGTGTACACAAAGTGATTCAGTTATACATACATATATATTTTTTCCAATTCGCTTCCATTATAGGTCATTGCAAGATATTGAATATAGTTCCCTGTGCTATAGAGTAGGCATAAGGGTGAGAGCCATGGTCCTTTCAGGGTAGGGTTGAGGTAAATGTACTCTGTATGACCATTCATGCTGTGACCCCCATCAGTCTGATTATATTAAACCCTAAAAGTCAAACCACTGCTGTTTGAATTTAAAGCTGAGACAGCAGGGCAACTTTGGTGATGTGAATACTACAGTCAAGAAGCCGAAGATACTAGAAAAACTATGCCAAGAGGAAGTACATCTCTATCTTCATGATACTGTGAAGTGTCATATAGACTTTCAGTGTTTTATAAATGTCAAATTTGACCCCAGAATTTTTACTTCTTATCATGGAACTTGGCCCCTGCTCCTTGGGGGTTAGTAGGCTGGGGAATGGGGAGATGGGGAGCTCCTTGTTAATTCTAGAAGTGGTTTTCTCCAAAAGGTGCTATCCAGGGGGGTTGGAAATGCTCCTTTGGGATATGGGATGGAAATATTAAAATGATCTTACTTTCTATATTTTTTAATGACTATTTTATATATACTTAGGTTGTATATATTATATATACTTAGGTTATATATATATAACACATGCATGTAATTTACAAACAAACACACCTATATTTGGGGTGCACCTTTAAAAAATGTTTACTACTAATAATAGACATTTCCTGGTCTAGAAGAAAGGTCCTTTTGGGAGATCACTGGCGCCTCTAAGAGTCTGATGAAAGATGAGGATGCCCTCTCCCCAGGACACTGCACGTGGACACAGTTCTACAGACGGTTTGAGGGAGGTTCAGAGCCCCCCAAAGTCCAACTGTGGATCCCAGGGAAAGAGTTCTTGCTTCCAAATTTCCTCATCAGGAATTATTCCAGCGTGTCTTTAGGCCACTGTAACATCTGGTCTCCCAGCAGGGCCCTCAGGTCAGGAGCTGCCAGCCGGCTCTGCAGAGCCTCTGTGTTCATGCTCGTGCAGACTTCCCGAGCCAAAAGTAAGGGACCCAAACTAATGGGTACTCTCTTGTCACCCACCTCAACAGGACAGCCCCAGGGAACACAACCGTCATTTCTATCCATCTCTTATTGTTCACATTTGTGTATGTACACACATACACACACACACACACACACACAGATTTATTATGTATTTTTCATGATAAAGCACAATCTTGCAGAAAATTTGGAGATATAAAAATGTAAAAACCAGAAAAATGAAAATACCCATAATCTCATCTTCCAGAGAAAACCACTGTTCTCATTTTGGCACATGATCTTGCAGTGTCTTTTTCTCTGCATGTTTGTACTTATGAAAAGATGATTTTAACAGCTTTATTGAGGTATAATTGATACACAAAATGGCGTATATTTAATCTATACAATTTGATGAGTTTGGACTGATGCATACACTGGGGAAACCAAGACCACATTCAAGGTAACAGATATGTCCATCACCTCCCAAAGTTTCCTTGTGTCCCTTTTCGTGTGTGTGTGTGTTTTTAAATAAATTTATTTATTTTATTTATTTATTTTTGGCTGCGTTGGGTCTTCGTTGCTGTGCGGGCTTTCTCTAGTTGTGGTGAGTGATCTTCTCATCACGGTGGCTTCTCTTGTTGCGGAGCGCGGGCTCTAGGAGCTCGGGCTTCAGTAGTTGCGGCACACAGGCTCAGTGCTTGTGGCTCACGGGCTCTAGAGCACAGGCTCAGTAGTTGTGGTGCATGGGCTTAGTTCCTCTGCGGCATGTGGGATCTTCCCGGACCAGGGCTCGAACCTGTGTCCCCTGCATTGGCAGGCGGATTCTCAACCACCAGGGAAGCCCTGTGTGTTTGTTTTTGTTTTGCGGTAAGAAGACTTAACATGAGATCCACCCTCCTAACAGATTTTCAAGTGCACAATGCAGTATTGCTAACGATGGGCAGGTTTTTCTTGAACAGGAATGAGGCAGGTAAATCACACTTTAGCCAAAAATAAATAAGCAGATGCATATATACTGAGGTTCCCAGGATCTTGAACTCAAGGGCAGAAATCTGGGCTCTTTTCTTTTCATATGCTTTTGACTTACTCGCCAACTCTCTGTAAACCTCCCCTTCCCCCTGCTTTGTCCCTCTTTTCCTTTTCTGGCCTTCCTCTCTCCTTCCTCATTTATTCACCTTTCCAGGTTGGTGTTTTGGGCATCTGCCTCTGATGGGTCACTGAGCTTGGTGTAGGGAGCAAGGTGGACAACACCGACTCCTTTCTGTCCCCCCCCCCCCCATCCCCCGACTCATCCCGCCATCTCGTTTTCTTCTTTTTTGTCCCGAGTCACTTTCTATCATTCCACGCCACCTGTAGGCATTCATTTTTCTCTTTATAACTTACCCCTCTAGAAACATTCACATATTCGGGCGCCTTCTCTGACAGTCAGTACCCCATAAACTGTCAGCACCACACAAGAAGCCTCTCTCCGCTGAATTTATGGCTTTGGCAAAGCCATTTCATAAAAAATGATTAATGATAATTAACATTTTAACTTCAGGCCATTTAATGGCACCCAACAAAGGGGTCAAGTGAAACTCATGGGTGTCATATGTCAAATGTCACAGTGAAGGGATGGGGCTGAACAGGAGCTGAGAGTTGGGTGAAGAGAGAGTGGGAGGAACTGCAGACAGAGCTTCTGCCTCCTTGCCGGGGCCTGTTGCCTCCTTGCCCACAGTCAAAGGGCTACCGCCTTCACCCCACATTAGAAGTATCTCTCCTTCAGTTAGAATGTAGGTTGGAGTATTTGGTTTTGCATAAAATGTAATAATAGCCCATGCCCTTCTGCCGCATGCGTTCAACGCACAGCATGTTGCACATTAAGGGAAATCTGCTGGATGCCCAGCATTGAGGGACTTCGATTCTTGAACATCCCAAGCTTGCTCACCCTACAACTGGCCCCTCACTCTCTGAAGTCTCTGAGCTGACATCCTCCACGCCCATTCATCTGCACGTTCTCATTTCACTTCCTCCCCCCCAATCTTGGCTCCATCTCTGCTTCTCCCCCACGTACTACTCCCCCCTCTCTTTTATAACAAATTTTTATTGGAGTGTAGTTGATTTACAATGTTGCATTAGTTTCATGTGTACAGCAAAGTGAATCAGTTATACATATATGTATATCCACTCTTTTTTAGATTCTTTTCCCATATAGGCCATTACAGAGTACAGAGTAGAGTTCCCTGTGCTATGCAGTAAGTTCTTATTAGTTATCTGTTTTATATATAGTGGTGTGTATATGTCAATCCCAATCTCCTGATTTATCCCTACCCCCTCTTACCCCCTGGTAACCATAAGTTTGTTTTCTACATCTGTGACTCCATTTCTGCTTTGTAGATAACCCTCCCCTCTCTTCTTGCTCTCTGCAAGTCTACCCATCAGTGCTTGGGAAACCCCTCCCCGAGGGTGGCCTCCTCCTGCTGCTCTGCCCTCACCCCACAGACGGGACCTAAACACCAACCACTACCAACAAGAAGTTAAGCATAAAGTGAGGCCAAGAACCAATGCATTTCAACAATGGAAGGTTGGAGACCTCCTGGAAGGTAATGAGATGAATGATCAAGGACTAGACAACATGGCAGACACTAGGTACTAGATCTGAAGCCCTGGGAGGTAGGAGCTTGGTGTTGAGATAATAGCTGGTAATGAACAGGAACACTCCCTTGGGTCAGTCCCCAAGAAGGAGAAAAGTGTGGTAGTGAAACAGTGCTTCCGTCCGAGGGTGACATCACGGGCCCAGATTCCATCTTTGGGGAATGGCCCTTTGTCGACAGAATTGGGAACTCACAGTGGGGTGACACATGAGACACTCAGGACTACAGTCTATATCATGATCATAGCAGGGACATGTATGGCAAGCTAAGGCAGTTTGTCACTTCCCTAGGGAGCCCAACTATAGTGGAACAAGTTAATTCAGTCATAACCAACATTTATTGGGCATGTGTGTCAGCCCCTGAGCTATACACTTAACATTTCTCAGCTGAGTTCATCCTCGCCATCACCCCACGAGCTAAGCTCAAGTTCTATCCCATTTTACTGATGAAGAAGCTGAGGCTCAGAGAGATTAAGGCAGTAGCTCACCATCACCGGGTACTAAGTGCTGGGGCCAGAATGTGAATCCAGCTTACCCTGCCTCCTATATCTACGTTCTTCATCACACTGCCACGCCACCTCTTGACCAGCTGAGTGTGTCATGGTGGCCACACTGCAGGGGAAGGGCAGACATAAAGAGTGGGTAACCACACAATGTTTCTTTTTCAAAAACATTTAGTGAAAATGTAAAAGTGAATCTATTTAAAGAAAAAAAAAATCAAGAGAAAACAGTACAAGTTTGGCTATGGCCTGAATCTTGAAGGTGAAATAAAAACTAGCAGAGGCTGATAGCTCTGACATGGACAGAGCAGAGTCCAGTAAGTGGTGCTAGTGGGGTGTGTTTAAGGAGCAGGAGGAAAAAATAAGGGATTTTCCAGTGTAATAAAAAAAAATCCCCACCGTTAGGCTCAGTGACAGTCCCTTGATCGGCAGCGTTCTGACCTTGCCTCGTGTGTCAATGTCAATAGCTGTTGTCACCAGTCAATGGGCCTCCCGTTTGGTGCTTAGAGATTCTCTTTATGCACTTAAAAGGCATCATTAGTACCAAGTGGCTATTAAAGCAGTCTTGCTGTTCAGAACGATTTTCTGAAGCAAATGCAGAGGAAACATGTTGAGGGTTGAAGTCATTAGCTGAGACCACAGAAGGACTGACCGTGGGCAATGGTGCCATTAATCTTGATAAGGGGAAGTGTGAGCAATTCATAAAATCTGCTGGGTGAGGTTTCTCCCTAAATGGACACCCGAGAGAGTGACCCCATGTCTTTGTTCCAGGTAAGAGGGACATGTGTGAACTGTGACATCGACTTGGCAGAATGAGCAGGGCAGGCAGGGCTGCTGGGGGTGGGGACACAACAGTGATTTCAGGCTTCACTGGAGAGGCAGGGACCGCTGGGGTGCAGTAGTGGGAAAAGAAGTTGCAGCTGGCATTGTACATAATGTATACTATGGACCGGGCACACAATTCTAATGCTTTACATATTAACTGTTTAATCCTCACAACAGTCCAGGGAGGCAGGCACAGGCATTATCATTATTCCCATTTTAGAGATGAGGAAACTGAGGTCCCGGCAGGTTATGCTACTTGCTTCAGGTTGCACAGCTAGTAAATGGCAGAGCTGGGATTCAGACCCTGGTAGTCTGGTTTCAGAGGCTGTGCTCTTGCCACTTTGCTCTACAGCATGATCTTAGAGTGGAGGCACTCAGCCTCCTTCTGTCTTCCCTTGGAGGACAGCAAGGGCTTTGGAGTCACACAGACTTGGATTGGAACCCCAACTCTGCCATTTTCCGGATGGGCAGCTTGGAAAAAGGACTTTGCTTCTTAAGACTCAGTTTCTCCGTTTATAGAGTGTTATGAAATCATATGCAGTGTCAGGTACTTAATGGCTCTTGAATATATGTCACTGCCTTCTTCTTCCACATTGAGGTTACAGACACATTGCCAGGGCAGGACATTTTTTAAAAATATATTTATTTATTTATTTGGCAGCACTGGGCCTTAGTTGCGGGATGTGGGATCTTAGTTGCGGCATGTGGGATCTACTTCCCCAACCAGGGATGAAACCCGGGCCCCCTGCATTGGGAGCACAGAGTTTTAACCACTGGACCACTAGGGAAGTCCCCAGGGCAGGACATTGATGGGGAAGTATGATGGGCAGCTAGATGCCTGCCCCAGCCAGCACCTCTGTGGCTAGGGGCTGGCCTGGACCATTGGAGAGAGAATCAGCACCCTTTTCTTGGTCACCTACTTCCTAACTGACCTTGTCCATCTTGAGTTCTGGGTTAGGGTCTGTTATGAACTAAATGTTTATGGCCCTCCAGAATTCCTATGTTGAAGCCCTAATCCGCAATGGGACTGTATTGGAAGACAGCACCTGTGTGGAGGTGATAAAAGTTAAATGAGGTCATAAATGTAGGACCCTGATCCAATAGGGCTGGTGCCCTTATAAGAAGAGGAAGAAACACCAGAGCTCTCTCTCTCCACCACGTGAGGACACCATGAGAAGGCTGCCATCTGTGAGCCAAGAAGAAAGCTCTCACTAGGAACCAAATTGGCTGGCACCTTGATCTTAGACTTGCCAGCCTCCAGAACTGTGAGAACATAAACGTCTGTTGTTTAAGCCACCCAGTTTGTGGTATTTTGTTACGGCAGCCCTAGCTGACTAAGACAGAATCCCAAGTCCACACGTTGAATGGGAGAGTAATAAAGTCTGGAACTGCATTCAGAACTGTGCCTTCAGCAATGATCTCAATTTGGGTAAACATGGCTACAAACTCTATGCTACGCCTCCCATTAAATGGTAGAGTTGAATTCCTCTCCTGTCTCTGGACAAGCTTAGCGACTTGCTTAACCAATGGAGTACAGTGGAAGTGACATCCTGGGACTTCTGAGGATGGGTCATGAGAAACCTTGTGACTTCCACCCAGGCCTCTTGGAACACTTGCTCTCGAAACCTGGCTGCCATGATGTAAGGAAACTCAAGCAGCCCATGGCAAGGGTGGAAACCTCTGCAGGGGCTGGAACCCCACATCCTCCAGCTCCAGTCAAGTTACCTCTTCTACTACCTCATGGACCAGAAACAAATCATTCCCACTGAACCCTGCCCAAATTGCAGATCTGTGAGCAAAATTAATGACTGTTGCTGTTTTGAGCCATTAAGTTTGAGGGTGGTTTTTCCCTCTGCAATACATAACTGGAACACCAAGAAACACTTCCAAAGGGCTCTTACCCCAGCTCAGGGCCACCTCTGAGCTGTCCCAGGGATGACTTGGCTCATGTGCCTAGGGTCTTCCACTCTGTGTACAGGCAGCTGGCATATGAGGTGGGCAAGGCTCAAGGAGGTCTCCCTGGCTTGACACTGGCCTTCGATGTCCAGGATGACATCCATCTTTGGGCTCCTTTGTGAATGATGTGGTAAACTGTAACTATCAGATCTCATTTTACCCTGGGGAAAATGTGAAGTCCATAGACTCTGGGGAGAAACCACAGGCTTCTAGACTTTGTCTGCCAAGCCCCATCCCTTACTCCAACACCCTTCTAGAAAATACTGGGGCTGGAAGGAGAAACAGCCTAGTTGTAGTTCGCTGGTTCTCAACCTTGGCTGTACATTGGAATCACTTAGAAGCTTCAAAAATACTGCTGGAGACCACCCCTAGAGGTTGGATTTAATTGGTCTGAGGTACAGCTTGGAGGTTGGTATGGAAAATCAAAACAAAGCCAAACACCTCCCTGGCTGATCTGATGCACCACCAGGGTTGAGAACAAATACTCTAGACTCATCATCATTATCATTGTGGACATTATTGTTCTAAGGCAGGTTGTCTAAGACTTTAAATAAAGCCAAGTTGGAATTTGGAGACAGACCCAGGCAATGAGGGAAGACCTCAGTCTCTGATGATCTTTTGAATAATAATCACCCTTTACATTGATACAGATTAACTCACCAAACAGTCGAATGTGTACAAGCCGTGCTGTGAGCTGGTCATGGCGTTAAATAACGCTGAATCTCAGAGTGACCCAAATGATTCCTTCTTCAACTTTCTTTCAATCCTCTGATTCACAAAGGAGAAGCCTCTGTTGGTGCTAGCTTGTCTTTAACATCTCTCCAACTCTTGGCAAAAATTAGGGGTGTTGCCTTGCCACTGATCAACATTCAAGTAACACTGATCTAAATCTTTGTCTCCATGGCAGCTAGAGCAATTATGAAAGAGCTACATGGTTTAACATGATCTCACCTACCAGGAGAAAGCTGAATCTCAGAGGCATTTGGTGACTTGTCCAATGACTCAGGTCACTATTTCTCCACCCTCTCCAACTTAGTGTTTAATGAAAATCATGCCAACGGAGGGGGTCCTCCACCATATAACTGGGAGACAGCAGTTGGACTCCATTCTTACTCTGATCTCAGAGGAAGGACCAAGCAAGTCCCACTGAGAGGACGAGGGGAAGAGGAGGCATAGAGGGTAGGACAAAGAAGAAGGAATCATGGAGAAGAGTAAGACTTATTTGTTCAGGAAATTGATTTCAGAAGAGATGTGGAGAAAGAATTGGGTTCAAAAAAGAAAGAACTTTCTATTGCAGCCAAGGCTGCAACAGGAAACAGCGAGAGACCCACCCCCTCCATCACTTTTTTTTTTTTTTTTTGCTTAAGATACAGTCTTCCCTTCCTGGTGTTGGCTTTCACCTAATATGTAGCGATTCTGGACTGCATGTTTGTGTTTGGGCACAGAATTCTCTTACATGCTGAAGTGCAGGGGACTCGAAAGATGCTTCCAAACCTGGAATCCTAGTTAGTCTTCAGACTGCTCGGAGAAGCAAGTTCGTCTCCTAGGTCACCTCTTCCCCCTCCAATAACAACAAATCTTTGAGCTTCAGGATGGGGCGTGGGGAGCCGAACCAGATGAGGCGATTGCATGCCAATCCAGATTAAATCCTGGAGGAAATGTTTGCCCCTGTTACTGGGATGTGATTTATTCTTGGCCAACAGCAGGCATCCTAAGGTCTCAGGCTGAACTTAGGGTCTGGCCACTTGAGGGTCAGCCACTGCTACTCAGATTAGAGGCCCATGAGGCCTCCTAGGGTGCTTGTCACACAAGCAGATCTTCCAGGCAACCTCCCAGTGGGATTCTTTAGTCATGCGCTGACTTTGATGGTGGAGATCCATGGGCTACATTTTGCCAAACACCGACCAGGGGTGTCTCAGACAGCCATGTCCCAGGGAAATGTGGGCAGTGGGATGGGGGGTGCTCTCAGCCAGGATATGGGGGCAGGTCCAGGAGGCACCGGAAGTCCTTTTCCACTGGATATTCCTGAGAAGGAAGAAGGGCAACCTGGAGTTCCAGAGGCATGAGACAATAGACTCATAGACAGAGTATCAAAGACATAGGCTCTTATTCATAATGGAATAAAAGAATTTTAAAATAAGAGAATGCATTAACAGTAGAGCTTAGTGGTTTAGAATCAGTCCTACTTGGGGTTTGACTTCTTTACTTGCTAACTGGATAACTGACATCAAGTTATTTTACCTCTCTGAGCCTCTGTTTCCTCATTCGGTAGATGGACACACTAGTAAGTATAATATAATGGTCCCTGGGACCCTTGCGACATATAAATGAGTCCGTGCATTTAAAGGACATGGAATTGAGTCTGGCACGTGGTAAGGGCTCCAGAAGCTCTTATCATCATTACCAGGGTCACAGGATGTTTGAGCCAAAAGTGATCATAGAGATCATCTAGTGAGTCCAATGCCAATGTCGTGACTCCTGGCGGGAAAGGAATCAATAAAGGAAGAAGACACGCGTGGTGGGTCCCTCGGCTCAGCTTCTTCTCTCTTCCCAGTCCCCTAATGGTTCTCCCAGCTGAGGGAAGGAGCACGTTAACCATCAAGGGAGTATGGAGGGTCACTCCTACAGTCTCTCCAAACCTGAGAAAGTCACCTTGCTGCCTTGACTGCCACTCACTTCGCAGGGCTCACAGGCCAGCTGTGTGCGGGCCCCAGCAGGCTCAGCTGAGGACAGCAGGGTGCTTCCTCCCTCCCCTTGCTCTGGTGTTTAATCAAAACAGTATTCAGAATATGATTCTGGGAGATTATATTGGGAGATTTGCAGGAGGCTCTCAGTGGGGGCAGAGCTGGTGGGAACAGATTGCCGCCGGGGGCCGGAGGCTGGGATAATCACAGGCTCAGACTCGCCATTCTCAGGCCTTCACCTGTACTCCTGGAGCCCACCATCAGCTCCGGAGCGGACACCGAGCCCCAGGATGGAGGACTAGATCATCTCTGTACCTGACAGCTGGGGAAACGAAGAGAGGGGAAGGGGGCTGTCCACGGCCACGTAGCAAGGTAGTAATGGGATTTAGGTGGTCAAGCCATTTCCTGGGATTCAAGGCTACTCTTTTTGGCCCTTCTGACACGCCTCTTCCTCCATGATAGCTGGGCCTCCTTTCGCAAGGCTCAGTGTCCTATAAAGGCTGCATGGCTGGAGGCAGCGTGCAGGTAAACCCACTACCATCCTCCACTGTCCCGGTTCAGCCACGTGACCTCGGGCTTAGGTGGGTCCCTTCTCTCCGGCCTTCACTTTCCCATCTGGAAATCTGACTCGATGTGATGCTAAGGGCCCCTCTCCTCTCCACTGAATGGTTAGCGGGAGCCCCGCTCCCAACTGGGGAGACCCGAGGAACAAGCTTCTGCAGCCTCAGCCGCCTCCCGAGGGGTTTACCTGGCCCCCGAGGAGGGGCTGGGGTCGAGAGCGCCTTGAAAGAAACCTCTGGCTAATGCGCTTTATTACAAGCGTTAATCCCGCAAAGCCGACTGGAAATAATGTTTATCTTTTCGCAGTTTAATTTCCCGGACCCTAAGCCGCAGGTCAGTGAGGGCGACTGGAGGGTCCCCGGGGAGGCTGGGGGTAGGAGCAGCTGCCGCCCAGAAGCAAAACCAAAGCAGAGAGGTGGTTTCCCGATAGGAAGCCAGGGAGGGGAGCCAGAGCTAAAAGGGGCCTTGAACCCTCAATGGAGAGCTCGGTCCCTCTTCACCACCGGTTCTCTGTGACCTTGAGCCAGTCCCTGCCCTCCCATCTGGCCTCAGTTTCCTCATCTGAGGAAGGGGTTTGTGCTTTTGTAATTCATTATCTCTGACTATTCTATAGAAAAGAAGGCGGGGGGGGGGGCGGGGTGGGCGGGGTGGGGGGAGGGTGGCCTGTTCCCTTCAGGTTTTTTTAACCCCCTCTTTTCCTCTCTGCAGCCTTCAAGGTTCTTAAAATCTCCTCCCAAGGATGCGGATCCTTCCCGTCCCAGACTTCAGCGGCCCGTCAGGTGGCAGGCGCTGGTCTGGAAGGCTGTCATTCAGCCACCTCAGGCCGGGCTGCGGCCCAGCAGTGGAGACACAGCTTCCCGAGGATCCAGCCCCTAGGCGCACACCCCAGCTGCCCTCCCTCCTGCCTTCCCGTCCGCATCAGCTCCCCGGACCTCCCCACTAGGGCGCTGTCCCGGGTTCGCCTCCGTCTCTCCTTGCGTGCAGCGGCGAACGCACTCGCTGGATAAAGCCGAAGCCACTGCGCCGAGGACACGAACTCTGGGCTGGCATCGGCATCTTTAGATCTCTCATCTCCGCCCCCCGCACTCCCCAGCCCTACTCCCGACGCTGCTAGTCAGGGGGACAAAGCCCCCTTCCTCGCTCGTCAGCTCCCATTGGTTGGCCTGTACCGGAAGTGTTTGCTGGCACTAGATTAAATGGAAAGAATGCCCCCTCTCGCCTCTCATCGACCCGGCAAGCTGTCACACTTGGCCGCTGGGGCGGAGGGGAGGAGCGCGGGGGTCCCAGCGGTGCGCCCAGGGACGGACAAGAGGATCCCCATCGCCCCTCCTCCCAACAAACTTAAAACCCAAGTACGAACCCGGAAACAAATGCAGCTTCCACACAAATATCCTGATGGCTCCACGCCGCCCCTTCCCTGCCCCCAGTTGCCGCCCCCCTCCCCAACTCCCAGGAATCGGCCGGGTGTCTGCCGGACTCTGCGAGTTGGCCGGGGCCGCAGTTCGGTGGGCTAAGCCGCAGGCGCCGTGGCCTTGACCATTCCCTTGTCAGTTTCTCTCCCAGCTCCGAAAGGGACTGAAATCTGCATCCTGTCCCCAGAACCACATTTCATCCTCCCCTCCACCCCGACCTTACCAGGCTCCCCTGGCGCAAAGAGGCCACACAGCTTGGGTTCGGTTGGATTATTTTTAAGGACACAAGGAGTGGGGAGGGGGAGAAGACCCACGTGGTCCTTAGGGGCCAAGTCAGCATTGACGTTACAAAGTGAGGGTGATGGGAGTGAGCAGGAGAGGGAGTGGCTTCAGACCCCGAATCCAGAGGGGAGAGGGAGACTTGGATACTGAGTCCGTGCACGGTGCAGACTCGCCAAGCCTTCCCACTTGACCTTCCCCAAGGTGCCCTGCCACCTCCTCCGTGGGATCTGACAAAATGCACGTCTGCCAGCCACTCCCAGCTCTGCGTGCGAGGAGGGCCGGTAGGAGGGTTTCTGTGTGTCTGTCTCTTAGGCAAAGTGAGAGCCCCAGACCCTGGGGAGGTCTCTCAGCTTCTTCGTGTGGAGGTGAGTTCCAAAAAGTAGGGCTTATTTCCAAGATTCTTCTGCAAATCGCAGCCATTGCGCTAACCTGCTGAGAGAGGAAAGGTTGATTAAAACCCGAGAGCCACTTGGTGGTGATTCCTAGGAAATCTGAGGTCAGTGATGTCTCATCCAAAGGGAATCAAAGGTCTAGAGGCAATTTGCTTGCCAGAGGTAACATTTGGACCCCGTTATGTGTAAATTCAAATAACAGTGTAACCCAATTTTCTAAGCCAGTAGCTAATCCTGAGAGAAATTACTTCAAAGAGCAGAATCTGACAGTAATTGCTGGAGGCTGCCAAATGCTTCGGGAATGTCCCTTTGTGGGGTGAAATTCCCTTCCACCAAACACAGCCACAGAACCAGCCAGGGGCAGGAGACACTGATTGGCGGTCCTGCCCTGCTTGGGGGTGAGCTCTTGGTGGGGGGTGCGGGGCTTTCCAGGGACAGCACCCACCTGAGCTACGCCCCTAGGGATTTAGTGGGCGGCACAGAGGGCTGCAAGCTGAACTTAAGCACTGGTCTTGAACCGACTGTAGGTATCTGGCCCTTCCCCTCAGACTTCCGGGAAAGCCCTGGTACCTGCCTAGCCCTAGCAAAGTTTTGGTACCGGAACAGCAGGAGCCAGCTGGCTTCCTCTGAAGGGCAGGCAGGGGACAAGGGTGCCTGTGCCGGAGAGGGTCATGGTGGTGCCCACCTGGCACATTGGGCTGAACATTGGCGAGATATTAACTGTCCATCTCTTCAATGACTTTCTAAGGGTTTTCTAGGCAAGGTACTATCTCATTCTGAGCTTAGTACTATTATTTGGTTTTAAGATTCGGTAACTAGAACTTTTATCTCTAAGCTTCTGTTTCAAGGAGTGCTGTGAGACAATCTTGTGCTAGGTCTGAACCTGGGCATGCTGGAGAGGCAGAGAGAGTGTGCAGCGGCTGGGCACCCGGGGGGTGGGTAGATGGATGTGTGTGTCGGGGGAAGGTGTCTTTTGGACAGACACTCCCAGCGCCGTTGGGGGCCCACTACCTTCTGCACCCGACTGGTACTGGCACCGCACTGCCGGCGCCCTCCTCCGCGGGCACGGCGCACAGTCCAGAGGCAGGCCCTGTTGGGCAAACGAGGGGTTTCCAAAGGCTTTGGCTACTCGGGAAGACTCTTCGCACGCGGAGTCTCTGGGGACCGCGGGTCGCGCGCCGGGGCCTGGAGGCTGTCCGGGAATCAGATGGCACTCAGGACTTCGCGGCCTGGGCAGGTTTGGAGGTGCCCCTTCGACGCCGCTGGCTGCCGCAGTGTGCGCCACAGACCAGATGCGCGGTTTCTCGCTGCGGGGGTAGTGCACGGTCAAAGTGCGGCCTCCTGGCTCGGCCCGCAGGAAGTCGGTTTCTCCCGACCTGGGGGGCTCAGTGAACGAGAAGCGGGGCGCCGCCAGACTGCACTCCCTGCGCTCCAGCCGGCCCTCTCGAGCTGCGGCACCTTGTGCCGCCGGCGGCGACTGAGTGTCTTGATGGAGCTCAGCCAGCCTGTCCGTAGCTGTGGCCACTGCCTCCTCTTCATCCGCCTCCTCTTCCTCTTCTTCCTCCAGGTCTTCCAGGTCACTCAGCCCCCGAGCCTCCTGGCTAGCAGAAACGTCTGCGGGAAATCAGGAGCGAGTGAGAAAAGCCCCAGGCCCCAAGGGAAATCCTCGGGAGTGCCCATCCCTGAGAAGCTTTTAGCAAACGCGCTCTGCACTCAGGGCATTCTCGGTGTAATTCACCAGCATGGCCACACCGCCTCCTACATTTGCCCCCGGGCTGCCGGCGCGCCGCAGGAAAAGAATTCCCGCCCCTAGACCTGCCCCCACCCTTTGGAAGACTCCTCCCCTCCCATACCCCAAGGAAATGTCCACTTTTCGCTGCCTAAGACCTGGATCTCAGTTCCTCAGCCTTAAAAAAGCAAGGGAAAGTTTTTACCCAGTTCCAACACCCACAGGTGGCTGGTGTGTATTATTTAATTGAGAAAATATTTACTGAGTACCAACTATGCGCCAGACATCATTTAGGCATTTAGGTATTAGGAACTTAGAGAATACAGCAGTGGATAAGACACTTTCTAGGGGAGGTGACATCCCTGAGGGGGTAAGTATGGCACATAAAGTAGGCTGACGTGATAGAGAATAACTTGGGAAGCTAGTTGGCGTGGGTGGCCAGGGAAGGCTTTTCGGAGGTGGCACTTTCAAGTCGAGAAGAAGCCGGCTCTGTAGGGAATTCCAGGCAGAGGGAACCACACAGGCAAAGGCCCTGAGGCATGCAGGGGTTGCACGTGCAAGGGTAAGCAAGGGGGTGCCTTCATAAAAGCTACCCCACGGGGTGGTTGTGAAAATCCAATTAAACTGCTTGATGGCTGGAAACCCACGCAGGTTGGGGCAGTGAACATTCGGTACCTTTGGTGTCACCATTTAGGCAGCCCAGCAATTCCTCTGCTCCACCCTCCTCCTTTCTCTCCTCCCCGCCTTTGTTCTTGGGCGCCCAAGTCATCTTGTTCTCCTTCTTGAGGCGCCGGCGCGCGTTGGCGAACCAGGTGGACACCTGGGTGAGGGTCATCTTGGTGATGATGGCCAGCATGATCTTCTCGCCCTTGGTGGGGTAGGGGTTCTTGCGGTGCTCGTTCAGCCAGGCCTTGAGCGTGCTAGTGGTCTCCCGGGTGGCATTCTTTCTGCGCCCAGCGCCACCCAACTCCACCGCTCCGTACCTGGGGGAGAACTTGGCTCACAGTTCTGGGGTGAGGAACCTGGGGCTGCAGTCAGGAGACTGTTTACGTCCTGGAAGTGAGGTTCTGCTCCCCATCCTAGCACACAGCCCCCCATGCTCTGTGGATTGGTCCTACCTTGGCCAGGGAGGGGGTAAAGGACTTGCGATGCCAGCCACCAATGCCCCATGCCTTACCGGTCATACTGGTACTGCCCCAGGCTCTGCTCATAGGGATAATAGGCTGCTGGTTGCGCCAGGCCGGGTGTAAAGTTCCCTGCAGCCTCCTTAAATTCATACTGTGGATTCTGGTCGGGGAGGAAGGAAGAATTCAGAACTACATCTGGGGAGGAGGAGGGGTGGGGAGTTGCTAAGGGTGTGAACTCTGGAGTCAAGTCTGGTTCCAATTGCAGTACCACCACTCGCATTGGCTGTGTGATCTTGGGCACAGTTGTTTAACCCCTCTATGCCTCAGTTTCCCCTTGGTAAAATGGGATAACAATAATGCCTAGAGGTTATTGAAGAAGAATGCTTGACAGAGTTCCTGGTGCAGAATAAGCAGTAGTTAAATAATAGCTGTGAAGATTACTGTTACTACTTGTGCCCCCCAGCCCCTCCCCCCTCCCACCAGCTGGGGAACTTTCTTTACTCCCCTTCCAGAGCTATTCCCTGACCCTTTCTATCTCTGTGACTTTGGGTAAGGTTATTCGAGCCCCTCTGCACCTCAGTTTCCTCATGTGTACCCTGAGCCTAGTGATGACTTGTCTACTTCACGCAATTAATAGAGGTACAGATGCTTTCCAAACAGGACGGACTCCTGTAAACTGTAAAGATTTTTTTTTCTTTATATACAATCCTAACCTTTTCCTTTCCTCGGAGTTGTGCGTCCTTCCTAGATGGAGATATCACACTGGATTTCGCCCCTGCCGCTCCTGCCCCCAGGAGGGTAGGTTTTGACGCACAGACCCAGGCTCCACCCCAGCTACTCACCAGCGCCCCGTACAGCGTGGGCGGCTCCGGGCTGTAGGGCAGGTAGCCTGCGTAGCTCTGGGCAGCTGCAGCGGCCGAGTAGGGAGCTCCATAGATGCCCAAGGCCGCGCCCAGCTCGGGCCTCGCACTGCCCAGCAGCCGACTGTCGTAGGGTGCGAAGCAGAGCGCGGCCGCCGGGGTGGAGCCTGAGGCCACATCTGGGACCGAGCGCGGGGCGGATTCGCAGCAAGTGGCGTTGGAACTTGCAGACACCAGAAACTACGGGGGCGAGAGAGGGGGCACCGGAGGTCAGAGACCGGCGCCTCGGGCTGGCGGGAGCCAGCGGCGGAACTGCCAGATCATTCCTTCATTCAATATAAACTAAATGCCACCTTGTACTTGTGTTGACCGTTCTGCTGAGGACTGGGTCAGGAATTATCCGTAGACGCAATTTATCCAAATTGCCTTTATAAATACTCCTAAACCTCTGCTAAAGCTCCAGAGTTCCAGGGGCTCCGGGTCATGGGAAGGTTCTAAAACCCATATTACAGAAGCCAGCCTCGGCCAGTTCCCTCGCGAACCCTCCCTCCCCGGAGTCACAGGATCCTACAAAGGCCGAACTTGAACGTAGTCTTGGAGACCACGTCTCACTCCTGCTCCCATTTTATAGATAGGGAATGAGGGCTAGAGAGAGTAGGAGACTTATCCTAGAGCACAAAGCGGGGCAGAGGTCAAGTGGGACTAGCCTTCTGGCACTCTGCAGAGAAACTGAGCAGGGGTGGGCTCTCCAGAATTTCCCCAGGAAACCCTGTCACTGTACAGTACCCACCCAGGTCTGGAAAAATCGAAGGAACCAGAAGCAGAGCGCCTGGACCTGCCCATGGAAAGGGAAGGAAAAGAACAGAGGACAACAAACGAACAAGCCCAGAATAACAGTGAGACGGACAGGGCTCTGGACTGGAAGTCTGAGACTCTGCTGGCCACCTCGGATATCTGTACAATAAGGAGGCCTCTCTGTAAGACTCCCGAGATCCCACCCACCTCACACAGCTCGCGTGGCCAGAGTGCCCAAGTTTCGGGTCCCACGATTTTCCAGCTTACACTGGGGAAGCTGAACGTTCTCAGCCAGGGATTGGGGCTGTCAGAGGGGTCGGTGGTACATTACCCAGGTGCCCGCTCTCTCTGACTTCCCCGGGGACTCGTGGGAGAGGGGGGCGTTTAGGAGCAGGCTCCTGCACTAGGCGCTCCCTCCTTCCAGCCTGCCCCCATCCCCCAAGGGGGCGGCTCTTACCTGGGAAGCGCTGCCATAAGGGTGTCCAAAGTGCGGGAAGGACATGGTGGCTGTCCGTGACCCACCTCCCTCTTCTCTTGCGAGTTCCCGCCTCTGCCCCGCGGTTCTGCGCCTCCAGCCGTCCGCGGCCTCGGTTCCTTACACGGTTGCCGGTGCCCAGCGCCGGCTCCTCCGCCCGCTTGGCGCGACTGGAGGCAGAGCCGAAGGCAGCCCGGCTGCCGAGCCCTGCGCTCCAGAAGGCTCCCCTCCGGCCCGCGTGGTCCGGAAGACAGAAGGGCCCATGGATGGGCAGGGGAAGGGAGAGGATGCGGGTTTCCAAAAGCGCGCGGTGGCGAGGCAAGGTGAGGCGCGGCGCGGGGCCGTGCAGCTCCCGAGGTGCCCCAGTCCAAGGTGGCCAGAGGCTCAATGTGACGTCACGGTAATCCCGGGCTGCCAGGCGGGCCCCCGAGCCCTGGGGCCCCGGGCCACCAAGCCTGCCAAGCGCAGCCAGCCCGTGCGCGCGCGCGCACTCACCACACTCACACTTGTTCCTGGAGGTTTGTGCAGCCGGTGAGGAAAGTCAAAGACCCTGACCCTCTCTGGCTGGCGCAGGATCCTACCGTTTTCGCCTTAAACTCACGCGCGCGCGCGCATACAATCTCACCAAATTACCCGGGAGAAGTAGTAGAAACGCCTCCCACTGTGCCGCGCAGGCCCCGGGCGCAGCGCTCTTACCTCCTCCCCTGCGGCCCGGAGGAGGAGAGAAGCACCGGGCAGCGAGGGAGGAGAGAATACAAAAGAAGAGACAGGAGAAACTACAGGAGAAAAGTGGGGGAGAAAGGCTAGAGGGAGAAGGAGGAGGGGAGAGGAGAGAGATGAGAAGTCTAAGTGAATAGAGGCGCGCGGGGGAGGGGAGGAAACAGGGGTGGGCGAAGGCTGGGCGGAGGTTGAAAGCTGGCAGGTGGAGGAGAGCAGAAGCTCGGGGGAGAAGCCTCCAGCCCGCCGGCCCCGCCCCCGCCCCTCCGCTGCAGGAAAGTTTGTTCGCGCCACAGGCCCCGAGCTCGTTGGGGCAGCGCTGGGCAGCGTCAGTGGATCCCACTGTTCCGGCCGTCTTTGTCCTCGGGGACCTGGCTCTCCGCCCCAGTCTCCCTAGGACTCTAGCTCGATGCACGCTCTCCATGCCCGGGGCTTTGCCAGGGCCTTGACCCCGGGGCTTCTCTGCGGCTTTCAGGCCCTCCAATAGGCCGAATAGCGCCCCCTCGAGGTCAAGGTTCAGATCCCCCCTTCGGACTCTGCCAGGAAAGGCACCAAGTCTGACCCCCGGGATCTGCAGGCCACGGGCTGAGACTCCTGGGCGTCTCCTCCGAAGGCGAACCTCGGCTGCCTCGTGCGCACGGCGAGCTGTGTCCACGGGGGAGCGGGGAGCCGCAGGAAGGCGCTGGGGCCGAGCTGCAGCCGCTGCGCTCCGCTGGGGGTGGCGCTGGCGAGCCGCGGTTCAGCGCGCGGGGAGGGCGGCCCATTCCCTGCGCTCCGCTGGGTCGCCTGGCTAGGCCTAGAGGTCTGACCACCCCCTCCATCCCAGGGGCTCTCAAAAGGGCACTGATGGGCGGACGAGCTCGTTGGTGCCTGGGAGGGGGCCGCGCGCGTCCTCTAGGCCTGGCTGCCGGGCAAGCGGCCGCCAGTTTGCAAGCACCGTAGATCCTGCACTCCCAAAGGCTCAATCCCCAGGCCCGGAGCCTCCCCGCTGAGGGCCTCTGACCTGCGACGTCTGGGGGCGTAAAGGGGCTGCCGGCCTGGTGGTGGTGGTGGGTGGCATTTCGGGGGATGCTACCGGGATCGAATGCCTCGCCTTTCACTCACGGGGTCACCGCGCTTTACAGTTTACAGAAACGTTCCCCCAGGCGCTCTCTGCACCTCCCCGGAGGAATCGGGGCGGCTGGGGTGGTTCAAGGGCCCAGCTTTATCTTCTAGTTGAAACGCAAGAACGTGTGGCGCAGAGGTTAGGAACAACCCGGATCTCTGCCCTGGGTTCTGGCGAGGCAAGGAGGGAGCCCAGGGACGGACAAGGTTTGGGGCCCTGGCCCGGAATCCCTGGCCTCGAGATTTCCTCCGGCACCTTTCAGAGGAGACTGGTAGGCCCGGAAGCCAGCGACGTCTTTAGAAGGATCGGCTTCTTTTTTCTTTACATATTCTGCAGAACGCGCACCGAGCTTGGATAAGTGCAAACCGAAGACTCCTCCGCCTAAGAGATTATTAACATGAGGACAAGCTCCATTCTAAATACGAACAAACCCAGAGAGGTTTCCTGGCTGCTGCTACAGTGTCGTTACCTTGGAGAAACCTTGCTTTCAACCCGGGAAACTCCTAGTTAGAAAAAGAATTATAGTTATCGCCAGATTGATTTAGTGATAAAAATTCACCGTAATAGATAAGATCCCTCGATTTTTCAAAATGCACTTTGGAGCCATCTACACGTTTGCAGCTTGGATACATCTAAGCTATTTTTTAAACGTAAGAATTGGAGAGAATTCATTAGATTAGTCCCTTGGGGAAGATTACTGCTAATTAATTAATTGCAAACATTTCCAGAGGGAAGGTATGTCAATTGTAAAGTAATAAAATTAGGTAGTTGAAATACTTACTCAGCAACTTTGATTGCCCATTCGTTCCTAAGCAGATTTTTTTTTTTTCTTCTTATGACATAAAAATGGGGAGGGTGGTGAAGAAAAAGCATTAGTTCTGTCCCCTGGCAATCTGATTGCAAAGGAGAAACTACCATATAGAATTTATTGATTTTCAGCTGATTTATAAGACCTCTGCGGTATCAATGCTGTGTGCAGGGCCTCCAGGCCTACCTCTTGTCTTTGCTCTCTAGGATTTGAGAAAAGCAACAAGATTTTTCAAAAGAGAAAGAAAAGAGGAGGAAGAACAGTGGTGAAGTGAATTGGGAGCTGAGACTCTGAAGATGCTTCAGCATTTTTCTTCATCTGCAGAAAAGAAGACAAACAAAAGAGCAGGTTTTCTGTTAAGGCATCTTTCTATTGTGTCCAAAGTTGCTTTAAGGTATCAGGATGTCTCGGGGAGGAAGGCTGCAATTTCCAGGCATGGGAGACCTTGATTTAACATTTCTTTCCTGGGGAGAGGCTGCACCCAAAGCAAACCTACCTGGTGCTGCTGACATTTGATTGTCACCACCTTAAAAAAGGGTCTATGTTCCCTAAAAAGGGGTCCTATGAAGTGTGCCTTTTCCCATTATTTTGGGGCCCTCATTACAAAACCAAACCGTCAGGTTCAACCAGTATCAACCTCTGACTGGCAGAAACCTCAGGTGAAAAGAAGTCTTTCCTGGAAGGTGCTTCAGGGAAACTGCCGTGGAATTTGCTCTCGTCCTCCTGACTGTCAACAGGCACTCGCCTCTGCAGCCAAAGTGCTCTGAGCTTCTCCACCGTGCTGGCTTTTCATTGCTTTATTCAGCGCCGACTAATTTAGTTTCGGGAAAAATGCCCAATTGTCTATGTGTACGCATTGAATTTTACTGAAGCAAGTAAATAAGCCTCTGAAATACAGACCCTCCCAGTTATATTCAAGGGAGTCATTCCACCTAACGTGTTTTATACAGATGATACAGATTCTTTCGTTGTATTATGCCACATGCCCTGATAGTTCCTCTAGCTGCTCATTAAAACAAAGTCAACAGTCAAAGGCCTGTTTGGAGGAGGGAGAACACTAATCCACATCGTTTATTTGAAGTTCATGTTGCTTTGCTTGAAATGCACTGAAGGTCCTGAGCCGGCAGAGTAAAGGATGTGTCTTGACAGTAAACCTGAGTGCAGGTACCACACACACAAAAAAATCACATTGCACTATTTTGAGTTAAATAGCCATCATTTCCTAATGATTTAGAAAGACAGCACATTTTACAGGGAGGGGATGATCACTCCCAAATGCCCCAAATCAACTTCAAATGCCTCAAATCACGGATGGAATGCGTAAGTATATGGATAAAATAACACCGATGAAAATGTGCTAAATTATATTTTTTAAGTATGAGATTTTTAGTGACGGTTTTTGAACTGGGAAGAATGAAATCTCCTCAAATCTATGCATGAATGAACAAGTGCATCTGGACAGAAGCATCTATAATTTATACTGATCAGTCACCGCAGGTCTCCCCGAGTAAAACCGAAATGAACACTAATTGTTTTGACGGAAGTGGTGTGCATGGCATCTGACCGTGAAACACAGCGAGCCCCCTTGCCTGAATACATATTGTCAGCAGCAGCTCTGGCATCAGGAGGGGAAAATAAAAAGGCAATAATTCCCAGATGAGGGAGGGTGCTGCTGTTGCTTGTCAGGAAGGTGGCAAATAGAAATAAAGAATGAACTTCTGGATAAAGTAAAAAACGAGACAATGCAGCAATCCTGGTGTATCAGTGAGCCAGGTACAAACCTGAGCTTGGAGTTAAAAATCATAGCTTTGGCTATTTGCTATTCTTTTGCATTTGTAGCACGCTTGGGAGCTATCCTAAACACCCCTGCTTTACCTTACTTAAGGTTCATGATAAGGAAACTGGAGAGGTGGGAAGCAAATCTAAGATTACATAACCCAATAGATGAGAGAGGAGGAACCAGAATTCAGACCTCCCCACTTTGGGTCTTTCCACAAGACCTTATTTCAAACATACATAAAGCCAGATACAGCTGGAGATGTCGTGCCCTGGGATAACACAGTGTTAATTTAGCAGAGAAAATATCTAAAGAGATGCTACAGTAAGCACACTCGTTCAGGGTCTCTACTATGTGCTTTTATATAAACTTGTATTATGAAAGAGCTTCTGTAATACTTTGGGAGTTTTAGAAATTTGATGATGGTCATTAATTAAAATAGAAAACAGCAAACAGACCCAGCTGTGATGGATAAGAATATTAAAAAAAAAACTAAAAACACACAAAAACACAAAACCAGCAACAACAAAAAACCTCTAAGAAATTCAGCCAAGATTATGTCTATATATCTATGACAGTTTATAAAACAATTAAGGGAATTTGGTTAGTGACTATTTTCAGAAAGATATACATATATATGACTGTATATATATAGTCACTAACCAAATTATATATTTATATATATATTTATATACATATTTTAATCTTTGTTTTTGCATCAGTAGACTGGGGGAGGGGGTTGGTACATTAACTTCTCACTTACAAAGCAGGTTTTATGTATAGAAATTCTTGATTATTTTTATCTTCTGGATGGTGATATCTTTCTAATGATAAGCTCAAGGCATCTCAAGGAATTAAAATTGAAAGTTAATGACAGATGTATGGATTTGAAGGCCAGGGAACAGCTTTTGAAGCCAAAGTCTTTGGGAAAAAATATGCATGTAAGAAATAAAGACCTGAAAGAAGTCACACATAAGGACTTGCTAGGATAAGATGCCATGTCTTTTTTCCCCTTTGCGACAGGGCCTAGGAGCGGTCTTGAGTGTACACTTAGGGGACAGAGTCATGGCTTAGACAAGTGGGAAAGGGAGCTGATTTGGTGCTGGCTCTGACTCTAGCCAGGGACTGTGCGTTTTTGCATACAGCAATCTAACTGGACCGTTGCTAACAGGCAATTTTTAAAGATGCTATTTTGTCATTCTTCTTCCCAAAGGATTTCACTGTCGTAGACTTTAAGGCTTCAATTAAAATAGGAGCAGCTTCAAGCCATATACATTTTGTCTGATTAGCTGCATTCTGCTGGTATTCTCTTTCACTGTGGTTTCTCCTACTTTTAAAGCTGAGCGTTAGAACTGGCCAGGAGCCTTCTTTTTTTTGTGCCACCTGGGGCCCACTACTTTAGGGAAGCTGGGACCATTTGTGATGTCACGTGCTGGCCAGAGTAATTTATGACAAATCTTCACAAATCAATAAAAATATGGGAAGTATATCATTTCTAAAGGGGGGAAAAAAAAGAGAAACACATGAGACATGCCCATTAAGGGCATAGCCATTCTAATACCTGCATGTCTGCTTGGGTCTGCAATTAAAAACATTCTGATAATAAATCTCCTTGCAGTCTCTTTTAATGCTTTTAACTTTCCTGAAGGTTCAAATTGGTATCCCAAAAATGTGCCAGGACCGTCACAAGGTATTTTATAGACTCATAAATAAATACGGCAATTAATCTCTGCTATATTTCTTTCATATTTGATTACAATTTATTATGGCATTCACCCATTCGGTGCACAAAAACTCTAATGCACTTAAAATCGGATTTCAAACCAAACATTTTATGGGAAAATATAGTATTGATCATCCATTTAAAGATATCATGAAGATGATTCATAACCTGCTGTAAAAAAAAGATCTCATGAGAATCTTACAAATGAGTGGGGTGGCGGAATCGTCTATTCATAAAACCGGAGCTGTTGGATCTGTTCCTCTTGTTTTCTTCATCTATCTTTGAGCTTTCCAGCACTGATTGCTTTCATAAGTTGCTGTTTTATAAGAAAAATCCTTTTCCATGACATTTTTCATAGTGACAGAGGTTGTGGAATTTCTCAGTGAGTATTTTCTCATGCAATTTTTTCTCTCGAAATTCTTTCTGCAGGAAGAGTTTCAGGGGTAATAGAAGATGTTTCTGTTACTTTGAGTCAAAACTATTGTATAGCCCCATGACACTTACGTGTAATTGACAGATGGTGGTGGTTCTAAGCAGTCTTGAGCCCCTGATAGTCTGCAGTCCTCCCATGCTATGAATGCTTGAATATCTTTTGTGCACACACAGTCCGGGTGAGAATATAAGAAAATCCCGGTGCTGGTCCTTCTCTTCAACTAGCACGTGGTCTGTCTGGGAAGAACAGCCCATATCATTCATTCAACGGATATTTACTGAGTGTCTACTGAATGCTGGGCATGGTTCAAGGAGGTGAGGATTCAACACTAAACGAAACAGGTTCCTGCCCTCATGCACGCTGCATTTGAGTGAGTTAAATATTCTAGCATCATCCTGAAATCACTTATCTAGCACCGTAATAATTTGGGAAAGCGGCTTAATGTTTACTGAATGCTCACAAGACTCTAGGCATGAGGTTAAGCACTTTTTATGTTACCCTTCCTTCATTCCTTCACCAAGCATTCATTGAGCGCTTGTTATTTAAGAGCACTGACTTAGGGGCTGCGGATTTAGTGCAGCGAGACAATGAATATCCCTGTCCCCATGGGGTTTACAGTTGAGCTATAATGTATACCTGAAATTAGATATCATTTGTTTCGTTTTACAGAAGTTTGAGCCTAAGAGAGCTTAACTTGCCCAGTGTAATAGAGCTAGTTCTGAAAATCTGGGGCTTGAACTCTAGCTGTTGGCTTTAAAGTCTGGGGAGAATAACATTTCCAATTGAATGCTTAATTGTTGAGATGATGCAGTTTCAAGAAATAACCACCTCACCTAATAAATAGATGATCCGAACTGCTGCTATGTTCTTTTTTATAGCAGGTGGTTGGCTTTCCCTACGTTTTTAAGTCTATGCAATACCAAATATCTGCATAGAAATGAAAAAAAATGGAGCAGCTAAATAGATATTTTGGTCCTGTTGACACCAGCACCTTGGATTCTCAGCAGATATTTTTTACATTTGCCTTTGACTGAAGACTAGAGCCATATATAATGTCTAAATGGCTAGGAAAATACATCTCTTATAAATATTGGCTGATGGGCATAGGGGAGGGAGCAATACAGAGCTGGAATTTTAGGGCACCTATGACTCAGTTGCTTCAAATCTACCCATATTACATGGGTATTACATTACCCATATTACCTGTATTACACGTTCATAAGTTGCTTTCTTCTGTTCTCCCAGTCACTCCGGAGGTTAAATAGGGGAGGTTTTCTTATACTCTTTTCATAAATGAGCAACTGGGGTCCAGAGGGATTAAGCCTCTGGTTCAGGTCACATAACCAATTAGCATTTGAGACAACCCGGGAACCAACGGGTCTCTGAATTGATGCTTGTTCCTCTCAGGGGTTCTAGCACCTTTTGCAAGAAAGCATGAAGTCTGACCTTGGATTTCTATACAGGCTTTGGGAGGTAGCCTGGCAGCTCTTCCCATCTCTGCGAAGGCGGTACCTTGCTCTTTCATTTGCCTTTTGCTATATCAGATTTCCCCTGGCAGTTTTAAAGCCACACATGCTTCTGCTTTCTGATTGTTCAGGTTTATTCTAACAGAGAGCTCAGAAGAGAAAGTTTGCACTGTTCATAGCAATCACACAGGCACGGCGCCGAGTATGAGGCATTTAATCAACAGTGAAAAATCCACCAACAGGACCTTGGGTCTCCTCACCTGCATTTCTGAAACCCTCTGCCCTAAAGCTGGAGTCCTTCAGCGGGGGGGATGCCTATACCTGCTCCAGGCACATGCTGCTTCGAGTCTGCAGAGATGGAGACATTGGGCACAGTAGCCGAGAGAAAATGGACTTGACGGAGACAGCATGAAATACACAAGCGGGATTAGACTGTCAGTGTAGACCGGAGAACATAAACCATTTCCTGTGTCACTCTCTAGCTCAAGGGCAGGGGCAGAGCAGAGGGGAAACCTGCAACTATAATTATGAAATATAAATTTATACATGTATAAAGGGGAAGCCTGAGAGTGATATTAACCACTAAAACTCCCTTTACATTATAAACACCACAGGGATATGAAAAAGCAATGTGGGGATTAAGGGCATCTTTTTGCCTGGGGACTAATTTATTACTGTAGATTATGCAGTTAACAGAGAAAGGGAAAGTTGATACTTGGTTGTTTCTCTGTAAAAGTTAAATGTGAGTAACGGCAGGATCCCGCCCCTGGCTGTAAACACTTGATGATGGAGAAAAAGGTGGCCAGGAGTTTATGGGAGCAAAGCACTGGTTTGAGAGACAATGCTGGAATCTAGCCCTGGCCCTGCCACTGATTGCCTGGGAGGCTTTAGACAATTCTCTCTCCCTCTGGAAGCCTCAGTTTACTCAGCTGCAAAATGGAGAGCCTGAGTTCCATGATCTACAAAGGTCCCTTGGGCTCACATCTCTCTGGGAGTCAGGTCACACTTCCTTTTCCAGGACTTAAAAACTCCTCTGCTACCTATAAGTGCAGACTCTCTGGAAACTTCTTTTTATCATGGATGGTGCATCGAAATCTTCTGAGCATCTTTAAAAAGCACACACGCCCAGCCTCGCCCTCTGAGAATTTGAGCAAGCCTCAAGTGTGGCCTGGACATCTGTATTCAACAAGAATGTAAAATATAGCAGTGTGTACATGTCAATCTCAAACTCCTAATCTATCCCTACCCCCACTCTCCCCCCGCCCCGGAACCATAAATTCGTCCTCTAAGTCTGTGAGTCTGTTTCTGTTTTGTAAGTAAGTTCGTTTGTATCATTTTTTTTAGATTCTGCATATAAGCGATATATCATATTTGTCTTTCTCTGCCACACTTACTTCACTTAGTATATGATAATCTCCAGGTCCATCCATGTTGCTGACATGTACACATTACTGTATTTAAATTAGAGAAACCAACAAAGACCTACTGTATAGCACAGGGAACTCTGCTCAATATTCTGTAATAACCTAAATGGGAAAAGAATTTGAAAAAGAATAGATACATGTATATGTATAACTGAAGCACTTTGCTGTACACCTGAAACTAACACAACACTGTTAATCAACTATACTCTAATATAAAATAAAAATTTTAAAAAGTTAAAAAATTAAAAAAGAAAAAAAATTGAAAAAGGAACATATAAAATTGAAGTAGAATATTCATGTGGTAAAAAGCCAGATTACCTGTGGGAGATATGATTGTTTGTCTAATTGATACCCACTCCTTGCTTCTTCCTGGCTAAGCACGTCCTGATGTTGGCTGGGGTGGCCATGTGAAGTTGTAACCACCGGCTCCTGGATTCTAGCACCTTTGGATAGGGAACAGGAGCATGCCGTGTGAACCAATTCCGGCCAATAAGATGTAGAGGAAGTCTGTGTGGAGGATTCTGGGAAAGCACTTGTTTACATGATAAAAGAGGATAGAAGCAATGGTGGCACTTGCCCTCTCTTTTCAGTCTTGAACATGGATGTGATGACTGAAGCAGCAACATTCATTCATTCATTGGTTCAACAAATGTTTATTGAGCACTAACTCTGTATCAGGTAGGATTCTAGGGTGCTGGGGTACAGCTGTGAACAAAAAAAAGTTCCCATCCTCATAGAGCTGACATTCTGGTGCAGGAGACAGACAATAACCAAGGTACACAGGTAAAATATAGAGATGCTAGACGAAGATAAATGCTGTAGAGGAAAAAATAAAGCAAGGAAGGAGAGTTACCAAGAGTGTAAGGTCAAGATAATTGCACAAAAGTAGCCCTGTTATCAGGGAGCCAATAAAACACTACCTCTGGACTTCTGGTTATGTCAGACAAATAAACTGGTTTTGTTTAAGTCTCTGTTAATTGGGTTTTCTATTACTTACAGCTGAATGAATTCCTGAGAGACAGTGTAGTGGGGTTGCAAAGAGACAAGTAAGTCATCTGATTATTTCATCCCCACTCTCCAGAGGCACAGACTCCTAACAGTTTCTTGGCTGCCTTCCAGAAATTTTCTGTGTTAATATAAGCCATATAAGTATAAACTATATATAATCTCTCAATCTCTCTCTGTCTGTCTCTCTGTCTCTCTCTGTCTGTCTCTCTCTCTCTCAAACACACACACACACACACACACAATTAATGACAGTATAGCATGGGGGTTGGAGGTCTGGATGTAGGCAGCCTATATGTATTGCATGATATACAGGCCGCCTATATTGTGGCTCCAACACTTTCCAGCCATGATTATCTTGAATAAGTTTCTTAATTCCTGTTTTTCAATTTCCCCATCAAGAAAATGAGAATAACAAGCTTACCACACTTTCTTCTGATGATTTAATAAATTATTAGGTAGAGCACAAAGAGCTGTCCCTGGTACATTGTGACCACTCAGAAATGTTTGCTACTTTATACACAATGAGTATCCTTCTATTCACTTGACCATCTACTTGTACCTCTTTCCAACATGCACATAGGTATTCCTCTTCTGGACACGTGTGTATTATTCCTCAGTACAGAGATCAGTATTCTTTTCTCTTAATGTCCATGGGACATTTGAATGAGCCCTCCTGATGGAGGACCATGTTCTAAAAGGACTTATGTCACACAGAAGCTGGCTAACAGCACAAGGAGAAGCTACTGAGACTGACCTTCTTTCTTCTTTGCTAGTCTTCCCTTTACACGGCTCCCCATCTTCTACTCTCTCTCAACCCACTCTGTACACTTTCCCCCTTAGTTACGTGCAAGGCTGGGCACACTTACAGGGCAGCATTTATGATACATTCTACTTAGCGTTTAAGAACTGGACCTTTGCAGACTTTTCAAGACATCTCTTGTTTTAGGATGGATGGAGAAAGAAAGAAAGAAAGACAGAAAGAAAGGAAGGAAGGAAGGAACCTAGAAGTCCTCTATCTACATAGACACATAATAGGTAATTTGGTGGCATTAATCCTATGAAGGAAGACGTATTTAAATAACAACTAGTCCAATGGGGGCACAGACATGAAATAAATCAGAAAATAATACCATAACACGTTAAGTGTAATGAGGGAGAATAAGCATAAAAGGCAATGGGAGTGACTAATCTTAACTAACTGTGCCTTATAGCTTGTGCAGAAGATCAGGAAGTGATCTGGCTTGACAGGCAAGCTGGGTTTTTGATCAGAGAAGGAGGAGGGGGCGTTCCAGGTAAGAGAGGAAATCAGCATAGGCAGAGCCATGAAGTGAGATATTGGGGATCATAATAGGGTATATGGGAAGGCATGGATGGGATGGGGTCAGAGAAGGTGATGGGGGCAGACTGAAAAGGGTGTTGGGTCCCACTGAGTCTCTGATTAGCTGCTCTGGGATCTAGCAGTGTCATAAATGACAAAACCGATGAGATGCAGCATCTTCTAGAGCTCTAACCCTTGCCCAGTACACACTGTCAGCTTCTTTCCTATCCCATCCTCCAAGCGGTACCATTCTGTAGGGGCTCCAAAAGAAAGTGACTAAAGTTGCTGAGTTTGGGAGAGAAATACAGAAAAGTAGGTCATGGGCAGTGGGAAGGCTGAAGATGATGTGTCTCTGTCTTGAGGGTGGGTGCTTAACACAGGTATTAGTCAAGATTCTTTAGGTTGCTGCAACAGATGGAGCCTGGCTCGGTTAAGAACAAAAAGGTAAATGAGCCGTGGAAGAAAGGATGAGTTAGAAATCCCACTTTAGGGAAACAGATCCAGAGGTCTCAGCAAGAGGCTCAAAGACTTTCTCTCCAGAAGGCTGCCATTAAGCAGTCTCAGCCTCCAATAGCTATGTCCCTTTTAATAAGTGTCATATTCCTGAGAGAGAGAATCTGATTGGTCCATTTTTGGTCTAGTATTATTATGGCTGGACCAATCATCTGTGGCCACAGAATGATGGGGTGATGGTCCAAACTTGGGCACTGAGGCTTGAGGGGTTACCTGTTATGAACCAAGCAGCACCACCCTCCCCAATCCAAAATGGTGGATCAAAGAGTAAATCAGGGCAATCCCCAGGAGTGAAACAAAGCTGTCCTCCATTCAGGGCTTGGAGGTGGGTAGCTAGGACTACCTCTGCTGGATCCAGGCCCCAAGAAATTTGGAATTCATAATTTATGAAGGCAACAGGGAGCCAACAAATCCACTGAGCACACATGAAATATTTCAAGTGAGGCACAAGGGACCTGGAGCAGGTCTTAGAGAAGACGGATTTACATCTGGCAATAAAATCCCAACTCCAGTAACCTCTGCACTTAGGTCTGGATTTTGTCTGGATCTTAAAGCTTTTATAAGTGTTTAAGAGCATGAACTCTGTAAGGTTTGGAATGTCTCTTTCCTTCTCTCCTCACCAGTGATTGGGCTGCCATGATAAGGTTGGGGGTGCCTACCTTTCATTCTCCCAATCCTGGGACTCTTGGGTGATGTACTTAACGTTGCTGAGCTCCAGCGTCCTCACCTGTGAAATGGGGTTGCTCCTACCAACCTTATAGGACGGTCATGAATAAAAAATCCAGAACACATTTGGAAGCATTTTGTAAAGCAACAAATGAGTGAATGTGATTATTTTGTGATCTTGCTGGAGTTTGGTTTTGGAGGTAGAAAATCATTGCTTTGGGTCTCAGCTTTGCTTAGGAAAGTCACCTTGCCTCTCTGATCCTCAGTTTCCTCATCTAGAAAATGGGGACAATAGTGCCTATCTTGTGATGTTATTGTGAGGGTTAGATGATAATGCATGCAAGTGGTCTTGGATGGGTCTGAGCACAGGGTCTAGGCACAGCACGTGATAATCCTCCCCAGCTCCCATGGAAGTGTTCAAGAAGTCGTATCTAACATTCATGGTGAATGCAGGTCTCTCCAGGCACCAAGAGGCCTTTGGAGTCCCTATTTGTGGTAGATATTTCTAGCACTCACCTATATACTTCTCCTTTCCTTCTTGGTATACTGGAGACAACACTTCCAAGCCTCCTTGCCATTAGACAGTGTCATGTTATTAATCTGGGCCACAGAATAATGAGTAATGTGAGTCACTTCCAGGCTGAGGAAATGAGAAGTCTCTGTATGAGATGCCCATCATTCTCTTCCCTTGAGTCTGCAAATATGCAGGCCTCAGGTGGACATGGTGGAGCTGCTAGATCTCTGAGTCACTGCATGGAGGATGGTTGGCTTTAAGATTCTCAGACCTGTCACAAACTTTGCAAAAATTAAGCCACTGAGATTTGGGAGACATTTGTTATCGAAGCATATTCTAACTTATCCTGACGAATATACGATTCTATTGCTTACCACCTATGTGATCTTGGACAAGCAACTTAACTTCTCTGAGTCTTCCTTTGTCTGTAAAATAGGATAAATAATGGCATTAACTCATAAGGTTATTAAACGAGATGATGCATGTAAAATGCTTAGCTCTGGGTTTGGCCATAGAATATGCTTGATGATCATGGCAGTAGTGATGGTAATAATGGTAGTGGGGTGATGGTGATGATGGTGGTGATTCAGAAGCTGGATATAGTAACTGGATTCAAACCCTTTTACTTAAGTAGAAGAACCCAGATAATCTCCAACTCTAGACAGTGGGCAAGCATTTTCTTTGGCACATGCTGGTGCATGGCTTACTGTATCATGTGAAACCAATTAAGTGTCAATACCTGTGGTGGTCTATGCAACTGCCTAGTCTGTATATAAAAGGAGAATACAAAAACATTTGCCTTATTTGGAAAGCTATTAGCCGGAGAGCTCAGCCGACAATATGCTCTTCTATTCTTAGTGTTATTACTTTTTTCATTTGACAAGAGTGTGAAGTCAGGCGTTGTGCAGAGCGCTGCCGCTGTAGGGATGAGTGAGAACTGGTATGTGCCCTCAAGGAGCTCATGGTCCATACAACATTTATAGTACCTACACTGAGATACTATAAGAACAGGAGTACGTGTTTTATATCTCCATCCCCACTTTACCCCAATACCAGATTGCACACAATGTGATTCCATGGAAAGAACTTGGGCTTTGTAGACAAGGGGACGTGAGTCTGAATTCCAGCTCTGCTACTTCCTGGCTGTGTCTTTGGGTAAAATTCTTGACTTCTGTTAGCCTTAGGTTCCTTTTCTTTGAAAAGGGGATGATAATTGCTATCAAGTTGTGAGAATTAATTCCAATGTATGTAACATACCTTCAGCAGAACTTAGCATTTAATAGGTGCTGAATAAATATTAGCAGTTCTTAAGTTCCTTGAGGTTCTACATTGTTCTGTACACCCAACATCTCGACCATAGAAAGTGGTCCATACGTATTGATGGAATGGCAGGCAGAGAAAATGATTTTCAACAATAAAGCACTACTTGAGGTATTTGTATATTTTGAATCCATTTTCTGTTTATACAGGGACTAAAGTTGTTTTTAATTAAAAAATTCTTAGCCAATTATTATCATTGTTTGAGTGAAGCCCTTCTTGCTAACTTTATTTCCTTCTCTTTTTGTGATACCCATTTCCACTCCCCTTCGTATGTAAGGATAAGTATGATATATGTAAAATATGTAATGTGGTTTTGTGTGTGTGTGTTTAATTTATATGAATTGGATTGAACTAAACATTTTTTTAAAAATTTTATTTATTTATTTATTTTTGGCTGAGTTGGATCTTTGTTGCTGCACACGGGCTGTCTCTAGTTGCAATGAGCAGGGGCTACTCTTTGTTGTGGTGCGCGGGCTTCTCATTGCGGTGGCTTCTCTTGTTGAGGAGCACGGGCTCTAGGCGCACGGGCTTCAGTAGTTGTGGCTCGCGGGCTCTAGAGTGCAGGCTCAGTAGTTGTAGCGCACGGGCTTAGTTGCTCCAGGGCATGTGAGATCTTCTGGGACCAGGGCTCGAACCCGTGTCCCCTGCATTGGCAGGCAGATCTTTAACCACTGCGCCACCAGGGAAGCCCTGTACTGAACATTTTGCTCTCCTTCCTACTTATCTCTTGAAGCCTTCTGCTTTGTGACCTGTCCACATTGTTTTATGTACGTCTAGTTCATTGTTCCTTACTACTGTATATATATTCCACGTCGTCCCTTTTTATTAGCCAGAACATTGGATTTACCAGAACACCTTTATTCCCCAGCCAAGACTACTCTACTAGAAATATTGTTTTCATTTTCTACTGAGTAAATCAGTCATTAAATTATGACCTTATGATGCAATTATAGCAATAACGATGGCCGTGCCCACTTGCCCACATTGAGAATTATAGTAGGAAAGAACTGAAAGCAAGCTCTTTGATTTTATGTCTCACTGCTATGTGTATGCTTGCCCATGTGCCTGTGTGCTTTTGGCAATATGTACTTTCCTGTGTTTTAAATAAATATTCCAATTTCCATAATTTTAGCGAATTTCCATGGTGCATGAAAATATAAACTCAGGGCCATGATGTCAATTAGGACAATTCATATCCCATAATAAAAGCAGCCTTGAGTTTAGAGGCAGGCGATCTACATTCAAGTTTGGGTTCTGCCTCTTGTTAGCTGCGTGATTTCAGCCAAGCCGTTTAACCTTTTCTGTAAAGTGGAGAGTAATAAATACAGGGTTGTCACAAGGATAAATGAAATGACAGTTGGACATGCTATAGAAATGCAGCATCATATCATAGTTTTTTGTTTCAGATATGGAGTTTTAAAACTGAATGTAATTGGCAAACATTCAAGGGCCTGCTCTGATGGTGCCCCTTTCCCATTTGTGCCCATGAAAGATGTTTCTAATTGAGCTGGATGCAGCCTCACAATCCTTTTCAACTTAGCACTCCTGGAAGACTACCAACTCATTAGGGGTGACTTGCACCCCAAATTTTAATTTTTAGTTTTTGCCATTCCTCATTTGGGCACTGTGTTGAGTCCACTAGGGGAGAGCAGAGATGAACATGTCCTAGGCTTGCCTTCAGAAAGCCTAAAGTCATGCAGGGGCAGCAGGCATAATTAGGTCCAAAACAAGAAAAAGTATAATCTTATGATGAATCACCCAAGTGCTATGGATACACAGAAAAATGGGAAATGGATTCTACGATGGACATCACTGAACGTTTCTTGGAGCTGATAGCATTTCAGCCAAGGCTTCAAGGTCAGAGATGATTTGGGAGGTGCACACGTTGTGAAGAACATTCCAGGTAGGAGGAAGGGTCTAATCAAGTTTAAGATACAAGAAGTGCAAAGTGTGTGTGGAGAGTAGCTAAATCTGGCTTAAATCCAGGTACCATACTGTAAGATAGACAAGATACACTGAACATTATGATAAGAAGTTTAGAGTATACTCTTCTACTTTTGCTACCACTATTAGTAATGTTACTAGTACAAATTGGTATTTATTGAGCACTTAGGCTGTTCCAAGCACTGTGCTAAGCATTTTAGATACATGATCTCATTTGATAATCATAAAAACTCTATAAAATAGTATATCAGTTAGCTATCACTGTGTAACAAACATTTCCAAAATTTAGTAGCTTAAATTTACAGTCATTTGTTATTTATCATGAGTCTAGAGAGGTTCTTCAGATCTGGGTCAAGCTTGGCTGATTTCAGCCTCACTCATATGTCTGTATTCAACTGATGGGTCAGCTTGGGCCTGGCAGGTCTAAGATGACCTAAGCTGGGCAGCCTCTGTTGAATGCTTTCACATCCTTTCAGCAGGCTAGTTGGGCTTGCTCACATGTCTTTGGTAGGATTCTGAGATAGAGACCAGAAACATTCAAAGCCTCTGAGGTCTAGGTTTGGAACTGGCACAGTCACTATTTTATCTGGCCAGCCCAGATTCTAGGAATGGGGAAATAGGCTCCACCTCTTGATGGGGGCTGCTGTGAAATCACATTGTAATCAATCTACCACAAGTAGTAGCTACTATTATTATCTTTATATTACAAGTGAAGAAACTGTGGTCACAGGAGGTTGAGTGTCTTGCCCAAGTTCATGTAGCTGGTAAGTGAAGAACCAGAACTTGTACTTAGCTTAGTTAGCAGTGGGAGCCAATGAAGATCATGTGCATAGGAGTGATGCTTTCAGCAGAATGGAAGGAAGGAGTATTTCTATGGCTGAAAGCTGGCACCATGGAGAATGCAAACCTTGATTATTCCAACATCATTCCACCCCACTTTCAGCTCAAGTTGGCTTTGGGACATAGCATTCTCTCGGAGCACTGCGTGGTTATGGTATCGGCTTTTGAAAGACACTCTTACTGAGCCTCCCTTTGCTCCAGTCCCTTAATCTTCTGTGCCTTTCAGGAAGCTGAGCGCTGTCCTTTCAGGGCACCTTCCCAGTATGTTCTGTGATTATTAGGCATCTCCAAGCAGAAAGGACCTGTCATTCCCAGGACTCATGTCACCCCAGCATCCCTGCATGGCAGCTACCATTGGCTGAGCACTCCGGAGACTGTGGAGAATTAGCGAGGACCTAGCATTCCAGTCGCCTCACTTGCCATCATTCAGAGATCTGGGCATGGTAACACGGGACTCTTCCTGGAGCCAGAAGCAAACCTGAAATCTAACCTTAATCAGATGTGGGCTTCAGAACTGGATACCTGCTAACTCTGGTGACTGGACGTTAAAAGGCGTAACGTGGCTTGATTTTCTCCTAGGTCAAGTGCAAGAGACCTTTCATAAGTAAAGTTATTCAGAGATCACAAATTCAGAGCCACGGTTCCCATTACCATTGATTCCAGGTGGCAATCTGCCCAGGAGAGTCTGTGTAGCTTAGTGGGAGGTTAAGAGCACATGCTTTGCAAGAAGACAAACTCAGGGTCGAATACTACAGCCCATTTCCTTTCTGTGAAGTTCCTAGACAAGGGACTTAATCTCTGTGGGCCTTGGTTTCCTCTTTATAAAATGAAAACGGTAATATCTGCTTCTCAGGGTTGGCATCAGAATTAGGTGGGCTGGTGAAGACCTCCCAATGGCCACTCTGATCAAGAGCAGGGTTGCATCATCGGAAGAGGGGAATCTGAAATCTTGCAAAATCACCTAGGAAGAAGCCAAGTGCATGCAAAGAATCTGACCATTTCTCTTCCAAGCCTTGATATTCATAATTAACAGTTCTGCCCACTACTAATGTGCTCTGCTTGATGAGACCCTCTGTATCAGTGGTTCTCAACACTGGCTGCACATCACAATCACTTGTGGCGCTTTCAAATACCTCAATGCCCAGGTCCATTGCGAGGCCAGTTAAATCAGAACCTCTGGGGTGTGGCCCAAGAATCAGTAGTTTTCAAATTCCTTAGGGTCGGAACTAGGGTAAGGTACGGGAGCTGCCTAGTGTGCAGAATTTAAGGAGGCGCCCCCGGTCAGGTGCCAACTCTGTGCTCGCAGGACCCTGAGAGTGAGTGCCTCCTTAAACATTGCACACTAGGTACCTTACTCTGCTCACCCTGGTCCTGGCTCTTTTCCCAAGGTGATTTCAGTCATCAGCCAAAACTTTAGGAATTGTTAAATCTGTGAACTTATGTCATATATCCATGGGCCACAAAAGTGACCCTGTTCCATTCTGCTTTCTGCTTCTGTCTTCCTTCCTCTCCACCACCCCCTCTATTATTCCCTGACAAATGGAATGAACTATTTGCCCCAGACTTCCAAATCACCAAAGTGTCCAGCAAACACAGGGTCCTTTAGTTAAAAGGACTTATTCTCTTAAGTGTAGAGTTGAGCACATTTTTTTTTCTTCATCATTTTAGGGGACCCCCCCCCCCACTGCACCCTAGTGACTTACCAAGAGTTTTAATAAATGATGTATCACTAACACTGGGCTTTTATAAGAATGGTCTGCTAACCACCCCCCAAACCCTCTTTATGTTACAGCCCTGATTGTTACATTTATTATGTTATGTTGTAGTAGGCTCTCCCTGTGAAAATAAAAATCAAGTTCATTCATTGTTATGGCACCTCATCACATAGAAAACCACCTGGCGTATATAGTAGGAACATTCAAAAATGAATGAATGAATGAATAGTCCAATGTTTAGACTTCATTTTATCTTTTCCCTTTGGACCAAGTGGTCCAATTTCATCATTGTTCTCTCTTGGAGCAGCTTGAGGGCGGGGACGGATGGTCAGAATCACGTTTTGCACACAGTAGGAGGGCAGGAAACATTTAGTACAATGAGACAAAGCACCAGTGCCCCTGGAACCCATGCCCTCTCTCTCTCGGCCGGGGAGTAGCTTAAAGAAGCTTCCCAGAAAAGGTGCTGACAATAGCTCAGGATTCTAAGAAGAGAAAAGCCTAGCGCTGGCAACAGGAGCTGCTCTTGACCTGTAGTGGGGAAGGCTGGCCCAGGCTGTGGCTTGAGAGTGGGCCAGCAGAGGGGGGCAGCTCTGGGGCTCTCCTGCTTGGGGAAGGCAAGCCATGGCTTGGAGGAGAAGAGAAAGGAGACTTCTTCTTGGCTCCCCAGTTGGCATCTTAGGGTCTGAGGTTTAGTTTGGAGAGGGAGGGTTGGAGGAGAGGCCCTGAAGCTCAATGTAACATCAGCTATGCTCCCAGCTGCCTCTCTTTGAGGACATACATCTAGGAAAGAGGCCTGCAATTCAGACCCGTGCAGCAGCCAAAATCTTTTTTTTATTAAAATGCTTTGTGCTGCAGGATACCGGGGAGTTAAGCTGATCTGTCTCTGAGAGTGTGTTTGCCTAGAGCGCACTATTAGATACTTTGTCTTCTTTAAAATAATACTAAGAGATGGGCTTTATAAAGTCTCTCTGTTCCTGCCCTATATTGCCATCTGCAGAAACGGGGCCAGGAGAAGAGACCATCGGCCCTGCTGGGAAGGGCCTTGGCGTACCACAAAGTGAGGGCTTTCCCACTGCCTGGATCTCCAGCAGTGGGCAAGCTGGAGTAAACAAACTGGTTTGATTCTGGAGATGTAATTTGTGAAAACACGGCGTTATCCGCCAGGACAAAGATAGTGCTTCAGCATCTCCACCTCCTGTTACAGATGCTATCAAATCGTTCATAGTAGCATTCCTCTTGGATAAAAGATTTTATCGAGATCATTTATTTATAAAGAAAATAGTGCCTATAATGGCATCATTACGTCCCCCCGTTAATCAGCCCTCTCGTCTTTCACACTGTGTTCAAGCTCATTAGTATTTGGAAGATAAAATATATACACTTGGTTATCCTTGGGCACCTCATGATTTAAAAAGGAAGAAGAAAAAAAACTCTGACAGCAAATCCTTGAAAGTGATTGCTTTTTACGGGCTCTGTGCACGGAGTTTTGTGTTTCTCTGAGCATGTAAAGGCGTCTCATAACACATATTACACTGGTAGCCTCGGCAGGTTTTAGTCATAAATATAACCACTCTCTTAAGTGGTGCAATATGTATTATTTTTCTCCTGTGAACTTGGGGCCTCACAACATGATTCTCCAATTGCAAATAATAAAATGTGGGCGAGATCGGTATTCCTAATTCAAGAATAAACTAGAAGAAATGTCGTGTTTAAAACTGCATGAACACGGAGACAGACTGATACACTGGTGGGTAGCAAGCGACTTCTCTTTCTGCCCCAATTTGAAGAACTGCCTAAGCCCTGCATTTCTCCATTTAAATATCTCTTGCTTGGGTTGCCACAAAGAGCCTTTGTACTTTATTCTGAAAAGCTGTAGGCATAGGATTATGTGTTCTCCCACATCTTATTTTAGGTACCAGCAGCAAAGTATACCAAAGGCAAATTTATGTTTAGGGCTATCAATAAAACATAACTGAGAGTCTGCTAAATTAGTAATCATGAAAAACCTAGCCAGATCGCTCTTTCTCTCACTTCCTCTCTCTCTCTTTTTAATATTACAAAGCAACTTTTAAAGTATTTGCCTTCGGTGTGAGGGAGGTCTCCTAAGACAATGTATACTTAAATATCTCAGAGGTACCTGCAGGCCTTATTTTTGGACTAGGGTATCAAGGGAGAGCTAAACTAAAATCTAATAATGGTTTTAAGTTAAATGCCTTCAAGTACTGCCAAGGGCCTTTACTATCATATGTCCATCACGAGAGGCATAATTTATCAGCAAGATGGAAAAGATAGTGTTTGTCAGCAGTTGTTATTAACTCAAATGAATAGATAGTTTTGCCCGGGCCTCTAAAAGCTCTGTTTCAATCTCATGGACACCAAAAAACTACACATGAAACCATTTAGCCAAGAGGGAAAATTACTCCCCATCTTACCACAATGACTCTGGATTTTCTGAAGGGAACATAAACAGTAAAGCAGAAAGGAAGATGCCCACCATGAGGCAGTGTCGGGGAGGGTGAGGTCCAGCCCAAGAGAGAAAGCTTTTTCTTTATGATGGGTTTTATATCCACAGGGAAAGCTTTTCTCGTTATTGGGGGTCACAGAGCCATCTGGTACCCCCAGAAGGCGGCATGCAGACAGGAGTCTGGGTGTGGTTTCTTTTTGGTGCCTAAATCATTTGCAAGAAGTCGAAGGACTAGAAAACACAGACAATTATCTCTCTCGGCTGCTAGGATATGAGGGCTGGAAGTCCTCCGAGATCAGTTGGCAGAGTGGTTTTCATTTTCTTTTTAGCCTCAGAACTCTTTCTTCTTTCAAAATATCATACTGAACTCTGATTATAAAAGAGATAAAAGCAGAGTTCTCTGGTTAAGGTGCGGATGGGGGTCCAAAATCCCCCCGCCTGAGCCCCAGACCCTCCTCCTACAATAGCTTCTGTGATGTGCCTAAGGGCTCAGCAGAACATAAATTTAAAACCACTGCTTTAGGGCTTCCCTGGTGGCGCAGTGGTTGAGAATCTGCCTGCCAATGCAGGGGACACGGGTTCGAGCCCTGGTCTGGGAAGATCCCACATGCCGTGGAGCAACTAGGCCCGTGAGCCACAATTACTGAGCCTGCGCGTCTGGAGCCTGTGCTCTGCAACAAGAGAGGCCGCAATAGTGAGAGGCCCGCACATTGTGATGAGGAGTGGCCCCCGCTTGCCGTAACTAGAGAAAGCCCTCGCTCAGAAACAAAGACCCAACACAGCCAAAAATAAATAATAAATAAATAATAAATAAATTAAAAAAAAACAAACAAAAAACCACTGCTTTATTAGCTTTGCTCGCTCCCAACCCTGAGACTCAGAGAGGGGAAGGGACTTGTCCAAAGTCACACAGCTGACACAAAGGGCAGAGAAGAACCGAGTAATGCCAGTCATGCGCTTTGCCTGCTTTAGTTATTAAGATTCAAAAGCAGATAACTTGGACTTTCCTGGTGGCGCAGTGGTTAAGAATCCGCCTGCCAAAGCAGGGGACATGGGTTCGAGCCCTGGTCTGGGAGGATCCCACATGCCACGGAGCGGCTGAGCCCGTGTGCCACAACTACTGAGCCTGTGCTCTAGAGCCCGCGAGCCACAACTACTGAGCCCCCAAAGCCACCGCTATGAGAAGCCCACGCACCGCAAGGAAGAACAGCCCCCGCTCTCCGCAACTGGAGAAAGCCCGCGCGCAACAACGAAGACCCAACACGGCCAAAAAAAAAAAAAGCAGATAACTTGCTTCCTTGGCCACACCTTGCCTGCAACATGCTTTGCCAGTTTCAGAAGCCGTGCATATCCACGTGGTTCTGTCTTGCGTATTTCTTGCTTTATTCTTCCTGGCAGTGAGCAGGCAACCTTATCATCAAGCAGTTTTCAAGATGACATATAACCCTCATGATGATTTCCACCTCATCATTTTTTTTTTTTTAACATTGGAGGCTTGCATGTATATTTCATCTCTTCAGTTTACCGTAACTCTAATAGAGAAGCTGGGACTTTCGCGACTGTTTGGAAATCCATGGTCTGTAGGTTCAGCACCTACCAACAGTTTTACTCACTTCAGCCACGTGGCTCCAGCGGGAGCAGCCTGGTTTTCACAAAACCCCACCCCACTGACCTCCGTGGATCAGCGTTGGACGCTGAGTGGAACCGTATGATATGAAGCGCAGAAGTTGTGACTCAGCCATGTTCCCTCACAAGGGGGATTCTCATTTGCGGTGAGGGAAAATGAATTCCGTCCGCTAAGTCTGAGGAGGAGAGAGCAAATCTCTGGATCCAGTCGTTTAGCTTTTATCAGCTGTAGAGCAGGTCCAGCTGTAACATGGTCCCTCACGTGCTCTGGCTGTTTCACCCATCCTTCAATCCCGGACAGTGAACCAGGTGCTGCAGGTTAGAGGTTGAGGGTTTGGGGTGTGGAATCATGTAAACATGGTGACTAACGCTTGATCTAGGGCAAGTCACTTAGTTGCTCTTTCTGTCTCAGTTTCTTTATCTATAGAATGAGGAAGATAATAGTACCTATCTCATAGAGTTACTGCAGCTAAACACTTGATAAGAATTCAATTTCTAGGACTTAGTCCCAGAGAATCAACTTTCAATTCACTCAGTGTATCAGTTCAGGAATGTGTTGGTGTAAGTGAGCAGGGAAGTGGCCAGATGCCGCAAAGGGTAAGGGAAGATGAGAGCCGGAAGGGTATTAACCATTGACCTTTCTCGTGAAAATTAAAACGGAAATCCTTCATCCAAGCAGGTGGTTTCGGTCTGGGGCCCTGATGGGCGCATGCTGTTGTTATCTTCTGCTTGGTGTAGCATCTCTGTAAATTTCTGAGTCCCTTGATATGATAAAAATCTTAATATTCTCTGAGTCTGTGAGCATCTTTCCATCAATAGCACCCTCATCCCATTGTGACAACAATACTCTTATTCTCTTCTTTCCATACACTCCGCTAGCTAGTTTGAGTTGAGATTTTAGCCCTGGCAACCAAGGGGGCCCACACTTTTAGATACATCTAGGCCCTGATTCCAAGCCCAAAGATTGAATTCCCTCCTGTTGACGCATGTCTTTTACTGAAGTACCACGATTGGGTTGATCTACAGGCAGAATTTAATACATTGTCTCCAACATTTTCTAAGTACCTCCTGGGAAATAAGGGGTAAATAGCATTATACTGTGGTAAGGGTTCCAAAAGAGAGAGGAGAAAAAGATCTGTGGGAGTGTGAGGCCAAGGGGGATTGCTTCTGGCTTGGGGAATTGGGAAAGGGCTCACAGAGAAGGTGGCTTTTGCTCTGGGTCTTGAGGAGAAGGGGAACATCAGTGACAGAGGTACTGGGTCAAGACAATGCAAAGTATGCTAGAGGCAGTGACTTTTCCTTAATGCGACGCATCCCTGAAGCCACAGATCGAGGTCTGACAGTACCAAGTGATAATAATAATGGATAGCATCTTTTGGATGCTTCCTATTGGCTGGATTTCTTTTGTGTGCTTTATAGATATTCTTTCACTGGATGCTCACAGCGCCCTGTGATATATCCTGAATTATTCCCACTTTGCATAAGAGTTCCCATGTGTCAGTGGTAGGGCTGGGATGCAGCCTCCCACCAGGTCATTGGACAACTCATATCCACTAACTATACTTAATGGTCCCAAATGCATAGTTCCACGCCCTGGGGAGATGCTGGTGAACAGGAGAAACGTGGTCTCTGTCCTCTTGGAGTTCACAGTTCAGCATGTGTTGGTAAGAATCCAGACTCAGCTCTTTCTCATGTCATTGTTTTTCTGGATACTGGTTAGATATGGCAGAATCCTCACCCTTTAGTGTTGTGTTTGTGTGGCTTTTAAGGTTGGCTGAGGACCTTGGTGGTTACATCTCTAGCATGCATTTTCCCACCACCCCCACTTTCCCAACAGCCCCTGAGTTTTGTGATTCTGGGCAGGCTGATAGCACCCCTGGCCCAAGGTGGAATGTGTGTGAGACCAGGCTAAGCCAGTCAATGCATTCCCTCTACTGGCTCCAGTTATTGGGTCAGGAGTGGAAGGGTGAATTCAGTTGGCCTGATTATATTGGTCTTCAGGTCTTTGGGAATGCTGAGATAAAGGTTCTCTTTCTTCCTCTCCAGGACATGAACAAAGAAATAGGAAGCTCTCTAAACTACTGAAATCCATCTTAGGACTGGGTGAAGAAACTCTGGCTGAGGTTGGAGTCATAACCAAGCAAATGGAGCTGAAAAATCAAGAGAGAGAAGCTGGATCCTGGTGACATTGCTGGGCTCCTGGATCAAGCCTCACCTGAAGCCTCAGTAGTTCCACCTCTGGATTTTACAGTCACGGAAGATAGTTTGAGTCAGGTGTCAATTGGAATCCAAAGCCTACAGCTTAGGAGGCTGTGGGGGCCACTGTTGGCATGGAAAAGTCTCCTGTGAGTCCCAGTCTGCTACCCAGTCTTCATGTGACCTCTGTTCTCCAAGTCTCAGTTTCTTTATCTGTAACTGGAGAAGACCAGATTGAAACAACAGCAGTGATGAGGATGGTCGTGATGGCCGCCACTTATCAGGCACTGTCTGCTTCCATCTGCTTTGCTGAGGGTTTTTATACACATCTCATTTAGTTGGTCCAAGAGCCTCATGAGGTAGTAATATAGGGAAGCTGATGACCAGAGAGGTTGAATCACAATGCAATTAATAAGTGGCAGAGCTGAGATGTGATTCAGGCATCTAACAATGACTTTTTTTTTTTGAGACCAGCTTTTTCATTGCAAAACTCCTCGTATGTCTGTGAACATCTAGGGCTACAGCTGTGTTATTCACACTTTATTCCCCCAGCACCAAGCATAATGCTTGTCAAAGAGTAGACATCTAATTCATATTGGTTGAATGAATGAATGAATGAATGGCCAGAGGAACTCCAAGAGCCCATTCAGCTCTAAAGTCCTTTGAAATCTGCCTTGTGCTTTTTGCCTAATGAGAGTTCCCAGAAGCATTTCTCGAGTGAAGGGCAAACTCCTTTCTCCTCCTCTGAACTAGTGTTTGCTCCACTGTCTGTCTCCCACTAATGAGGGGACACAGCCCAAGGGGACCGTGTCTCCAGGCTAATGATTTTGTGGTTGCTCTGACCACACAACTCAGAATATTCAGGCTATTGTTGGTGTTTTACATCTTGCCACTGTTGCCCTTGTCAACTTCCAAGGGCATGAAGCCATGGCCCAGTGGGCTGGCCCTTCCAAGGTCAGCTTGATGGCAAACACAAACTTAATTGAGCTGGAATAATAATATTTTTCCTTTGCTTGATGTGCAGGTGACAATACTTAAAATATCGACATGCCTTAATACTTTTAAATTCAGTTGTTTGCTGATCAGCCACAGCTACTTAAATTGACCAATCTATCTTGCCCAGCTGGAGATCAAGGGATCAGCACTTAATTTCATTCCCTGAATAAAGAATTTTTTTTTTATATCCACATGGAAATATCAGAACATGAAAGGTTAAATCAATATGGAGTTTTACATTGCTTAAAGGGCATTTGCATCAAAGCAGCCCTGAATGCAATTCACTTGTTTAATGAATTTTTTATGCTTATTTAATGAATTTCACAAAGGTTTGGTGTTTTTCATAAAATGGATAAGGACTTCCAGTTTTATGAAATAATAAAAATGGAACTGAAGTTATGAAATGAGCAATCTCATTAGTTAGGCATGATATATTCATATGAAAATGTACATGTCTCTGTATTATTGCCTGGGCACCATTATGCGAACAGTGGCTTGTTATAATAGCATGGCAAATATTCCTCTAGTTAAGATATCAAGAAGTGACAGAAGGAAATTGCATTTTCTCCCCATTTCTAATAATGACATAATTAATGCTCATTTAAAATAATTACCTGGGCATTGTTTCCCAAGAGTGCTGAGGCCTAACTCAATGGTAAATGGGTCTTGAGATACTTTTGAACCTCAATAACTCAAATGACATCCCTTGCTTTATAATTTGTTATTTGTTGAAGTGACAGTGATCTCCTGACTTTCCATTTTGATGTCCTGGTGCACATATAGAATATTCCAGATGAAATTGATCAAACTGTCCACATACAGAAGAAATATCTTGTGTCCTAATGGAGAGAGAGGGAGAGAAAGAGAGAGAGGGAGGGAGATTGATTGATTGTGTAATCAATTCCTCAGCCTTTTTGGGGGGGTTGTATGTTTCCTTGGATCTTAGGCTTTTTACTGGGTGTCCACAGTTTGATGACCTGGTTAGGTACTGTCCTATTGACTCATCTTTGATTTTCAGAGGTTGGAAAGCATATAGGTTACCAAGTGAGGCTTTGAAACACAGCTCTGTGCCTTACAGCTGTTTGATCATCAGCCAGTTACTTAACCTCTCTGAACCGCAGCCATAAAATAGGATCATACTTGGTATGATCCATGGTAGTTCCTGCCTCAGAAGGTTGTGGGCAAGACTAAGGAAGTCTATGCATGAAAACTTCTTAGCATGGTGTCAGGCATCTGGTAGACACCCTGTAATATCAGCTGTTGTCATAGAAGCTGTTGGTAAGAAGCTGCACCTTGAGTTTGCTGCCTGTTGTGGTGTGGAGTCTGAACAGAGGTTATGAATCAGTGCTAGGCAGGCCCTCAGTGGCGAAACTTGAAACTCTTTCATCACTCTTTCTTTGCCTATTCAAGAGGACAGGCAGCTGGAATGCTCCTCTGGCATTCAACACCGGTATCAATCTCAGCAACATTAATAATACAGTGCAACCGAATTAATTCTGGCTCCTCTGATTTCACAGAGCGGATACATTCAAATGAGCACGTCAGTGAGCGTGTGTGGGGCACCCACTGGGTGCTGGGCTTTTCCTAAGAAAAGGAGAGGGCAGAGCTCCCCATTCTCAAGGAGTATGTAATCTTGGTAGGGCAACATGGGAGAGCCAGGATACAATTTTACTACCAATAAAACTTCTTATATCTGTATAGCACTTCGTAGTTTTCAAAAACCTTTCAAGGGACCAGCTTATCCCTTAGGACAGTTTTGACAGTAGGTTGAAATAATTTCATTGGATGCAGAGAGGTACATAGCACTGTAGTTAGCAAATTGGTCCCTGCAGTTAGAACTGAGTTTTGGAACCAGCTCTGCACAGTTCTAGCTGTGTGGCTTCCCGCAAGTCACTTAACCTCTCTGAGTGTCAGTTTCTTTGTCTTTTAAATGGAGATGATAAGAAGACCCAGTAAATTTGTTGGCATTTAAGACACATCGCTCTGACTTTCCTCCACACCCTGAAAATTACTGTGTGTCCAATGTGCCCATATTCCGGGTGGAAATGAGTGTTAAAGAGAGAAGGTAATGGAAGATACTACCCCCCAGTGGTGGAGTTAGGGAATTCAACACCTCACAGCAAAGGTAAGAGTATCATTGCCTTTTGGTAGTGGGGACAGTTGGTAAATAGTTACTTTGTAAAATTTTTTAAATAAAAATTTAAAAAAACAGGTCACATGAATGATTAGAGTTTGAGTTATTTCTGCTGTTTTCTAGATACACTGGACATATTATAATGTGTATGTATACATATATATATATACACACAAACATATGCACATGTGTAATTTTTAAAGCTGTGTCATTTTATACTCTTTCAAGAGTATAAAATGATTACTGAATATCCAGAAATTATGACTTTCTACTGAATTCCAATAAGTACAATAAGTCTATTGTACTTATAATAATAAATATAAAATAGTAAAACTATAGAGTAATATTCTTTCCCATATAAAATCACTTTAATATCACCTTTAATATAGACAGTAAAAGTACTCAGCTTCTTCCTCTTCCTCCACATTTTCTTCTGGTATTTGGGGGAATCTTAGTATAGAGTGTTAATAATAATAACTCTAATGATATTTCTTTAAACTCAGGTCTTAACCCCCAAGATCAGAGACCCTTCTAAGACAGGGCACTCTCTCTCATCTTCACATGTTTGCATCTTCACTGAAATTTTACATCTTCAGTTCTCCATCAGAGCACACCTGGAGACCTTTGTGACCTACACAAGCCCACAGCTCTAGCCAGAGAACTCATAGGTCAGGGGCAGGCCCAGGAATTACACTCTTTATCTGTGTAATGAATTACACCCCCCTCGTAATTCTGATTTGTCCCCTTGAGAGAAACCATGATTCGAAAGCAATAGGTAAGAAACCCTGAAAGAACGCAGCACAGATTCCAAACAAAAATGATGAGGGAATAAAGATAACCTTTATACAGCAAGGCTAGGTATAAAATCTGCCTTCACCCACATCTCTTTAATCATCATTTTAGATATCAGCCCCTCCAGTATGACAATGGCCTCATTTTACTTTACACGAGAAGATGCTTAGATTTACAGGTAAGCTCACCTATCCCACCCCACACCTCCATCTCCCACACTGGCTCTCCAGGTGTTCAGGCCCACATCTGGGAGTCACCCTTGACTACCCTCTGACTCTCGTCACAGTCAGATGGGGGCTTCCCCTCAACACCCCCGCCCCACCCCGAACACACACAGCCCACGTCAGCAAATCCTGCTGGCTCTACCATCGGTATCTACCCGGAAACTGACCCTTTCCACCGTGTCCGTCACTCCAGGTCACCGTCATGCACAGCCTGCATCGTGCAGCAGTGTCGTACCTGCCCTTCCCTTTCTTACTCCTGCCCCCTCAGTCTGTGTCCCAGAAGAAAAGCCAGAGTGACGCTTTTAAGATGTAAACCAGATCCCATTATCCCTCTGTTCAAAACCCATCTCAGAGTAAAAGCCCAAGTCCTTCTGGCAGCCTGACCATCACACAGATCTCCTTCCCCAAACTCCCGGGCCCTCTTCACCTTGCACTGGCCCGGCGCTCTGCCTGGAACTCTCCTTCCCGCTCTCTGTAGGTTTCATTCCCTCCCTGAGAGGCTTTCTTAGCCCCCTCTCCTAAGGAACTCTCCACCCTTACTCCCTCGATCTGCTTGATTTTTCTTTGCAGTTCTTAGGGTCACTTAACATAGCACATGTTTACATGTTTCTTCGTTTGTCTGTCTGCCTTCCTCACCAGAACTTGGGGGCTTAGTGCTATATCTTTACTGCCTAGAGCAGTGTGTATAGTAAGTGGTGGATGAACATTTGTTGAATGAATGAATGAATGAATAAATGAATGAATATCTAGGCCCCAGGACAACCTATTTTCATTGTCTGAAGCTATCCCCCTGTCTCTGCCCCAAACATAATTCGGGGACAAAGAGGAACTCACTTCAATCATGCCTTCATCTGACTTACTCTCCAGGCCTGGGGAGGGGAAGTACCCAGTGTAGAATTAAACATGTTCAGACCCCAGGCCAGCCCTTAAAAATGTTTCAAAGACAAACGCCCAAACAGAACAGAAACCATCTAATCCTTGAGCTTTTCCCTTCCTGTTGGCCTTGTCCTCCTTCGAGGAGAGAGTCATTTATAAAATTCAGTTCAATGAGGTTTCCAGCTAATTGAGGCTTTCCTGAATATCCTATTTGGTGCATTGATTAAGCACCTCTCTGTGCTTTGTGCCACAGAGGGCTGGGAAGTAAAACAGTGAACAAGACGAGGCCTGTGCCCTCCAGGTGCTGACAACTCCAGCGGGGAGGGGGACAGACACACAAGCACTCACAACCCAGGGCAGAGAGAAGGGCAAGTTAAGCAGAGCTGACAGCTCTGTGCTTGGGGCCAGGAGGGTCCGTTACATCAACTCTTGTTCGGTCCAATTTATTACCAGCGCTATTACTAATCTAATAATAATAATAATTTCTAGTAGGCTTGCCTTCTTTGATATCAAAGGGTAATTTTTCTACTGCCAAAATGAATGATAAAAGAAAACAACTCCTTGGAATTAAAAGCAGTTGTGCTTGCTGATGGTGGAGAGAGGCATGGGCTCTTTCTTCTTGGGAGAGTGGGGAGGGGGGGCTGGTAACTGTCTCTTTAAGGACCCACTCCCCCCAAGGACCTCCTCTAGCAGAGAGGGTATCATGGCGTATGCAAAAATCAAAGTCACATTGGGTCGGTCTCTATCAGCTCTGCCATTTAATGTTTAACAGCTGGGAGGGAAAATGTCCTGAAGCTTTTCAAAATAAATGAAGACATGCATTCCAGGTTTGTGGTGAGAATGGCGACAGGGCTGGCATCTCACACTTTCTGGGGGCCCGAGTCGGCCAAGGCGCACGGCGGTATCCAGGAACCCCATACTACCCGCAAGAAGACCTCAGGGGGGATTTCTTGGGGCCTGGCTCGCCTGGGCATGGTTCCTAGATTTCAAAGACTGCTTGACACAGGGGATGGGTCAGGATTTTCCAATCTCATTTTCTGTCATATTCCTTTAGCCCTGGATCCACATCACCATCTTTGTCAAAACCATTCTCGGTTGTTGGGCGTGATGGATCTGCTATTAGATATTAGGGCAAACGTTGAACATAACTATGGATAGACTATAGTAGAAAGCAGGCATTTGTCCTCTCCTGTGACTCATGAGTAATGTGGGCATGTTATATTTCAGGTGTACCGAGTGCAATTGGCCATGGGACGGTCAAGTAACGTGCGCGAAGTGGGCCAGGTTTTAGCACACGCACGCATTTGTGAGAGGTGGAGTGCTGGCCGAACAGGAGGCCCTGTCTCTGCAACAGAGGACAACCATTACTCAGCCCCGTCAGCTGCTGCCAGGCGGGAATGCAGTGGGCCCAGGCAGGAATTTGGATTATCATGTGATCCAACAGCCCGGTGAAACATGCCTGTGGGCCACTAGGGTTGCAGTTTGCAAACACTGTCATTTATCAGTCAAAGCTATCTCTAAAAGCTTGATTATGATTCTTGGCACCCAGTAATATAGGTGGCATTTCCATCTATGAACGTTCTGCCTTGTTGGGTTATATGTGGGGCTTTTAACACAAATAATCCTTCATAGTTGTGCAGTATTTGACCATGTAGGAAAGTACTTTCATAATGATTACAGGTCCCACTTTACAGATGAGGAAGAGCTCCTTTAGTGATATCTGTGTGGTTAAGAAGTGAGGCAGAAATCCTGAGCCTAAGTTCTTTCTCTAAGTATAACAGGCTTTGGTTTTTCCCCTGCTGTTTAAATATGCCATCATGGGGTGTTAAACATGGCCACAAATTTTTGGACCCTTCTCCTGTCAGAGATTGGTCTGTTTCCCCTCACTTTGCATCTGGGCTTGTCTGGAACTCTTTGACCAATAGAATGCAGAGGAAGTGACATTCTGCCAGTTCTGGGTATAGTCTTTAAGAGGATTGGTGGTTTCTACTTCCTTCTTCTTGGAGTCTTGAGCTGCCTTGTGAAAAGTCCGACTAGCCAGCTGGAGAAACCATGTGGAGAAACCCTGAGACCACACAGAGAAGAAGCGAGCCTGGCTGAACCAGCCTTCCAACTACCCCACCAAAAGACCAGACTATGAGTGAACCTTCCTGGTCCCTCCAGACCATCCAGCTGCCGGCCGAACACCACGGAGGGACCCTTGCAGTCCCTGGCGTACGAAACAGAAGCATCTCTCATCTGAGGTCTGCTCGGATTGCTGACACATAAAATAATAATCACATTAAATAATAACTTGGTTATTGTTTTAAGCCATTAAATTCCAGGGAAGTATGTCATGCAGATAACCAAAACTTACCTGCATAACTGCCACAGCACATCTCTGAATGCGGTACTATTGTATCTATCTATCTATCTATCTATCTATCTATCTATCTATCTATCTATCATCTATCTATCATCTGTCTATCATCTATCTAGCTACCTATCTATCATCTATCATCTATCTATCAATATATCTATCATCTATCTATCTATCTGTCATCTATCTCTTATCTATCTATCATCTATCACCTATCTATCTATCATCTATCTATCATCTATCTATCTATCTATCTATCTATCTATCTATCTATCTATCTATCTATCTACTATCTATCTATCATCTGTCTATCATCTATCTATCTATCACCTATCTATCTATCTATTATCTATCTATCCTCTATCTATCTCTCTATCATCTATCTATCTATCTCTCTATCATCTATTTATCTCTCATTTACATAATATATCAATATCAATATAGTAAATTTGAAGAGGGCAGAAAAGTACAAAAAAGAATTGAGCTATCTGAAGATTGTCACCAGGAATACCCATCCCTTCAGACCTTTTCCTTTTTCTTTTTTTTTCTTAACAAAATTGAGATCATACTGGGCTTACTGCTTTGTAATCTGCCTTTATCACTTAGCATGTTGGGACCATTTTTCCATGCAATGAAACATTTTTTCTGATGTGATTTTTAATGGCTGCACAGAAAATTTGTGTGATGGATATAGTATGATATATGTAACCAATTTCATATTGTTTGAATATTTAGATTGCTCCAAATTTTCTGCATTATAAATATTGTTGCAATCAATGTCCTTGATCATAACCACTAATTCATATCACTGATTATATTTGAGGATGCACATGTGCAAATGAAATGGTTAGGTATAAAGTTTATGTATATTTTTCAAGCCTTTGAACATTGGGAAGTTGTTCTGTGGATCAGCAGTACTTGAAAAGGACAATTTTTTAAAATGTATTTTCAAATTCTGAGTCTTATTATTATTTTTTTACAAAATATTAAGTAAAGTTCCCTGTGCTATACAGTAGGTCCTTGTTGTTTATCTATTTTATATATAGTAGTGTATATATGTTAATCCCAACCTCCTAATTTATCTGTCCCCACACTCCCCTTTCCCCTTTGGTAACCATAGGTTTGTTTTCTATATCTGACTCTCTTTCTGTTTTGGAGATAAGTTTATTTGCATCTTATTATTTTTTTTTTAGATTCCATGTATAAGGATATCATATGATATTTGTCTTTCTCTGTCTGGCTTACTTCACTTAGTATAATAATCTCTAGGTCCATCCATATTGCTGCAGATAGCTTATTGCACTCTTTTTTATGGCTGAGTAATATTCATATATATATATGCATATGTATATGTATGTATGTATATATATATATATATATATATATATATATATATATATATATCTCACATGTTCTTTATCCATTCATCTGTCGATGGACATTTACATTGCTCCCATGTCTTGGCTATTGCAAATAGTGCTGCAATGAACATTGGGGTGCATGTATCTTTTCAAGTTATGGTTTTCTCCAGATATATGCCCAGGAATGGGATTGCTAGATCATATGGTAGCTCTATTTTTAGTTTTTTAAGGAACCTCCATACTGTTCTCCATAGTGGCTGCACCAATTTACATTCCCACCAACAGTGTAGGAGGTCGTCTCTGTCCAAAACTGCACAAATTTGGATCCTTGATTCATACCGAGCAGCACTCCCACAAGATATTCCATGAAAAATATCTGTCTGGGTCAAATATGTTTGTACAATGATGCATTCTATACTTCCCTCTTACAGACTCGCTACACCCATTAGCTTATTTAAGATTCTGGAAAGTTTTGCCTAATGAAATCTCATTTTATTTAATTCAATAGCTTCCAATTATATTTGACTACCAGAACTCTTTTGTTTTTCTTTTACATAATGCTGTAAAATACACAAATTTCACTCAAGCCACAGGCTCAGGTTGTGCAAAAATGTAACGTTCAAAGATGTCTTGCGTCAGTCTAATTTATACCTTGATCCCTCTTTCATTTAATAACACAAAACTTTATTTTTCCTAAAAGATTTGTCACTGATTTTTAATGCATTGAATAGATTATCTTTATACAGCAATACAGTCATAGAGTATAATTTTAAAAATACAGTGAAAAGTTTTTCTCTCACCCTTTCCCCAATCTGCCCAGTTTCTATCATTACTCTGAGCATACATTTTTGTTTTGTTTGTTTCTTTTGTGTCCTTTAAAATATCTTCTTGCACACTCAAACAAATACGAATTTATTTTCTTATTCCCCTTTCTTTATTCCCCAGTAATAAAATACTGCACCTTGATCCTTTTCACTTAATATATTTTGACAATCCTTCTGTATCAGTGCATAGGATAATTTCTCACTTTCTTACTGATGCATAGTATTTCCTTGGATTGTAAACACTTGCGTTATTTTTACTCTTTTGCTGTTATGAACTATGCTGCAATGGATAGCTTTGTTTTTATGTCATTTCTCTCCATGAATTTATATTTGCAGGATAAGTTCTTTGAAATACAATTGCTGGGTCAAAAGATATCTTCATTAGTAATTCTGATAAATCCCGCATCCCCATAAGGGTTGTACTATTTATTTTCATCCCAATAATATATGAGGCATGCCTGTTAACCACTGTCCTTGACAACAGAACGTGTTTTAAACTTTTGAGTTTTTGCCAATATGATAGGTGAATAACAGTAGCTCAGGGCAGTTTCAGTAAAAGTCACTGATATTAATCTTGCCTATTTTTCTATTGGCTGGCTGGCTTTTTTCTTATCTAGTCCTGTAAATAATTATTACTTGTATTTTGCTTTTTTGGGGAGCTTGCAGGATTTAAAAAATTTTTTAATCAAATTTATCAATCTTTTCTTTTATGCCATCTTGGTTTTGAGCCATCATTAGAAAGATCTTTGAGCTTCCCAGGTGATAAAGAAACGGTTCCATGTTTTCTTCCAGAACTTTTACAGCTTAATTTTTAAAATTTAAATATTTGATCAAGTTTTAATTGTCCAGGTGTGAGGTATGGAACAATCTTACCCCTTTTTTTTCTTCCCATTGGCTGTACAGTTGTTCCAGCCTCACGTGTCAGAGAGCCCATTGTTCCTCCGCTGATTCCAGATGTGGCGGCAGCCATTAGTCAAGTGAGGGTAAATTCGGTCATTTCATATTTTCCCTGGGAAACAATAAATGCCTTGCTGTCTCCCTGGTCTCCACCCAGGAACAGAGCCACAGGGACTCCCCTCTGGGGTCCCCATCCCTCTCTGGGGATCTATTGCTCCCCCCAACTACCTCCACCCCTCTCCCCCCCCAGCCCTCCCCCCCCCCCCAAGTCTTGACTTGCTTGGGGCTGGCGGATGGCCCTGGCTGATCTTGTTTTCTCTTAAAACACGTATCAGGACATTTAGGGCTGCACTTTCTGATACTCAACTTGAAAACCTCAGGTTTCAGAGACTCAAGACCTTTCTCTCAAACTATTGCTTTTGTTTTGCATTTCCAGTGTCTATTTTGAAACTCGAAAGCTGAGAATGTTTCCTTTCTCCCTTCTGCCCCCGGAAGCCAGTCCCCTGAAATGCTGGTCACTGCTGTCACGGTGTGGTAGGGTGGGCGACCGGAGCGGGGGCAGGAAGTCCTGATCAAGGAGACCTGGGTCAATATTTCAAAATACGGCTTCATCGCGCCACCACACGGAGTAACTTGGTACTTGGGGAGCGATGGTTGGAAGTTTGAGATACCGCTGTCATTTGGACTATATTAAGGGGAGCCCTGCAGGCCCCATTCTCGTCCTGGTTCTACCAGCTCACCTTGGGGAAACTGTGTGGCTTAACCTCTTTCTGCCTCAGTTTCCACATCTGCATTGTCCCTCCCCAGGCTCCGCGAGAGACTCCAAATATGTCACAAATGCAAAGCACTTTGTAAACTTAAACACACCGTACACATGTAAGGCATTACTACTATCTTCCTTCTCATCGAAAACATTTTTCCCGGGCCGCCCTGTGTTCCAAACACCATTCCGACGCATGTGTTCTAACACATAACAAATACCTCTTTGAGATGTTTTTAATTGCATGTTAGCTCCCTTTCAGACCTGATTCATTTCTGATCTGAACAGCAACAAAGGGAGCTTTTATTGCTGAGGTTCATTTCTGGAAATTAAATTTCCATTTTCAACACTAATGCTACTGTAATTCGCAGTGGTTTCTGTCTCTTTTTATTGTGTCTGACAGCGACCAGCCTATCAGCGTAAGTGGCTGAATACGAGTATGTAAATGTACAACATAAAAAGACATTTTGAAAAGCGGGGGAAAGAAAAACATTTAAAGTAGGAAATTAGAGCAGTTACTGGATCCCACACCATGGTTAATGAGTGTGCAGAAAGCAAACAGTTTCTGGCTCGGGGACCTCAAGCGTTACAGCCAGGGCAACGCTTCTCCTGTTTTTGGAAGGAAATCAGTAATAGCCTCCACACATGGGAAGCCTTCAGTTTGCATTTTTTAATGCCTCCAGGGAGGACAGGGTTTCTAGTTTCAAATCTGTTAAATTTTTCTTTAAAAGACGGGTTTTGTTCAGAAACCAAAACAAAAATTAGCATATTAAGAATATATGCAGGTCACGCATTTGCACCGGTGCTGGAAGATTTCATCAAGTGTGGCTTGCCAAACATCAGTGGGTTCCCGAGAAGCAGGGTGGGACTCGGTCACTTTGCCTAATTAGGTAAAATCTCTTAAAAGCCCCACACCTCATTTTTATTAATAATTAAGTATGTAAAATCTGGCCAAATGCCCGTCTATGCATTAAAAGTGGCCATTCAAAGGTGTTGAGTTGGGAGAGATTTTCATTTTCTTCCTCTTGTTATCCGTGTTTTCTAAATTTTTTAGAATGGAAGAATATGGCTTTAGAAACAAGAAAAATAGGAGGTACTTAGGACAAAGCAAAATGAAAACTCACAAGTAGTTTTGCTTTCTTATTTTGCGCCTGGAGCCCAGGATATAACCTGAACTCAATTCCAATTAATAAAAACCCTTTCACTGAGCACCTAAGTGTGACATGGTGCTTTCCTTCTGTCTCCAGTATTCAAATTTGTTTTTCCTTTTACAAGAGAGTCTTTCTGAGTAACCCTTTATGCCATCCAAAGACTGAATGGCTATGAGAAAGTTTGAAATGGCTGGTTTGAAGGTAACAAAGAAAATCATGAAAAATAAGAAAACTTACCTCCCTTTATGTAAATACAGGCAGTTTTGTGCCTTATTTATACTATTCTAAGTGTTGGAGATGTTACTCCTAAAAACTGCCTATTCAATTAAACTTTGGAGCATGGCGGTCCTGGAGTCAGGATTGAGTCCCATCTTGCTATGTGAACTTGGGCAAATCATTCTTTTCGCTGTGGGTGGACATTGGCTTAGCTGTTGGGATTAGGTTCCGAAAACTGGAACCTGGAGTGGGAGTGTCCAACTAGGAAAAAAGACAGGAGTGAGTCAAACCGAGTCACTAGGGAGGGCTGAACCTCTGCCGGAGATTGCTTGCCGTTCACCAAAAATCAACTTTTCTTCTTTTCCTTCTCCCCCTCCTCCCCCTCCTCCCCCTCCTCCTTGTCCTCCCCCTCCTCTTTTTCTTCTTCTCCGTTATTATCGTCTCCATCTCCTCCATCATCAACATCATCATTACCATCATCACAGAGCTAGACCCCATTCTCATTCCTCAGTCTCCCCTACACTTAGGTCTGGCTATGCGACTGAGTCTAAGCCAATGGAATATAAACAGAAATGCTCTCTCCCCTTCCTCCAGCTGTATGTTGATTATGACAAGACCCTCACCCCCAGCAGTTGGTAGAGCCACACAACAGAAAGAGGTGAGGTTCCTGATTCATGACACGGAGGAAACCCCAGTGTTTAGGAACATCTGCCTAAAACTATTACATAGGGACTATTATCAATGGTATTTGAGGCATCATGTTTTGGTGTCCATTTGTTACGACAGCCTGGATTGCTTAATGGATGCAGAATCAAACACCACCACCAAGAGCCTGAGGCAGGAGCAGTAGTGTAGAGCCAGGAGTTGGGTGCCTGGGGTCTGAGTGACCCACTATACTGACGTATACGTCAATAATAAGTGAGATGAGGACAAGACTGTCAGCGCTCCATGGCTGGCCTTTATTAATCTGTGGGGATTCTTAAGAGTCAGGGGTTGCTCGGTACAATTAGCTTCTCTGGGCTTTCTTTTCTCATCTGTACAATGGGGAATGTTGGATGAGATTAAGAACAGCAAGAGTGCTTCATTTTAAGGGCCAGCTCCGATAGACTGGGTAGGGCTGCTTGGAGCACTGTGTTAAGAAAGATTCTGAGGTTGAGTCATGGATCTTCAGGAGCCAATTATTGGTGCAGGCACAGGAAGGGAGAGAAGGAACCCGCACACCAATGGCTGCCATGGCACGTTGTTCTCTGACATCTATGAGTCTCTTCATGGCAGAGATTTCAAGGGCTGCAGTAGCATATGTGTCCAGCTGAGGGTGACCTCAGAGACTGGGCAGCTGGAGTCAATTCATCGCTAGTGAGTCCCTTAGTTTAGCAGTTTTAACATCAAAGATAGCAAGCTGTCTGCCTTACGGATGCCTGGAAATTCTATCCAGGTTTTTCATTTTCTTTCTATTTGTGTGTGTGTGTGTGTGTGTGTGTGTGTGTGTGTGTGTGTGTGTGCGCGCGCACTAGGTTATTCTAAAAGACCTCAATCAAAAAGAAATACCAATGAATTTGACCCTGGGAAAGAGTTCTAATTGGGTTCTTCCCAGGTCAGACTGATTCAGACAAAGACTTTAAAAAAAAATTGAGATGATGTGGTAAGAGGCCTGGGAATGAGCAAGTTTTGTTATAACTTGGAAAGATAAGCCATTCCATCAACATGGCCCAGAGGAAGGAAACTAACTCATCTTTTCATGCCCAGGGAGAGTTGTATCATGCAATTAGGCTTGGTAACCAGGGATCTAGGAGGCAGGATTCCAGTTCCAACCTTGTTGTCTATTTGCTGTATGGCCTTAGACAAATGACATTCCCTCCCTGAGCCTCAGTTTCCTCATCTGTAAAATAAGGATTTGGGACTAGAAACATGGTTTTCGAATTGAGTCCCTTGGATCCCAAAGATTCAGAGATGATGTTTGGGGGCAGGAGGGTGCTGCTGAGCTTGGGGGGTCCTGGGGCCCCCTTTCTCATTTCCATCAGAGTGATCTTCCTTGTATCTATTCTATACGTGGGCCAAAGTGGCGCTCTGGTGACTCCCTGCCGCTCCCCAGCTAGGTGTGTCCTCCCTGTTGAGAGGTTGACCCCGTCTGGCTGCAGCACGCTCCAGGGGGCCGGGAGGAGCTGAATGGAGGACGGAGGGAGCTGGGCGCTGCTCCAGCAGCAGGGGCTGCCATCTGAACGCTGTGCAGCTGCCTAAATATTTTGCCTCCAGATTCTCCCTGCAGCTGCCCATGCTCTGGTTCATCTTAATTAAAGGGGCCTCTCTCATTCTGCCTCTGGCTTTTTGTCAGTTCTTCCCCACCACCTCGACTTAATGTCAAATCTCCACGTTTGGCTGTGGTTTTATTTGGACTTGATTTTATGAGTGTAATAGTAGTGGTAGTAGTCACATATTCATCATAATAATGAATATCGTCCTAGGTTTATAAACCACTTCAACTTTGAAAACTACTTTGACCTACAATAACCCATTTAAAGACAGAGAACCCCACCCCCATTCTGCCTTTTCTTTTTAAAGTTTTTCCTTGCACTGCAAATGTGATAAACAGTTATGTTTCATGAAGAACACCCACTTTGGACGTAGGCTGACATGGTTTGAATCTCGGCTCCATCACTTACCAGCTGTGTGAACTTGGGCAAGTTACTTACCCTCTCTGAATCTGTTTGCTCATCTGTAAAATGTAGATTTTACAGGACCTACTTCATAGGATTTTACGAGGATTAAATGATAAACATGTATAAAGTGCTTAGAATAGTGCCTGGCATGCAGAAAGTGCTATATAAGTATTCACTACTATTTTTCAATTAAAAATTTTTTTATTGAGGTATAGTTGATTTATAATATTATATTAGTTTCAGGTGTACAACATAGTGATTCAAAATTTTATAGACTATACTCCACTTATAGTTATTATAAAATATGGGCTATATTCCCTGTGCTGTCCTGTAGCTTATTTATTTTATACATAGTAGTTTGTACCTATTAATCCCCTACACCTATCTTGCCCTGCCCCCCTTTCCTTGCCCCTCTGGTAACCATTAGTTTGTTTTCTATATCTGTGTATCCGTTTCTCAAGATTGTTTGGCTATTTGGGGTCTTTTGTGTTTCTCTACAAGTTTTAAAATTATTTGTTCTAGTTCTGTGAAAAATGCCAATGGTATTTTGATAGGGACTGCATTGAATCTGTAGATTGCCTTGGGTAGTATGGTCATTTTAACAATGTTAATTCTTCCAGTCCATGAACACTGTATATCTTTCCATCTGTTTGTGTCGTCTTCAATTTCTTTCATCAGTGTCTTGTAGTTTTCCGAGCGCAGGTCTTTTACCTCCTTAGGTAGCTTTATTCTTAAATATTTTATTCTTTTTGATGCAATTGTAAGTGGGATTGTTTCTTTGATTTTTCTTTCTGATAGTTCATTGTTAGTGTATAGACACACAAGAGATTTCTGTCTATTAATTTTGTATCCTGAAATTTTACCGAATTCATTGTTGAGCTCTAGTAGTTTTTGGTGACATCTTTAGGATTTTCTATGTATAGTATCATGCCATCTGAAAACAGTGATAGATGTCACTTTCCTTTCCAATTTGGATTCCTTTTATTTCTTCTTCTTGTCTGATTGCTGTGGCTGGGACTTCCTGTACTATGTTGAATAAAAGCGGTGAGAGTGGGCATCCTTGTCTTGTTCCTGATCTTAGAGGAAATGCTTTCAGCTTTTCACCATGGAGTATGATGTTAGCTTATTATATATGGTCTTTATTATGTTGACGTATGTTTCCTCTGTGCCCACTTTTTGGAGAATGTTTATCATAAAAGGATGTTGAATTTTGTCAAAAGCTTTTTTCTGTGTTTACTGAGATGATCATATTGTTCTTATTCTTCAATTTGTTAATGCCATGTATCATACTGATTGATTTGTGGTTACCGCACCATCCTTGCATCCCTGGGATAAATCCCACTTGATCATAGTGTATGATCCTTTTAATGTATTGTTGGATTTGGTTTGCTAATATTTTGTTGAGGATTTTTGTATTTATGTTCATCAGTGATGTTGGCCTCTATTTTCTTTTTTTGGTGATATCTATGTCTGATTTTGGTATCAGGTTGATGCTGGCTCCTTTCAAATGACTGCTTCTGCCCTGGGTCCCAGAGTATGTGAGATTTTGTGTGTGTTCTTTAAGAGTGGAGTCTCTATTTCCCACAGCCTTCTGGGTATCCTGAAAGTAAGGCTTGCTGGTCTTCAAAGCCAAATGTTCTAGGGGCTCATCTTCCTGACACAGGACCCCTGAGCTGGGGACATCAGTGTGGGGTTCAGACCCCTAGCTCCTTGGGGAGAACCTCTGTAATTATAATTATTCCTCTATTTGTGGGTTGCTCACCCAGGGGTATGGGACTTGACTATATCATGACTCCACCTCTCCTACCTGTTTCGTTGTGCTCCTTCTTTATATCTTTAGTTGTAGAAGATCTTTTCCAGTAGGTACCAGTCTTTTTCATTGATAGTTGTTCTATAAATAGTGGTAACTTGGGTGTGCCCAGGAGGGGAGGTGAACTCAGGGTCTTTCTACTTCACCATCTTGAAAGCCTCTTTGACCTGATCTCCTACTTCTCTTTCTCAGATTCACTTGCTTCAGCTTTCTCTCTGTATGTAGGGACTTTGCTGGTGCTGTCCCTGTGCTTGCAATGTTCTTCTAGAGCCCACTATCTTTTTTTTAAAATAAAAAATTGAGCCATTGAGAAGCAAATAATAGTAATAAGGAAAAGCCTGACGTGCTTTCTCAAACTATGCATATTCTCAACTGGGGTGATGTAACTTCTAAGGGGGCAAAAATTGGTTCTTGGTGGGATCTTAAAAAAGCTAACTCTTTTATGTATAAAGCACAGATACACAGTACATGAATAGATATGTAATATATCTGTGATTTTAAAATTTCATAGGTGGGACATTGAGGGGCAATAACAAAATGTTGAGAAACACTGTTCTGATTCCTCTCCTAAGATTAACACGTGGCTCTGTGAGTGTCCTACCACAATTTCTAGTTATTGTTTTATTGTGCAACAAAACTGTTTCTGTGCTCTGCAGTGCCTTAGCTCTTTCCTAATTTATCATGGCTATCCTTCCGGGATGCGGAAGCAGAATTGATGCACCTTATGATGATGCATCATGAAGAATCATAATTGATTCACTGACTCCTCTGCTTATGAGCACTCAGGCAACTGTGGTGAATGTGTTTTCCTGAGCACAAGGATAGATTCCTAGAAGTGCAACTGTGGGGTGGGAGTGGCTGCGCTTTTAGAGTTTTTATAGCTCCTGCCAAGTTACTCGTGTGGTCTTCACAAGTATCATGAGTGTGACCTTTGGATGTGGAAGCCAGCTCTGAGAGGCTGAAGCATGCCTGGCAGAGAGCAAGCAGTCCAGCTGGGTTTAGACTTCCTGTCTCCTGTGCCATGGGGAAGGTACGTTTTCCTGGGAGCCTCTTTCATCTGCAGGGTGAAGCCTCCCTTGCTGGCCCAGGACTAGCTCATGGGGGATCTTCATTGTGCAGCTTCGCAGATCCACCCCACCTTGTTGCTTGAGGAAGCCACTCTTTGCCCCAAGAGGTTTGTAGCCAAATGCATCCTAACTGACTTAGTGAGGCATTGGTGGAAGTCTAAATCTGAGTTGTTCAAGGGTTTCTTCCTCTGCCAACATTTACTAAACCCTGAGTGTGTCTCTTCTGAGTAACTGTGGTCCCACAAGAGAAAAAAGGATTGGTACTTCCTGATCATTAACTCTGTGTCACATACTACTGTAAGCTCTTTCCATGCATTACCTCATTTAATGCTCCCTAGTGCTCTACCAGGTAAGTACTATTATTATGTCCATTTTAAAGATGGGGAAACAGAGGCTCAGTGGCTTGCTCAAGTTTCATAGCTGGTAAAGAACAGGGTAAAGGATTTGTACTCATAGTTGCCTAACGTCAGGGTCCATGACTCTTGGACTCTCTCTTCTCTTGCCTATTGTGGGAGATTGAATTGTTGTCCCAATTCATTACCCCTCTCTGTACCTATACCCTTTGTCAAGTGATTTTTTTTAGGGCAAAGTGACCATGACAGGTGATCCCCCTTTATAAAATTGAACTGTGGAGAATGCGGGCATCAATACCGCTACCTCTCACATGCTAAGCAAGTGCTCTACCACATGAGCTTAATTCCCTAGCTCCTGTTGTAGGATTTCTTTTTTTTTTTTGCTTTTCCCACTAGAGGTATAATGCCCCAGATCTTCACTTTGGCTTTGGTCATGTGACTTGCTTTAGCCAGTGAGATGGAGGCAAGAATGCCTGTGAGCTAGCTTAAGCCAAAGCCTCAAGTGCAGGCACTTGGCCATCATCTTACACTTGGCCATCATCTTACACTTGGCCATCATCTTACACTTGGCCATCTTACACTTGGCCATCTTACACTTGGCCATCTTACACTTGGCCATCATCAAGCTTCCCAGGAAGTCGCTTCCCTATGGCTGGGGCCCCAGGATGAGCCCAGGGCGAGTAGATCTCAGCCTGTGCTACAGCGTGAAGCAGCGGAGCCCAGCTGATCCACTCACATGGGCAATCAATTCTTGCTTTGGTGCGTCTCTGGCAAGATGTGGTTCCTGGTCGTTCTGCGTTAATGTTGACTGAAAGGCGAACTGACATCCTCTGCTTCATGTTTGAGGCTCCCTGTTCTGCAGCACCTGCCGCAATCCTGGGGAACGTCGTGGAGGAAATTAGGTGGCAAATGTGCTTTAGCATCTCAGCACCAAGAGTCCATGTGGACTCAGGCCCGCGTCCTGGGTTCTAGCCCTGGTCCTGCCTGTTACGAGGCTGGGGGACCTTCTCCAAGTCCCTTGCCCTCTCTGTGCCTCAGTTTCCTCATGCGTGAATGAGGGGCTGTGACTGGGTCTCCTCCAGCCCTAACATGAATGGGATTCCAGGTGACTGAAGACTTCGAAAGACATCATGTGTAACTTTATATCGAAAAAGGGACAACAAGTAGAGATCAGGGCTTCAATCCCATGCCGAGTGAAGAAGCAAACATAAACACCTGGAGAAAGATGTTTGAAAGTCAAGGAGTGAATTCTTGGAAGGATATTCGTTTCTAGCAAATGGTCATGTAGAAAATGAGCCGTCAGGGGAGTCTAATGCTGTGCCATGTTAGATCTGTTATTCCTTTTTGATCTAGCAGACCTTGAATTACCCAAGGCAAGGCGCCCTCTGTAGTTGTTAAATCTTGGAGCAGCAGCAATTATGAGCAAATCAGGCAGGCCTGGGATGGAATCTGGATTATTTCAGTTCGTAGCTTTGTGACCTTGAGAAACTGGCCCACCCTCTCTGAGCCTCTTCCACTTCCTTATGTGTAAAATGGGACAATAGGAGCTTAGGCACATTGAGTTCTTACTAAGGGCCAGGACTGATTTTAATCACTTTGCTGGAATGAAGTGATTTAGTCCTCACAACAGCCCATGGAACAGATCACTATTTATGACCATCCCCATTTTGCAGATAGAGAAGCTGAGGCTTAGAGAAGTTAAGTAACTTACAGCAGGTTGCACAACAAGCAAATGCGGGGGTCTGAGCCAGGACAGCTCTTTAACCACTACCCTGCATTGTCTGCCTCATAGAAGCCATAAGGTTAGGTGGCTCCACGGTGTGCCTGATACACAGAAAGTACTCAGAACATCCTAGGAAAAGATCCAAGTAACAAAAATCAAAATCACCAGGGGAAACTTCACCCATTTCACAGCCTTTGGGTCTTGTACGCATCAGCCTAACTGAGTGTCTTTTTGCCTCTCTCTGAGCTGATTCACAAGACAGAGAATTGGGCTGGGTTTTGCTCCATCTTTTTGTTTTTTTTAACAGCCAGGAATGACTGAGTGACCAGGGAGTCTCTGTCATCTGTGATAATGAATGCCCCCAAAGGGCAGAAATAAAGAGGTGCCATTATCGGCCCTGGGTCCTTAGAGGAAAGTCGTTAGATGGTGGTTGGTACAGGGCAGGTGCCCTGTTGGGGTGCAGTGCCTGCAGTGGAGATCTGGGTACCCTCTCTGGCTTCACTGCAAGTGTGAGAGATAAATTCCCGAGAGAAGTGTCAGTTGTCTCATGGTGGGGGAGCCAGAACAAAGAGATGGCAAAGCCGAAGTGGCTTGATTTGGGGGCAGGGAAGAGGCAGCTCTCTGCTGTTTGTAAGCGTCACTGGAGACAGTCCTCCCCTGTGCGGGGAGGCTGCCACGTGGGGAAATCTGCACTGAGCATCGCAGAGGGGTCCAGCTGCGAGCTCGAGTTTCCGGGTCAGATGGTGAGTTGGGAAGGACTTGTATCCAGAAGTTAATTAGATTAAACTGCTGTATCACGGGAATGAAAGGGTGAGTATCAAGTAACCAGGACGTCAGAAAAAAAAAACAAAACACAAAACCCACTGGAATCAGGCTAATGCTGAAATTAAGAGAGGTGAAAGAATAGTAAAGTGTGATTTATGGGTCAATTTCTCTTTATTACCCCAGACTCTTGTGTGCTCCTTCATTCATTCTTATATTCATTCTTTCAACCAGTGTGAGATCACCCAGTTGTAGATTAAGTGTGTTTGGGCACCAGCAAGTAGGGGAACTCCCTCACTCCAAGGTTCAGCTTCAGTAGACTTTTCCTGAATCTCATAAACGGAAAATTTAGAAATATGCTTTTAAAAAATTTTAGCACACATATACATTTTGTGTTTTGTGTCTTATTCTTATTATTAATTTGAATTACATATAAAGAGTTGGGGACACCACTATCTCTACAAGGCTCAGAGTCTCAAAAACATCTAAATCTGGTCCCACATTCCATCAGCATTAATTGAGTGCTAAGTACCAAGTATTGGGCTAGGTCCTAGGATATAGCTGTTGTATTAGTCAGGGTTCTCTAGAGAAATAGAACCAATAGAATACATATATAAAGAGATCTATTATAAGGAATTGGCTCACACGATCGTGAGGGGTGACAAGGCCCAAGATCTACAGCTGGTAGCTGGAGACCCAGGAGAGCTGATGGTGTAAGTTCTGGTCTGAAGGCCAGCAGGCTGGAGACCCTGGAAGATGTGATGTTTCTGTTAAAGCCCAAAGGCTGGAAAGAACCAATGCCTGAGCCTGAAGATAGGCAGGAAGAAGTTCCCCTTACTCATGGGAGGGTCAGCCTTTTTGTTCTCTTCAGGCCTTCAACAGATTTGATGAGGCCCACCCAGATTTGGAAGGGCAATCTGCTTTACTCAGTCTATCAATTTGCCCAGAAACCCCCTCACAGACACATCCAGATTCACGTTTGATCAAATATCTGGGTACCCCATGGCCCAATCGAGTTGATAAAACTGACCCTCACAGCTACGAATACAACTGCTTGTTAATCATGTGCTGTGGTTGTCCAGGTGAAAGGTAGTAGAGGCCCAGATGAGGGTGCCCCTGAGAGAAACAGGATGAAGGACACATCTGGGGAAAAGAGAGGCAAGTGAACGGATCTTGCCCAGTGAGATGGATGCAGACAGAGAAGGGGAAAGATTTGGAGCTTTTGGAGTCAGAGGATTGTTGGTGGAAGTTTGCTGATGGCAGGAACATAATTATTTCAAGCCAAAAAGTGGGTTAAGGAGCAGAAAATCATGGTAAGTCTTCAGTAGGGTGATCACCATCCTGGTTTGTCCAGGATAGTCCCAGTTAACACCTGGAACTAGACCTGTGGTCTTGATGTCCCACTTGTTTATTTAGCTTCAGTCCCCAACACAAGTGGGTCCCAATTCAGATGATAAACTGTACTGTCACCTCCAATCTTCAGGTAGGTTGCTTTTGAGCTGCCAACATATTTCTCACTGTTGGAAAAGGTTGCTTATTGTCTAACTTCTATCCTTCCAGCTGCAACGAAAACCTGCTCTTATAGTCCTGAGGTCAGTGACATCAACAACCACAGAACAGCTAGTGTTAAGTGGTTCCAGAAACTACCATGTGCCAGGGGCTATCCTGGGCACAGCGTGGGTGGTGAGCTACAGTGGTGAATAAGACCTAGCCCTTGCATCTGGGGAACTCTGTGCTGAGGGAGTACGGACAAGTAAGCAGATAATTATAGCACAGTGTGATTAGAACTTTGAGAGGAGTGACTCAGGGTCTGAGGAAGCCCCACTGAGAAGTCTTTTTATCACTGGCCATTGCTGCAGGCAAGTCTTTCCGAGGTGTTCAATATTAATTAATGAGCTGTAATTGAGCACCTGGTCCCCTGCTTTCCACCCTCGCTCCCTGCCGTCCTTTGCACAGCCACCGAGAGAGATCCATTTAGAAGAGAAGCTCACGAGATTGCTGCTTCTTCCAATATCCCCGTGCCTCCCAGTATATGAGACCAGCATTCCAGTCTTTCATCATGGCTCCTTCTCCCAGCTCTGGCCCTGGGCTAACTCTCTGAGCATCCCTCCCTTGCTCGTGGCGTATAGATACAGCACCCTCCATCTTCCGGGACTTGGAAGGCAGAGCTAAACCCAATGGGCAGAAACCAGTGGGAAAAACTGGTGCACAAGTGAGGAATGGGCTGACCCATAAAGTAGTGAACTCCCCGTCACTGGAGGTGTGCAAGCACAGGGAGGAAGCCTGTAGGAGCTGAACTTTAAGGTCCCTTTTAATGTTATTCTATGCTAAAGGTCTTTTGCTTATAGGTGGGAGAAGTTCTCGCTTCCTGTCTCCTCAATCCACCCCCAGAGAAGGGAATATGTACTGATCTAAATTGTCTGCTCTCAGGACCTCACTGGGTGATGGAGCAGTGGCCAGAGTTACAGGGCTGGCTTACCCTCGGGCACATGGTCTCCCCAGACTGGAGAAAGGGCCATTGGAGCCCCAGGCTGGCTTGCCATCTGTTCTCTCTCTCTCCTATGTTATTTATTTATCAGATTCGCACACAACACTTACTGTGTACTCTGTACACAGCACTTACAAAGTCCTTTCCAAACATTAACTCGAGTAACCAAGTAAACTTAAGTAAAAAAACTCTAGATGGTAGCTACTGTTATTATCCCCATCTAACAGAAGAGGAAATTACGGACAGAGAGATGGCGGAGCTTGCCCAGGGTTACCCAGCTAGTCAGTGATCAGTCAGGATTTGAACGCAGACAGTGTGGATCTAGACCATGCTCTGAACTACTGCAGCCACGCCGCCTTCTTTTTTTCCTGAAAGGTTCTGTTTTTAATGTCTTGCTGGTGGTCAGATTAGGTCTCACTGGAGAACGAGTGTCTCCCTTTTCCAAACACCCCCCAGCCATGGGCTCATTTTGTCAGCCTTTGGGACGAGGCTTGCAGGGCTTGCTTCTGTGGGCTGTGCTCTCTTACCTGGCATCAGCCAGTGCAGAGACCGGCCCTGGGTCACAGGAGACCACGAGAGAGACTGTGGATGACTCCACAGCAGCAGATCTACTTTCTCTTGTACAGTAAACGCCTACTCATCCTGGAAATTTCAGATGAATTACCACTCCCTTGGGAAGTCTTACTCGACCCCCTGCCCTGTCCTGCCCTAGGGGTTTTAGTTAGGCTATGCTGCATTAACAACCAACCTCAAAATCTCAATGGGCCATCACAGCTAAAGTTTATTTCTCAGTCATGTCAGGTCACTTGCAGATCCAGGCAACTCTTCAGAGCCCTGTTCCTCCATGTGTAACCCTAAGTTATTTCCACCTTGTAGCTCCACCTTCTCAACACATTTGCCTCAAAGGGGAACAAGAGGCTGGAGAATCATGGAGAGGTGTTCCAGTGGGTCATTTATCCCTGTGTTTTTGGCCAGAACCAATCACACGTCCCCACTGGGTTGGGAAGCTAATCTCCTGAATGCCAGGCAGGGTGAACACTCGTAACATCCTCCCCACTAGACCAGATTTCCTTCTAATTGCCCTTATGTCCACATGTACCTTCCTTTTGTATATCAGTTTGTAATTACACATTTGTGCGATTATATGATGGATGTCCAACTTTCCCCCAGCCTCGACTGGAATGTAACTTAGAATGTTGCTTACTGTTAAATGAGTGGATGGATGGATGGATGGATGGATAAATGGTTGGATGTTTGGATGGACAGAGGGATGGATGGATGGATGGATGGTTGGATGGATACATGGATGCATGGATGGATGGATAAATGGTTGGATGTTTGGATGGACAGAGGGATGGACGGATGGATGGATGGTTGGATGGATGCATGGATGCATGGATGGATGGATAAATGGTTGGATGTTTGGATGGACAGAGGGATGGACGGATGGATGGATGGTTGGATGGATGCATGGATGCATGGATGAATGGATAAATGGTTGGATGGGTGGATGGCTGGCTGGATGGATGGATAAATGGTTGGATGTTTGGATGGACAGAGGGATGGACGGATGGATGGATGGTTGGATGGATGCATGGATGCATGGATGGATGGATAAATGGTTGGATGTTTGGATGGACAGAGGGATGGATGGATGGATGGATGGTTGGATGGATGCATGGATGCATGGATGGATGGATAAATGGTTGGATGTTTGGATGGACAGAGGAATGGATGGTTGGTTGGATGGATGGTTGGATGGATGGTTGGATGGATGCATGGATGCATGGATGAATGGATAAATGGTTGGATGGATGGTTGGATGGGTGGATAGCTGGATGGATGGATGGATAAATTGTTGGATGGTTGGATGGATGAAAGGGTAGTGAGCCCTTTGTATGAAAGACGACACATTCACGATTCAGTATTACTTGGACGTGTCTGATATTTCCTCCCAAGTTTCAGAACCAGTATAATCCTAAGCAGGGTTAATTAAGATTTCCTAGGGGATTTACATCTGAGATCTTTCAGAGAATTAATTAGTTTGGTGTTAAAGTTGCAACCAAAATCCCCAGGAACAGTTGTAATCCCTGAACTGAGACCCTGCTTCATTCTCCGTTCCCAGGCTTGCTGACCTGTTGGTCCTCGCCATGGCTGTGAAGGGTGATGGGAGTACGTGAAGCCAGAGCTGGGAAATGTTCCTTGCCTCAGTCATATTACAGCTGCAGCTTCCGTAGCTCATAATCTCTGGGCATAGATGGGAAACAAAGAGACACTAGGACATTAGCAGAAAAGGTGCCTACCACTCTAAAACAGTACATGGCATTGAAATGTATCTGCTTTTTTGATGACTGAGCCTCCAGGGGGCCCACTCCAGGGCAGAGCTGGCTTTGCAACATGTTAAAGGGGGCCCTTCAGAAGGTGGGAGAAGATGTTAAGCTGTCATCATCCTTTTTCCTTCCAGGACTTCAGGTTTCTCTTCAATCTCATCTAGAGCTTCATTTAAATAATCTACTTGTCCCTATAGCTCTGACATTAAGAAATCACCACAGAGAAAGATCTAAAATTAGTCATAATAGTCTTGTCGATTGGTTGACACACCTCTTTCTTCTGCTGTCCCACCGGAAACATGGATCCCCTTGTCATGTCTTTACTAAGGAGATTCGGAGGCCCAGGCACTCGGCTCAGGAATACCTTTTCTCTGCTTTTGCTTTCACATCCTTTCCTGGAGGCAATGGATGCCATATGGTGGAGCTGCTGAAAAGGTACGAAGGGGTCATGGGGTAACAGGAAATACCAGGGAAAAACAATAATTGGTAAGTATTTAAAATTATCACCCACATCATTAGCTATTACTATAATTGTTATTACTATAATCGCTATAGACATATTGAGTTATGGGTTCTTTTATTAATAAGTGAACTCCCTTCACCTTGTGCCCCCCTATCCAAATAATGCCCATTTAATTAAGGCTTAACTTTTGCTTTACTGCCTCAAAAATATTTCCTGACCTCCAGCCAACACGTTTCTTCCCTCCTCTCAACTCCTGTCCTGACGACCCTCTGTGCTACGTATCCACGTATATTTTCTTTTCTTAAGGCTGCGCCGGGTATATTTGCACCATGCGGGCTCTTAGTTGCAGCATGTAAGATCTAGTTCCCTGACCAGGGATCGAACCCGGGCCCCCTGCAGTGGGAGTGTGGAGTCTTAGCCACTGGACCACCAGGGAAGTCCCTCCACGTATATTTTCAGTGAACTTTTCACGTGTATATCTATCTCATTTTGCTTTCTTGTTCTGGTGATCTACTGCTGCAACTACTCCCAAATTAGCACCAAATGCAATCATCATATTATGTTTATGGAGTTTTGGTGTCAGGAATTAGGAAATGACAGAACTGAGATGGTTTGTGTCTGTACCAAGATGTCTGGGGTCTCTTCTGGGAAGACCCCCAAGGGTAGAAGTGACTTGATGGCTGGGACAGGAATCACATGGAAATGTCTTTACTCATATGACTGGCATTTTTAAAAAAATAAATTTATTTATTTATTTGTTTATTTATTTATTTTTGGCTGTGTTGGGTCTTCGTTGCTGCACACAGGCTTTCTCTAGTTGAGGCGAGTGGGGGCTACTCTTCGTTGTGGTGCACGGGCTTTTCATTGCAGTGGCTTCTCTTGTCACAGAGCATGGGCTCTAGGTGCACGGGCTTCAGTAGTTGTGGCATGCGGGCTCAGTAGTTGTGGCTTGCGGGGTCTAGAGCACAGGCTCACTAGTTGTGGCGCAGGGGCTTAGTTGCTCCGCGGCATGTGGGATCTTCCCGGCCCAGGGCGTGAACCCATGTCCCCTGCATTGGCAGGCAGATTCTTAACCACTGCACCACCAGGGAAGTCCCATGGCTGGCATTTGATGCTGCCTGTTGGCTGAAACACCTACACACGGCCTCTGCACGTGGACTGGGCTTCCTCCCATCATGATGGCATCAGACTTCTTACACGACAGCTCAGGGCTCCAGAGGCAAATGCCCCAAGGGAACCAAGCAGAAGCTACTGCCTACTATGAGCTTGCCTGGATGTCACGTATCACTGCTTTAAGTTCCAAGCCTGCTCAGATTCAGGGGGGGAGAAACATAGACCCCCACCTCTCAGTGAGGAATGTCACAGACACACCGTAAGAGCATATGGGGTGGGAGGTACTGTTGCAGCAATCTTTGGAAAGTATCATCTGCCACAGTCCTAGAAACATTCCCTCTGAGATGGAGACCATGACTTAATTTCCTTTGAATCCTTTCCAGACCCATTACACAGTACCTTGAAAAAACTACATGCGTAACAGTATCTACTGGTTGATTAACTGGCCTGTGATGGAGACAGCCACATGACTATTGTGGATTAAGACAATTGGGATTGAATAGCATTTTATGATGGGCAAATCACTCATATATATGCATCATTCAAATATCATTTAAATATCACAAAAGCCCTGTCAAGGAGGTGTTGGTAGCCTAATTCCTGAGTTCACAGGCGCCTCAGAGGGTTTAGACAACTTGTGTGATGTCAACACAGCTGGTGAAGGACAAATTTGAGTCCAGGATCTGCTTCCCAGTGTAGGACTCATCCTCAGAGTGGCAAATGCCCAGTTGAAACACAGGTGAAGAAAAAAGGCAGGTAACTAAGACTCTCCAGATGTTTGTCTTGAAGGTTTTGCCAGTCTCTAATCCAGCATCTACAGGCTGTTTCTACTTCCTGCTGTGCCCCTTTCCAGGAGGCTCAATCAGGAAAGGACTCCAAGTTCAGTGTCGAAAGCCAGGCTCCTGGTAACCAAAGATGGTTGGCAAATGGTCTTTGAACAAACTTGTCTCGTGAAATGCCGGGTCGGTTTCACAAGTACATAAAATAACAACGGAATCAAAGACATAAACAAGAACAAGCCTGTAATCGTCACAGAGCTGGGCAGGCATGGGGGAAGGAAGGCAGCTTCTGATGCCTTTGCCTCTCCTGCTTTCTTTGCAGGCGATTCCAGCGCTCCGGCCATCTGTTCCTTGTTGTGGGTGGTTAAGTGAAATGGGCTGCCAATACAAATAGCCCCACTTGAGGTTTGTTTGCATAAATTGTTTTGAAAGCTTCATGACGAATTTTCAGGATTACTTGCAGTGGTAGGGACCTCGGTGGAGGCGGAAATATAAATTTAGAGACGCCAGTTGGAATCTATTAATTTGCTTGCAGCCCATTACCCTAACTCTGTTGCTTAACTGGCTGTGTGACCTTGGGCCAGTGAATTAACCTCTCTGGACTTTAGTTTCCTTATCTGTTCAATGGGAGGTGATAGGCATAGTAGCTACTTTATGGGATTATGAATTGGAAACAAGATGATGCATATAAAATGGTGAGCATAGGGATTGGCATGTGGTATGTACTTAATAAATGGAATTGATTAGAGTCTTTTTGCTGAAATGAGAGGAAGAACAGCCCCCCATTTGGTGCTCAGAGTCAGACAGCCCTGGGGTTGTGTCCCAGCTAGGTAACTTGCTACCTGGGTGACCTTGGGAGAGTTATATTTTCTCTTTGGGCCTCAGTTTTTAAATTTGGGGAATAGGACTAATAACAGATCATGAAGACTACTTGAGGCAACATATGTAAAGCACGTAGCTCTATGTCAAGTGCTCAGGATGGCTGCCCTTGTGATTATTCCGTGCCGACTATGGTTGACCTACTTCTGGATGAGTTTGAGCCCTTTACTCTCTACGTCTGGGGTGGCACATCTATCCTGTCTCCTGTGTCTCCTGTATTTGTTCTGATCTTGGCTGGAGCTGCCTGGAGCAGTTTCTTCAGAAGGAGCTACCTGGGAAAGAGCGATTGGCTCATTGGGAAAGAGCAATTGGTGCTCTCTGCCAAAGGCAAGGAGCGAGGAATAGGGGCACCCGAGTGAATCTGATGACCTTGCTCTAGACTCTGGCAGGGAAGACATTAAGACCACTGCCTGCACATATTCAGCTGGTAAAGAAAGAAGATGCACAGAGTGAAGGCGTCAGATGGAGAGATGCCATAGCCCATGACTGCCAGCCACCAAATGTTACAAATCTTGAGCTGGAGGTTTGACTCCCCTGTGCTGCTAGTATCTTGGGGAACATGTTGGGGGAATCCCCAGGGAAATAGTTCATTTGGGGTTGATTCCCTGGGGCTAAGAGAGAGAATGAGACAGAAAAATGAAGAAGAGAGAAGTAACAAAAACATGGGACTAAGAAGGACAGAGAAGCAGACAAGAGACACAGAGAGACAGAGAAACGAGAGAGGAATGGGAAGACGAAGAGACATACAGTCAGAGAGACATGGAGGAGAAGGAGATAGAGATGGAGACAAACAGAGAGACAGATAAGGAGAGACTCAGAGAAGGTGAGACAGAGACCAAGATGGAGACATGGAGAGACAGAGACAGTCTACAGGGAGAGAGGAAGAGAGATACCCCTACAGAGAATGGAACAGAGGCAGAGAGAGATGGAGTAGGAGAGATGGAGAGATCAACAGAGACAGAGAGAGAAGAGAGAGGGGGAGGAGACCAATGGCTACCCCTAGCTCCCACAGCCAGAAGCAACAGGGAATGGCGTCCAGTTTCTTCCATCTGGATAGTCCAATCTGCACACCCAGGGACCATCAGAAGTGTTGGTGGCCCCCATCTTGTCCCCGGGACACCAGCTGCCCATCAGCCCTCAGCCTGGCACACTGGCAGGACCTTTCCAGCTCCCAGGGGCCTGACCCAGTTCTTTCATCTTCCGGCTCCACGGTCCCATCTCATAAATGCAGACCAGGAGCTGCCCAGATGGAGCAAAGGGCCAGGGCTTGTGGCCGTGCCCGTCGAAGCATTTCTGTCGATGACAGTTAAATTGTCGAGGCCTCTGGTCTTCATTTACACCACAGACACAAGAGTCCTCTGACGACCTCCCCCAAATGAAAGCCAGCTGCCCCCCGTCTCATCCACCGTGCGCTTGCTTCACTTCAGACGGTCTTCTGACTTTCAACTCAAACCTGCCGTCTGCCTTGACAGGCTATAGCGCTTAATGATATTTTATTGTGTGATTTCACCAAACCCTAGAGTTTTGCACTTATTTTAAGCTAATGGACTAAATCTGGACCCATTTGCTAAAACAAGTTCTCTTTTAGTAAGGAGTAGAGTGGTTACACATAAATCAGGGTTTCAGGTAAAATATTAGGTTTCTATTGCATCAAACCTAGCAACAGGCTGTTCTTTTATGTGATTGGTAAAGCAGCTGACACAAGGCATGTTTAAAACTTGCTTTCCTACTGGGAGGGATGCACGGCAAACAATTTTGTCCAATGCCCTCGGTCATTTGATAAATGTTTGCCGAACTTCTATTATATGTAAGTCCTTGAGGCATATGCAATTGAAAACCATGATCCAAAGGAGATTACATGCTGGGTGGAAATAGGTATGAAGAAGAAAGGGCTCAGGGCCTTAATGGTAGAACAGAGGGCATAGCTCTGCGTATATTCCCTGGCAAGTGAATATATTCTCAGCTTTGTGGAGCATGTGACTTTGAGGGTAAAGCTTCAAATTTGGGTAAGATTTTACAGCAGTGGCTCTCAACCAGAGATGATTTTGCCTTCGATGGGACCCATGACAATGGCTGGAAACATTTTCAGTTGTCACATCTGGGAGGATGGGGTGTCAGGGATGCAGCTGAACATTGGACAGTGTACAGGAAAGTTCTCCACGACACAGAATGATCTCATTTAAATGTCAATGGCTCTGCTATCGAGAAATCCTGCTTTCTTTTTATTTCTTGTGTTGTGATTTTGCTTTCTTAAAATTTTTTAGTAAAGTATAGTTGATTTACAATATTATATTTGTTTCAGGTATACAACATAGTGATTCAATACTTTTATAGATTTTACTCCATTTAAAGTTATTCTAAAATATTGGCTATATTCCCTGTGCTGGACAATATATCCTTGTAGCTTATTTATTGTATACATAGTAATCCCCTATCCCTGCTTTCCCCTCCCCCTTCCCCTCTCCCCTCTGGTAACCCCTAGTTTGTTCTCTATATCTGTAAGTTTCTTTCTATTTTGTTATAGTCATTAGTTTGTTTCTGTTTTTAGATTCCACAATAAGTGATAACATACAGTATGTGTCTTTCTCTGTCTGACTTACTTCCAAAAGCATAATACCCTCCAGGTCCACAGGTCCATCCATGTTGTTGTAAATGGCAAAATCTCATTCTTTTTAATGGCTGAGTAATATTCTATTGCATATATATATACACACACACATATATACGTATATATATCACGTCTTCTTTATCCATTCATCTGTTGATGGACACTTAGGTTGCTTCCATATCTTGGCAATTGTAAATTATGCTGCTGTGAACATTGTGGTTCATGTATCTTTTAGAATTTGTGTTTTCATTTTCTTCAGATATATAGCCAGGAGTGGAATTGCTGGGTCATATGGTAACTCTATTTTTAGTTTTCTGAGGAACCTCCACACTGTTCTCCATAGTGGCTGCACCAATTTACATTCCCACCCACAGTGAACTAGGGTTCCCTTTTCTCTATATCCTTTCCAACATTAGTTATTTGTGGTCTTTTTGATGACAGTCATTCTGACAGGTGTGAGGTGATATCTCATTGGGATTTGGATTTGCCTTTCTCTAATAATTAGCAATGTAGAGACTCTTTTCATGTGCCTGTTGGCTATCTGTATGTTTTCTTCAGAAAAATGTCTATTCAGGTCTTCTGCCCATTTTTCAATCAGGTTGATTTTTTTTTTTTGATATTGAGTCATATGAGCTGTTTATATATTTTGGATATTAGCTGCTATCAGTCATATCATTTGCAAATAGAGAAATCCTGCTTTAGATAGAAGGAAATGGGTGTGGCGGTATATATGATCCAGATGGGCAGGTGGTCAGGTGTAGCTGTGCAGGCTGTGCACTGACCAAGTCTAATAGATGCTAGTCACATTGCCTCTGATGAAAGCGGGCCTCTTGGAGCTGTACAGTGTAAGAGCCTTGCAGGCAGAGGGAAAAGTACAAGCAAAGACCCAAAGGCAGAACAGTTTGTGTGAGGTTTGGCTTGAAGATAAGGTGCTTGGAGGGGATTGGAAAGGAGTGAAAAGTTAGGGTTGGTTCTAGGATCTAGGACTTTGTTCTGTAAGCACTGGGGAGCCATTGAAGGCTTTGGAAAATAAAATGAAAAGATCTGGGATGTGCTTTGGAAAGACACAGATCATGGACTGAGCCCTGTCATCTTTCTCTTGCCCAGGCTACCCTGAGGCCCTGTTTTTGTAACATGTAATAAATGAAGCATGGTTCTTTAGCACTATAATGATTTTTCCATTTGCGGTGACAATGAAACCAAAGGAAGGGAAAGGATTGTAAACTGGAAAGCTTCCTGAGGATGACTCTCTGAGAGCAGAGAACAGAGATTTAGGTATTTGCTGTCAAGGTGACGGGACCACGATCCGGAGGCTGCTCTGGTGAGTACCTGGATGGCTGACAGGCAGGGTCAAGGGCATTACACTGAGAATTAGCTGTGCTGGGCCCTAGTCTCTCCCTGCTACCTCTTGTAGCTGTGGGCAGTCCACACCCATACCCTGGCTCCCAGTCTCCCCAGCTTTAAACTGTGTGTTTCCCCATCTTGTTGTGGTGAAGTCCATATAATGGGTAAAAGTGATGATGGACTAATCAGTTATGGGGTGAGGAGCTGCAGGTGTTATTTACTATTAAAATGTATTTCATTGGTTGATGACTTAAAAGGCGGTGCAGTGTGGCTATCTAGCAGGTAGCCTCTGGAGCTGCCTTCCCAATTAGAAACCAACACTGCTCCCTAGGAAGTGGGTGACCTTCAGCTGAAGAACGAACCCTTCTGTGCTTCAGTTTTCTAAACCTTTTTCTTTTTTTAAAAAAATATTTATTTATTTATTTGGCCACGCCGGGTCTTGGTTGCAGCACACGGGATCTTCACTGAGGCATGCAGGATCTTTAGTTGCGGCACTTGGGATCTTTTCGTTGCAGCGTGTGGGATCTATTTCCCTGACCAGGGATCGAACCTGGGCCCACTGCATTGGGAGCGTGGAGTCTTAACCCCTGGACCACCAGGGAAGTCCCAAGTTTTCTAAACCTTTGCATCAGTGGGGATAGTACCACCTTGTAGAGTTATTATGAAAATCAAATGAGTTAATAAATGTAAAATACTTAAATAGTAGCTGGCAGAAAGTAGATGCTCAATAAAACATTTGGTATTTTGATCATCATCATCATCATTATTTTCATTAGTCTCTTTTCTGTGCTTCTGCTTTAGGGTTTGAGAGGTGACCCTTGAGAACCAGTTGGTGTGTCCTGTGTAAAAGATACTTAACAGATTAAACACAGGGAATGATTCTGACCTAGTCTCTGAAGAAGGTTGTTTCTTTATCTGCTGTTTTTATTCATCATTGCCATGGTGCATCTTTTCTGAGTGTTTATTGAACACGAGGGTCAGTCCCTGGGAGTTAACGTTTCCCCGAATCGAACCCATTAGAGACGAGCTGCCCTCCCATTTCTGCATCTGGCATTGGGGGTGCAGCAGGGGGAACCCAGTCAACTCAGAGTGGAAACAGCCATTGGCAGCTGAGTCCCAGCAGGCTGGAGGGAAATGCCTTTGGTTATGCCCAATAAGTATAAAAAACTAAAACAGAAAAAAAAAAACCCCTAATTTGGACAAAGTGATTTAAATTTGTGTGTTTTGAAGGGACCTGGAATAGGTTAGAGGAGGGAGCTGACAAATCTGTGTTTCTGGAAAATATGAGCTGAAGCTTTATCCACTGCTGTAGGCATTCACAGCGCTCCCTGCAGGAGGAAGCTTGTCACCTCATCTTGCTGTGCTTAAGTCCATGTATAATGGATAAAAGTGGTGCTGGACCAACCAGCTGTGTGTGGGACAAGGATCTGCTGGTTGTATTTACTACTAAAGTGTGTATTTCATCAGTCGATGGTTTACACGAGCGGCTAGAATACAAAGCAACTGACAAAAACCATCTCTCCCCCTCAAAGATGAAATATTTGAACCCATTGTCCAAAGGTTTTGGTAAACCCTGGGTGACCCACTGGAGTTGTCACCTGTCTTGGGTGAAGTGTAAACGAGGCTGAAGGAAGTTCCTCACGTGGACTTTGGAATTGCCTCAGTAAGACCCAGCTGTTACCTGGCCCTCCACTGCTGTATCTCATTTAAATCCACACAGGGCAAACTCCCCTGCCGCAAAACTGGGTCCTTTCTGGCAAATCTTGTCAGCGTTCAGATGGCAAGATAATGCCAGATTCACCCTGGGAAACTCTCCCAGGCTGGCCTTCCTTGAGTCAAGCCCTATATGACCCCACCTTGGGGCCATGACCTTACATGGCCACTGGGTGTCGCTGTGCCACTGAGCTGGGCCACAGAGAGCATTTATCTGGCTGTTAAAAAACCCTGCCTCTTAAGGAAAAGAGCGGAACGTGACAGTTGGGTAACTACTCAGATGGGTCTTAATTATAATGCAAACCTTGTCAAAAATATGATGTTTACTGTAGGAGGCATTTTACATGACTAACTTTCACATGCTAGGAGATATTTTAGATCCAGTTTCAAACAAAATAAAAAGAAGAAAAGAAAGGCAAGAGAAAAGCCGAATGAACATTCCTGATTCCTAATCCCCCAAATTGTGATATTCTGATATGTTATGTGGTTGTATTATGGGACGATGAACACCAGGATGGATTTTTTTTCCTTCTTTTTTTGTTTTGTTTGTTTCTGACAGCTTTTATTTCCCCCTCCCCCCCCAGCCTCTTCCAAGAGCCACAGAAAAATGTTTTTCAAATGAACACAGGCAAGGATGTGTCACCCCGTGATGGATTGCTCACTCCTGTTCAGCTTTTGATAATTAAGTTCTACTCTTCACAGACGAAGGCTATTCTGCCAAATCCGAAATACCCTGCAAAATGTAGAATTCGTACCTTATGAGAGAAAAGATTAAAAGAGATAAATATATATGCATATCGTTTGGCTAGGTGGTAGGGTGGGCTGCAGAGAGGGGGTGTGATTCGAAATACTAATCCCTATAGGGACACATGGCGAGGAAAAATGGGGAATATTTACATTACAGGGACAAGGTTGAATTAAGAGTAAGTAGATGACAAATAAAAAAGAAGAACATTTAGGACAAACATCACTATAATAGCCCTGACTGATGGGGTCTGTCCTTCAATTAGTGTCTCAAAGGGGAAATATTAGATACTCCAAAGCTTGAGACATTTCATATAGGTTTATCCTAAACACAGGTTGGCAGTACTCTACAGAGACTAAAAAAACCCTCCTGGTCCCCTAGGGGTGGGGCAGGTTTTCTTAAAACTCTGATTTCTGTCTCTATAAGTCTTCCGTTTGGCGCCTCAAGGTTATACACCATTAAACACAATTTGCTAACTGGAATCTTCAACCCCTGAAGACTGGTTCTGAATCATGAGCTGGGGAATCCATGTGGCCGCTCCAAAAGTCTACCATGAAGTCCTGGCTGAGGTAGAGCGAGCCTGTGCAACCCCATGCGGATAGCATTGCACGCACGCGCATTGGCCTGGAGGCCGCCATCTTGTTTCACTGCATTTGTGGTTCAGCCGCGACACTCAGGCTGTGACTGGTGGAGACTAGCCCATCCTTTCACCGTGGATCAACACCGCGGACCACAAAAGGCACCAGGAGTGGCTGAGTGATTTATTAGAAGAGACTGCAAAAGATACTTTAAAAGCAAACTCCCTCACTCCGCAGTGTAATGTACCAAGGCGGGGGGGGGAGGGGGGAGCAGAAAGGCCAATAACCCATGTAGCCGTTACATTCTTGGCAGGAAGCCCCCTCTTAGTTGGCTCGCTCAAGTGGGCAGGAGCTGGGTTTCACAAACCATTCCTATCTTGAGGACTCCTGGTGTTCATTTGATCGCCCTGAAAGCTGGATCCTTATCTGCCCCAGTAATTTATCTCTTTGGAAGGAGAAAGCAGGGGCAAAGACAGATACAGTTGATAAATACACTATTTTGCAGGGTACAATTAGCCTCAGTTAAATGTTAAAGTGCTACCGACGGGGGCTGCCTTTTTGCTGTGAAACAGATATTTTAAACTAACCTCAACTGGAGCTAGTTCTCCGCCAACCCAACCACTTTCTGCCTGCGGTGGTGGTGGAGAGACACTTACGTTTGGCCAATGGGAAATTTCTCAAGTCTGGAGGGAGGATGAGGGGTCTAGAGATGAAAGAGGGCACGGTCAGGCCAGGTCTCTTTCCTCTTTGCCAAGAAGCTCTTGGATTTTGTATCCAATTTTTTTTTTTTTTTTTTTTTTTTTGCAGCCGATTGCAAACCTGGCCTTAAGGGCAGTTTGGCCTGACCCTGGGCTCAAGGAGAGTGAGATAGCTTAAACCTGCTTTCTGTCAGAACTCCCTCCCCACCGAGATGGCTTGGTGGGAACCCAGAGATAAAAAATGGGAACTGACTTCTTGCATGGGGCAGGAAAACAGCAGGAGGAAAAGAGGCTTCCTGCCCCTCTCTGTCAGCTGATAAGCCTAATTGGCCAGGTCTGCTGCTGCGTGTTGATTACACCTCCTAACGAAACACCATTGATTGGCACGTGGTGTAACAGTGGCCCCCTTGGGCAGTGTTCCCACCCCTGTTATTTGGACAGCAACCTCTTCCTGTGGTACGGCTTCCTAGCGTTATAAATCGGGTCAAAGGTGGGAAACATGCTCTCATCTTGGGGACATCAGAGCAATTTCTGACTACTTTAAGACCCAGCATGTTACCTCTTTGGAGCAGAAAAGATGCCTTAATTGGATTCAGGAAGTACTGAGTTATACTATTCTGATGGTGGTTTATGTTTTCATTAAGCCTCAGAATTAAGACTAAGGCTGTTCAGGGATCCCAAGCCCATGTGGCCAGGCTGAGGAGCAGGCTGGGCTGGCACAAGACACACACACAGGCTCTCAGGGCCGAGATGGGAAAGCAGAGGAAGGGATGATCAGTGAGCTGTCTCAAGCCATAGAACACTGTGGTTCTAGCTGAATGACCCTGGGCAAGTCACCTTACTTCTCTGAGCCTCCATTTCCTCATCTGTAAAATGGAGATAGTAATAGTACTTACCTAAAAAGAATGTTGCAAGAATTAAATTATACCTCCCCCTGTCCCCTGCCACACACACATAAGGCTTAGAAGAGTATGTGGTCCAAAGCAAGTGTTCAATGTATTTTAGCAAATATTAGGATGCTATTTCCCATTGTCATCCCTGTCATTCCTCAACTCAAGACCAGATTTTGATCTATGGGGGCGCAAACATTGAAAACATTATGGATATGGGGACTGGAGAGGGAACACAGAGAGCTTCTTGCCATGTCTTGAGATCATTCTGAAAGCAATATGGCACCACTTGGTCAACTTAAGTATACGTATAACCCAAGGCCCAGTTGTTCTGACCCTGTGTATATGCCCCCATGGAAATTCCCACACAGGTCATTGTAAAGAGCTATCAAGAGGAAATCCGTGGCATCGTATTTTCTGGTGGCGGAGACTTGCGGGCAATCTGGGCTCCCCCTTAGGAAAATTGAGAATGCCCACCATAGAGAACTGAGAAATAGGAACAACACACGTAGTAAACACACAGCAGAGGGACTGGGGTTTTAATGCATGGTGTTATGGTGAGAAAGTAAGAAATATGATGAGAATATGCAATGTGATGCCATTATGTAAATTAACTATACATCCACACCAAGAATACACGTGTAAGGGCACATGCAGTCATGAAGATACACTTTAGAGGGGCTGACTATAGGGGCGGAGGGCAATGGATATTAATGGGAATAATCAGATAACCAAATAAATACAAGGAAGCGGGTCTTGCCCAGGTGGATAATGGCAATGTATGGTAACCGAGGATAAATAAAATTAACTCACCCCTCCACCCCGCCCCTGAGTTTCAAATAGAAGATTGATTACCCCTACACGTTATGAAAAGTAAAAAGATTGTATATTCTTACATTATACCACATATGCAACAATGTAACATATTATATATATATATATATACATATATACATATATATATATACATTAAACTATGAACTAAGTGGAGAAAAGTTTAATAAAGTTATGCTCTTTCCCCATTTAAAAGACTTTTTTGGGAATAATTTTGGAATAATCCAAAAGGTTATTTTGGAATAATTTTAGATTAATAGAAAAGTTGCAAAGAAAGTACAGGCACTTCCTGTAGACCCTTTATCCAACTTCCCCCAGTGATAGCATCTTACAGAATCATGGTATATTCGTCACAACCCAGAAACCAACATCAGTACGTTACTATTAACTAAACTCCAGACTTTATTCGAATTTCACCATTTCCCCACTAATGTGGAATATAGAAGACTGCATTACGTTTAGTTGTCAAAAGTCTCCTCCAATCTGTGCTAGTTTCTCAGTCTTTCCTTGTTTTGCTGGACTTGGCGGGTTTGAAGAGTACAGGTCAGGTAGTTTGTAGAATGGCCCTCACTTTTGATTTGTCTGATGTTTTCTCATGATTAGACTGGGGCTATGGGTTTTGTGTAGGAATATCACAGAGGTGAAATACCCTTCTATAACATGATGTCAGGGGCATACGATGTCAACGTGATTTTTTCACCTGCGATACTAACCTTCACTTGGTAAAGGTGGTATCTGCCAGGTTTCTCCACTGTAAAGTTAATATTTTTCTTTTTTTATACTCTATTCTTTGGAAACAAGTCACTGAGTCCAGCTCATACTCAACAAGGGGGGAATTAAGCTCCACTTCACGGATGGGGGCAAGTTTCTACCTATATTTCTCAATGCATTTTTTTCTTTTTTTATTGTGGTAAAATACACATGACACAAAATTCACCGTCTTCATCATTTTTAAATGTACAGTTCTCTCAATGAATTAAAAAATAGCTTTATTGAGACATAATTCACATACCATAAAATTCATCCCTCTAAAGCTTTTAAATCAATGACTTTAGTATATTCACAGGGTTGTGCAACCATCACCACTAAATATAAATAAGTTTAGAACATTTTCATCACCTGCCCCCCGATGAAACCCTGTACCCATTAATAGTCACTTTTCATTTCCACCCTTCCCCCAGATCCTGGCAACCACTGACTCTAGATCTGTCTGTTCTAGACACTTTATATAAATGGAATCATCATTTATCAGTTGATAGATATTTGTGTTGTTTCTATTTTTTGGCTATTATGAATAATGTTGTTATGAATGTTCACGTATAAGTTTTTTTGTGTGTGTGTGGAGGTATGTTTTCATTTCTTTGGGGTATATACCTAGGAGAAGAATTTCTGGGTCATAAGATAGCTCTGCGTTTATCATTTAAGGAACTGTCAAATTGTTTTCCAAAGTGGTTTCACCATTTTGCATTTCGACTAGTAGTGTATGAGGATTCTGATTTCTCCACATCCTGGGTATGAGCTGTCTTTTGGTTATAGCCCTCCTAGTGGGGGTGAAGTGGTATCTCACTGAGGTTTCAATTTGCATTTCCCTGATGGCTTATGATACTAAACATTTTTTTCCTGTGTTTATTGGTCATTTGCATATCTTCTTTGGAGAAATTTCTCTTGAAATCCTTTGCTCATTTAAAAAATTGGGTTACTTGTGTTTTTATTATTGAGTTGCAAGGGCTCTTTATATATTCTGGATACCAGGCCCTTATCAGATATATGATTTGTGCATATTTTCCCATTCGTTTGATTGTCCTTTCACTTTCTTGCTGGTATTATTTGCAGCACAAAAGCTTTAAATTTTGATTGGTCCAATTTATCTATTTTGTTGTCATGGTTGCTTGTATTTTTCAGGTCGTATCTAAGAAACCATCGCCTAATCTGAGGTCATAAAGATTTACTCCTATGATTTCTTCGAAGAGTTGTATAGTTTTAGTGTTAACATTCAGGTCTATGATCCATTTTGAGTTCACTTTTATGCATGGTGTAAGGAAGGGCTACAACTTCATCCTTTTGCCTGAGGATATCCAGTGGTTTCCGTACATTTGCTGAAAAGACTATCCTTTCCCTCATTGAATTGTATTGGTGCTCAATGCATTTCTGAAATGTCAACATTTTTCCAAAAAAAATTGTTGGGTGTCTCCACTTTGCCTGCCCTAAGCCCAAGCTGTCCAGTCAACCATTGTTTCCAGTAGCAATTTAAAGATATTATTTCATGGAAGAGCACTTGTGGGAATTCCCTGGTTGTTCAGTGGTTAGGACTCTGCACACTGCTGGGGCTCAGGTTCAATCCTTGGTTGGGGAACCAAGATCCCACAAGCCTTGTGCCGTGGACAAAAAAAAAAGAAAAAAGAAAGAAGAAAGAGCACTTGCTTTTGGTGGGTCAGACAAACCTGAATTTGTTTTCCACCCCTACACTTACTGACCTCACCTCTCTGGAAAGTCACTGAACTTCTCTGAGGCTCATCCCTTTATCTGAGAAACATGCCAGGGGGACCGTAGGTGGGAGTGAGGGGACCTAGGAAAGTGCTTTTTAAACTAGCAAGTGAAGTGTCCTGTGTATTTTTTACTGATTGCTGCGTAACAAATTATCCCCAATCTTAGTGGCTTAAAACAATAAACATTTACTATCACACAGTTTCAATGGGTGAGGAATCTTGGCATGGCCAAACTGGGCTCCTTGGCTGAAGGTCTCTCCCAGGCCGTGTTGGAGGTATTGGCTGGGTCTGTGGTCATCTGATGGCTCCCTTGCAGAAGGATCCACTTCTAAAGTTGTTGGTGTTGGCAGGACTCAGCCCCTCATAGGCTGTTAGGTGGAGGTGCCTTCAGCTCCTTGCCTGTGGGTTTCTCCATTGAGTCACTCCCAACATGGCAGCTCGCTTCATCAGGGCAAGTAAGGAGAATCATAGGGTGTGTGCACAATGGAAATCAGCCTTTTATAACCTAATCTGGAGTGATAATCCATCACTTTTGCATATTCTATTCATTATAGGTCCAGCCCACACTTGACAGGAAGGGATGATACAAGGGTGTGAATACCAGGAGGTGGGGATCATGGAGGGTCGTCTTAGAAAGCAGGCTACTACATCCTGTCAGGGCAGCAGGAACAAGGCATTTCTAGATCTCAGAGCTCAGAGTTGTGTCTTGTACATAGTGGGTCTTCAGCCAATCTTTGTTGAAAGAAGAACTCATTTCTGTAAAACTTGTTCTAACCAGCTGCTTTGTATCATCAACTTCAACCATTAGAAATTCAGTTCCATGTGTAGTTAGGCAATTAAAAACATAGCCCTGGTCACCTGCCTGCCTCATTTCCTATCCTTCCCCTGAAAACTACATTTCCCAGATTCCCTTGCCAACTGGCTTCTGGTTAGGGCAAGCCAATGGCGGGCACTGGTTGAGACTGAAGAATAGGAGAAGGGGAGAAGCTAGGGCATTTGTCTCCCACCCCCTCCTGCTTTGGGTGACTTCTCTAGTGGGCTCTGAGGCTCCAACTCCTGCCATTTGGGCTCTTCCTGTGGTTCCAGCTCCCAGGCTTGGTAACACTGCCTTTGCCCTTCCAGCACTGCTGTTGACATCTTTGAGCTGCTTCACCTTCCCCTGTCTTCTCTTCAGGTCTCCTCCACCTAATTCTCTGCATTAAATGACACTGATTAGAGACCCTGGAATGGGCCCAGTTTCCCAAGTCAGACCCTGACCCACGCATCCCTCTAAAGTTTAGAATATCCTGTCTCCTTTGATGACTTGATCTCATTAGGTCCTAACAACATCCTTCTGATTGGGTAGGAGAGGTAGCAGATATGTCTTCACTTTACAAACCCTCAGCTGCACTACAGCTCAGTTTGGGAAGGGGACCTACGTAAGGTGACACCATAGTGTTGAGACCCAATCTCGAATACCACACCCTTCTGCCCTGGGCCCCTTCCAGATGTCGCTCCAATTTCTGTCAAGATCCTCCGATGCCCAAGTGCTTTCATGTTCCCTTATGAAACCCCTGGCTCGCTTCGCATTCAGCGGGGGTTCTTAACCCTATTTTTGTTAAGGGAGTTCCGGGGTAATGACCCTATAACTTCTGCCGAGTACAAGAGCTTAGGAAGAGAGTGAGGAGGGGCTGAAACCAGCTCATGCTCTGTTTGCTAAGCTGGGCATCTTAGCTCAGGGCTGAGCCTTCCCAGAGGAAGTGGCACCTTTTTCTAACTCATTATCCCAAAAGGAGTGCTTTTTTCTAAATTTCCTGAAGGCATAATATAGATTAGCAGCAGCTCTGGTCAGAAACCCCTTTCAGATGAGATGAAAGCAACATGACCTCTCCTCAGAAAAATACACATATTCATACAAAATTGTGCATGATTTTAGGGGTTCACAGGCTCCCCTAAATGGTGCAGCCTCTAGGAATCCATGGCATTAAGCTTCATACCAACTTGTATAGTGTTTCAGGATTTCCCAAATGCTGTTCACCACCTAGAAAATGTTTAACACATCGCCACACCACTTTTACTATTGTTTATTTAATATTTCCTTTATATTAACTTCCCATAGTTTAATTTAACTGTAAAAGCATACTTGATACCACTATCGTGATATCTGTGAAGTCACAGGTTTGGTGTAGTGGTTAAGAGCTTGGCTCTGGAGCCAGACTGCCTGGGCTGGCATCCTGGCCACCACTTTTAGCTGTGTGACCATGAGCAAGTTACTTGACCTCTCTGAGCCTCGGTTCTTTATCTGTAAAATGAGGCTAATAAGACTACCTTCTGCATAGGGTTGTTGTGAAGATTAAATAATTTTGTGTATGGAAAGTCCTCTGAACGGTGCCTGGGACATAGTAAGTCCTCAATAAATGCTATTATTATGACACCAATATATTATACATTTTCCAGTACATTTAAAAACAGACACAAAATATTAAGATAAAAAAGCATCATGTGTGTGTCACCCCAAATGATCTTATGTACCCCAGTAGCTGACACATTTTACGCTTTGGAAAATGCTGCTGAATAGTCGTGATCTCTCAAGAGAAAACATGCATGTGTGCGCGGGTGTGTGTACACACACACACACACACACACACACACACTCCAGCAAAAGAAGCAGGAAATCCCAAAGAGGAGATAAAGTAACTGATAGTGGCTTTGGGAGGATACTGAGAGGGCATCTGAGGGTGTGTTTGTTTCAGGATTACGGTGACAGAGCAATAAGGAAAAACAGACTCTATTTATCCTGCTCGATGCCACCTTCCAGAGAGGCCAGGAAACACATCCGCCCCTATCTAGTGACTGTTGCCGTGGGGCCCCCCTTGGTCCCTATCCTGCTAGCTGGCTGCTGTGAGCTGCTGAAGGGCTTCCACTCGGGTGTGGGAGGTTCTGCTCTGCCCTTCTCTGTGGGGGGCACTCGCCCCTGGAGCCTGGATCTGTGCACAGAGAGGTCTGCTTTAGCAGGAGGGTGTGCTGCTTCTGTGGCCTAAAACATCTGCCCACAGTGGCGAATGGGAAGAATTTGGGCCAAGCCTCAGGGGGGGAATCATTTGTGATTTTGTTCATTATTTCCTACATCTTCTTCAAAAGCACCCTGATTGTGTTCTAGGGAGGCTCATCCTACTTCCCTAATGCTCCATGTGCTTCAATTTCCAGGGGAGGAGCTTGTGACTGAAGCTAAACCAATCAGCTCTGCCCATCCCTCCTACCATGGTGTTTGGTTTAGGAATGGGCACATGACCCGAGTGGGTCCAACCAGAACCAACCTGACTCAACACTGGGGCCTTTCTTTGAGCTATCAGAGAAGGAGCCTCTGTTCCTTGGAACCAGCAGTGGGAATAGAGGAGCCTGAAATGGCCAGAGGTGCCTGAGGTTGGAGCCAACCCATGGGGAATAGAATCAAGGGCTGGATCCTGCTGATATCGTCTGAGCCTGAATCACACATTGCCAGAAGTCCACCTTCCTCCTAGATTTGTCTTTTGCAAGTGAAAAATACAGAACTTGATCTTCAGACTCACCCCTGGGAAAATTAGCCATTAAACATTTCCAGTTGGCGAGCTGGGGAGCAGCCTGCTGGGATGCAGCTGGGGACTGCTGGTGGGTGTGACTTTAAAAGTTGGAAACCAAGGTTATTTGCTTCTTCGCTCTGTGGAAGAAATTATGGCCACAAGCTATAGGTATGTCACCTTTATTCAAGATGACCATTCAACCTTAGTCTGGGCCGTTCCACCGGAGTAACAATCTCTTAGATTCATTTGGTATCCCCAGCTTGTAAAGTACCCTCAATTGCATTGCCTCTTTGGATGTCCCCGTAGGGACCCTTGGAGGAAAGCTGAATGGGAATTAGTAGCCCCAGTTTACAGATGGGCAAACTGAGTGTTAAGAGCTGAAGGTCCCTGTCCAAAATACACATCTGATTAGTAACAGCCAAGGCTAGCACACTTGTTCTACCATGAAATCACTGCTTTTCCTAATTCACTAGTAGGAAAGCTAAGTATACTTTGCTCAGGAGGTCACACTGCATGGGGGGGAGGGTGGGTGGCAAAAGGGTGAACTCTGGACTACACAAGCTCTCAGCTGCTTACTAGTGATGTGATTCCAATACTAGTTTTCCTTTTGTGCCCCGGTTTCTGCATTTGTCAAAGGGGATGGTAATAACACCCACTACATAGGTATCATCCTCTTTTGACAATGTTAAACCGCATTGTTGTGAAAAGTAAAAGAAATGATCCATATAAAGTATTTACAGGATAAATAATCCAAGTGAATGCTTATTGTAATGATTCATTATGAATCAGAGTGGTGTCATAAAGCCTCAGGCTTGGCTGGAAAACAGCGGAGGGACAGTTCCTTGGCAGGGTAGGGGAGGCAATGCCTACAGCTCTTGGCAAATCCACTTTTGTCCAAAAGACTTGATGTAGAAACTGATACTCTACACTGACTGGTGATCAGTTTTGAAGGAGAGATGATCCCTTGTTGGTGTGACAAGGGAGGAGAGGGAAAAGGAGGTGTGTGTGACCGGGGAGGTCTGAGCTCCAATGCTAAAGATGGTGTATCTGTCAGTTGCATCCATCCCCTTTCCGCTGGGGATGAGCCCTCATCCAAATCTCCTGCAGGGCTCAATAAGACACAGATTGCTGAAACCCACCCCCAGAATTTCGGATTCCATAGGACTGATTCCACAGGGACCTGAGAATCTGCTGCTGGTTGGGGGGCCCTGCTTCAGAACTTGCCAGGGACACCCCATTTTTTATTGAAGTACAGTCGATTTACAATATTGTGTTAGTTTCAGGTGTACAGCAGAGTGATTCAATTATTTTTTTTCAGATTATATCCCATTGTAGGTTATTACAAGATGTTGAGTATAATTCCCTGTGCTATACAGTAAATCCTTGTTGCTTATCTATTTTATGTATAGTAGTTTGTATCTGTTAACCCCATACTTCTAATTTGAGGGACATCCCATTTTTAACATTAGAAATGGTCCGGAAAATTTGGTGGAATTAATTTCCCATTGACCTTTATTTTAATGTTAAGATAATATTTTGTTACTCTTGGTGATCTTTTAGTAGGTATTCTGATTCTTAGAACTAGATGTTCTCTGTTTTTCTTTTTTTTTTTTATTTTATTTATTTTTGGCTGCGTTGGGTCTTCGTTGCTGCGTGCAGGCTTTCTCTAGTTGCAGTGAGTGGGGGCTACTCTTCGTTGCAGTGCGCGGGCTTCTCGTTGCGGTGGCTTCTCTTGTTGCAGAGCACGGGCTCTAGGCACGCAGGCTGTAGTAGTTGTGGCACGCGGGCTCAGTTGCTCCACGGCATGTGGGATCTTCCTGGACCAGGGATCGAACCCATGTCCCCTGCACTGGCAGGCAGGTTCTTAACCACTGCGCCACCAGGGAAGTCCCTAGACGTTCTCTGCTTTTCTAACTCACCTCACTTAACTGATGCCACATGCCAGGGGAGAGGGAGTATTCTATGTGTCATGTGTGGGTATGAATTGTTTTGGGGAGGTCTCCCTAAACCTGGTCTAGGCTTGCTTCTCCTACTCAACATACACATCCTCCTTCCCAGACAAGTCCAAGATCGCCCTCTGGACCTCCTCTGACTTTTCTGGAAGAGTGTCTCTGTGGCTGCTGGTTTTAAAAAAGCCCCAGTAATAGCTCATGATTATTGAGTTCACAGGTGACACCAGGCTTGTGCCGTAACTTTACTAGCATCACCTCATTTAAGCTTCAGGCAGTCATGTGAGGTGGACGCTAGTACTACTCCCATTTTACAGATGAGGAGACCGAGTCTGGGAGAAGTTAAGTCACTGATACAAGGACATACAGGTGGTGAAGACAGGAATCAAGCCCAGGTACTCTGATTTCAGAGATAAAGTCTTTGCTGGCTTTATATTGCCTTTATTCACCAAAATATCACCAAGGAATATTGCCTTGCATTTTAAAATTTGATTTTAGTGCCCCTTCACGTATCACCACGCTTGGCCTTCACTATCACAATAGGACACGTGACTTTATCCTCATTTGACAGATAAGGAAACCGAGATGCCTGAAGTTTAGGCAACTCAAACATGGACTTGGAAAGAGTAAACGAGTGGGGCTGGGGTCTCTGGCCTTCCTCAGGGCCCGAGGGTTCGAGTTCATGTGACATTAATTATGATTCACTCACATGTTTCCAAGGATTAGTTGGGGGTTGTGGTATGGTTTTCCACAAACCACAACTATAAATGGACCGTTCGAGTACAGATTAGCCTGGAGAAACCATCACAGATTCCATCTGAGTGAAAGCAATTAGCCTTCGAATATCTCCAGGGATTCCAAGAATTTGAAATACAGGTAATAATAAACATAAGAGTACTCACAACAATAATAACAGAACAACCAGCACACTAGGTGCTTTTCTAGGAGTCATGAAAACTTGACCCCAGGAAGTGCCTACAAGGGGTCCCACACCCATTTTAGAGATGAGGAAACCAAGCCGTAGAGTTGTCAAGTTATTTGTCTAAGGTCACACACCTCGCATGTGACAGATCCAGGACTCAAACCCTTGCTCCACATTCTCGGCACTTACTTGGGGCTATGCTGCTTCCTTCCATTCACTTCATCCCTTTAACCTTCCTGACCTCCAGGACACCCCCTTTGCTATGGGGCATCTTGGCTGAGGCTCCCCTCACCTCTAAGTGGTTCTACTCACTGCCCATGAATCCTCATTATCACCTTCATAATAACATCTCTTCATAAATCTTTCACCACTTGGCACTGGATTATAATGTAATAAAGGACCATAATCTAAATTGATATCTTACATTTATTGTTGTTTAAATGATGAGAGAGAAGAAAAAGTTCATGCAATATTTAAATATTTCTTTTCCCTCGAGGGCTATGAATAGAAGGCTCTTTCAACTCCACTGTCGGTAATTTTTTTTCCCCCAGTTTGAGGCATAACAGGCAACTGAGAACATTCCAGTGCTGTTGGTCTATCTGCAGATACCAGCATGCTATGGCGTATGGTCTCCTTTCTATACGGTCCCTATTGATTTGGGCAGCAATTGCTTGGTTTACACTAACTTAAGCCAAAAAACAGGGAGTTAATCTGAAGGCTGTGGAGGTGTCTTATGGGACCTGTATCGGTCATCTATCACTGCAGTAATGCTGCATAACAAAGCAGCTAAAACATTATTTAGTTTAAAACAAAAAGTGTGATTTTGGCAGATGGATTTGTGGATTATCGATTTAGGTGAGCTTCAGTAGGGGTGGTCTCTGCTCAGCTCACTTACATGTCTGGGGTCAGCTGCAAGGCAATTGATCTAGAATGGCCTTGGGTGGGCAGCCTGGGGTGACCAAGCTGTGCTCCATGTGTCTTATCCCCCAAGAGGATAGCTTGGACATGTTCTCATAGTCAAGGCTGAGAGGCAATAGCATACATGGAAATGCTCCAGTGCTTTCTCAAGCTTCTACTGTGTCATGAGCTAATGTCCCCACAAGTGTTTCATGACTTAGTCCAGAGTCAAGGGGGTGGGGCAGAATACCCGACCCAGATTGGGAAGGCACTACAAGTTACACAGCAAAGGGTATGAATACTGGGAGGGGCCATTAATACAACTGATTTACCATGGAGCCCCCAGCAGGAAGGAGAAGTGGGCTTGTGTGGATCAGGGATCAGACTGCAAGTCGTCACACACCAAGGCAGCGCTGTCGCCTGGCAACTACTCAGCATCTCATTTGTATAGCTCTCTGAGCGTCTTTTCCCTCTTGCCGCCACTGAGTGCTTCCTCTGCTGCCTTTGTCCATGTTATTGTGTGTCTTTGTGCCTTTGCTGGAACATCACTGCCCTGGCTTACAAGACTGTCCACATCAGGCACTAGCCCAATAGTGTGTGTCCTAACCTCACATTCCTGGGACAGACAAGCAGTTGATTCATCCCAGCCTCTGGAATCAAGCCCCTGTGTTGGGAATCTTGATTCTTCCCTGCATTATTTTGTTAGGGCTGCTGTCACAAAGTACCACAGGCTGGGTGGCTTAATCAACAGACATTTATTTTCTCACAGTTCTGGAGACTAGAAGTCTGATATCAAGGTGTCCACAGGGTTGGTTTCTCCTGAGGCCTCTCCCTTTGGCTTATAGATGGTCATTTTCTCCCTGGGTCTTCACATGATTTTCCTTCTGAAGACATTTTTGTCGTAATCGCCTCTTCTTACAAGGACACCAGTCATAATGGATTAGGGACTATCCTAATGATCTCATTTTAACTTAATCATCTCTGCAAAGACCCCTATCTCCAAACAAGGCCACATTTTAGGTACTGGGGATTAAGATTTTAACATAAGAATTTGGAGAGAATACAGTTCAGCCCGTAACATTCCATTAAACTTGTTCTTTTTCCTTCTTCCCCAGTTTGGTCAATGGCACCATCAACCATACACGGGTCCAGGATGAAAACTTCAGAGTCAACTTTCATCCTTCTTACCCCCCGCCTCTCATCCAACCCATCATCAAACCCAGCAAATACTACAATCAAAATATTGGTCAAGGGGGCTTCCCTGGTGGCGCAGTGATTGAGAATCTGCCTGCTAATGCAGGGGACACGGGTTCGAGCCCTGGTCTGGGAGGATCCCACATGCCGCGGAGCAACTGGGCCCGTGAGCCACAACTACTGAGCCTGCGCGTCTGGAGCCTGTGCTCCGCAACAAGAGAGGCCGCGATAGTGAGAGGCCCGCGCACCGCGATGAAGAGTGGCCCCCGCTTGCCACAACTAGAGAAAGCCCTCGCACAGAAACGAAGACCCAACACAGCCAAAAATAAATAAATAAATAAAATAAATTTAAAAAAATAAAAAAAAATTGGTCAATTCACTTCTTCCCATTTCCACCATCCCCACCATCTGTGTCCAAGTCACCATCCTCTTTCTGGATGCCCATAGTTGCCTCCTCCTACCTACCAGTCACTTTCAATCCCATTGCCCTGTTTCGTTTTCTCCGTAGCATTTACTACTATCTAAGATCATCTTCTTGTATACTTGTTTATATCTGTCCCGTTGTAGCAGTCGGTAAACTCCGTGAGGACAGGGGACTTTGTCTGTTTCGGTTAGTGCTGGATCCCCGTGCCTAGCTGTCTACTGTGACTGGCGACTGGTAGGTGCTCAGTGTTGAATGAATGAAAAGGGGTGAATCATGTAATACAGACATGGCGGCAGGCTCCCCACTTCCCCACTGCCTCCTTGTTCTGCGTTGGTGGCCGGTTCTGTTAAAAAAAAAAAAAGGAAATGAGAAGAGAGCATCCTCGAAAGGCATTGACTACAGCCCCAGATGCCATGTCTGGGTTAAGAACCCTGGGCCAAGGGGCTGCCCTGGCTGAGCAGGGCCTTAGCTGAACCCATGAAGTCAGGGCTGCTTGAGGCATGCCCTGTGTGAACAGGACGAGGAATGAGGCAGACCCTGCTTTGACCTACTTAACGATGAATAGCGAGGATTCCTCTGTAATGAACACAACTGCTGACCTACAATTAGTATGGAAGGCTGTCCTCTAATTTAGTCCACAAAGCGGTCCCAGCAGGACCTCAACTTAGAAGTAATTTGTCAGCAGTTAGAGTCATAGAATGGCAGTGCCCAATACTTAAGAGTAATAAAGCTGCATCCACTTAAAAAATATTCTGTAATTCTGCCTTCTCCCTGGCCTGCTCCCCAGTTAATCTAAATGTGTTTATTTATGATGTCTAGGCTTCCTACTTCCCAAAAGGATTTGATGTGGCTTCCATTAAAGGCGCATTTCAAATAGGGAGAATGATTTAAAGAGAGAAGAGATCAAGACAACTCCAAGAGGCTGCCCTGCAAAGCCAGAGGGCCAGAGAAGGGGGGCCCTCTGACTGAGGGGCGGAGGGAAGCCAGGAAGCGGGGTGGACATGGGGGTAGGAGGTGCAGACCTTTGAGATCTGAGGATGGGAAAGGTCTAAGCCCCTCCCCTCCCCCCAGGCATGGGGGGGAGGGTGTACCTGAAATCTCTACTCCCTGGCTTAATGCTTGATGTTTCCAGTCTGTTGACCTCTTGAGCTTCCTTCTCCAAAGTCATGTTCTCATTTTGCCAGTGAGTAGAGCCTGTCCTAACCCTCTGGGCATCCCAGGTGCAAGGGGTGAGGAAAGGTAGTTGAAGCATGTGTGTGTGTGTGTGTGTGTGTGTGGAGGATGGGGGTCGATCAACACCAAGCAAAGCTAATACTTATAAAGACCCCACCCTGTGCTAAGTACTGTTCTAAGCACTTTGTATGAATTAACTCAGTCCTTAGATAGTGATCCTATTATTATCCCTACTTTATAGATAAGGAGTGGAGGCGTGGGGAAGTTAAGAAACTTGCCCAAGGGCAGCACACAGCAGAGCTAAGATAGGAACCCAAGCGGTGTGACTCCTGGATCCCAGGTCGCAGTAAATGTTGTCCTCCATGACCACAGAGCTTTTGGATTCTCCATCTTTCCACTGTGAAGAAAGGACTTTGAAATGGTCTGTTTTTCTGAGAATGTGCCATAATTATAATCATGGCAATAATGACTCCTTTTCCTCTCTGCACTCAGACCTATAACATAATAAAACATTTCCCAACTTTCTCTCTTCCTTCAGTTTCCCCTTGTTAACCCTGCCAATGACCCCCAATTCCCCATCCACCACATTCTAGGTCTTCTGAGATTCCTGGAGCTCAGCACAGATTGGCCATCTGAACTTGGGCAACTTATTTCAGTAATCTGTGCCTCAATTGCCTCATCTGTAAAATGGGGATAATAATAGTCCCTAAGTCTTATGGTTCCTTTGTGACTTGAATGACTAATATGTACAGAACAATTTACAGGGCAGCTGGCAATCAGCAAGAGCTCAATAACATTAGCTACTACTGTATTAATTGTATCAGCTCATTGGGGCCATGGAGATTTCAGGTAGGATTCTGGAACCCGAATTTTAATAAATGCTCTACAAGGGCATCCAAATGACAGGGGAAGTTGGGGAACACTCTTTTAAGGCAATATATACTTTTTTTTTAAGATACGAAGACTGAGACCCAGAACAAGGAAGTGGCCTGAGAAAGGTCACCCAAAAAGAAAGTTCTAATTGGGGCTAGAATTCAGGTGACCTAGCTCCCTCCTGGCCAAGTGTCTTTTCCAATATACCTAAATGACTAGAAGTTTCTATACGTCAACCATGTCACCAGAGTCCTGGTGGGATTCAGTGTCTTAAGAAAAATAAAGTCGACCTTGGTTTCAAATGGCCCTTGATTTACTGTCTCTTTTGAACGGACTCTCAGAGATCAAGTTTAACATATGATGACATATAGATACCCTCTCGTGACATCTTGAGGGGTTGTGGTGGGCTTGGAAATGTGCTGCCTAGAAGTCTCTTCCGGGGCGGACTTGCTGCCCAGTTGTGGGAAGTGAGGTCAGCAGGCAGCCTCCAGCTGCCTTTAGGGTCTACCTGAGCTGCAGACCCCCCTCGCCCAAGGTTATGCCCTTCCTGGTAACTAATTGGGTGACGTAGGGGTACCAGGGTCTGATGCCCACTAAGGGGCAGTTCTCACTCCAGAGCTCCCTGCTTGGTTGCCTAGGTCTTTGTTGGGCTGCATAATAGTTCATCTTCTTATTGTGCCTGGTCCTGTTTCCTCTCATTCCCTTCACAGGTGTTGATTCTTAAAAAAAACATCTTGCACCCCAAACTCCGTCTCTGCAGCAAGGGTCAACGACAACGGTGGCGGTGTGGAAAGGGGGATTTTGGCCATGGCGATGAATTTTGCCAAGGGGCACACGATGGGGAAACAGACGGGTGTATCACATAAAATGCATGCTTTTAAGGAAGCCTTGGGCGACAGAAGTGCAGGAGACACCTAAACATTTAAATCACCTTTTCCTATTGATTAAGGTAAATACTTTACTGATGGTTTTAATCAATACCCCTATAAATCCTCCATCTGTGATGGGTTTACTATGCATTTAATGTTTCTGTCTTTAACTGACTTACATCCCCCTCAGCCCAAAATGATGAACTGAAAGTTAGAAATCATCTTGGCTCTGACAAAAATGGGGAGTATTTTTCTTTTCTTTGTTTAACTTGAAGAACTAAACCCTTTGAACATAAGTCAGCAAGCCTGATTTGGTCACCAGTGGTTGGTCTCATTTCTTTATCTCTCTGGGTCTCAGTTTTCTCATCTGGAGATGGGGGAAATGGCTGCTCTGCCCATGAAAGATAACAGCTGAGAAAACCCTGAAGCTGAAAGGGAGTCTTATTATAAATGACTCAAAGCAGGGATCCGCAAGAAAACTCACAGAATCTTCCACGGTATCCACAGGGAGTGACTATGGTGGTCTTGGACCCTGTTAATTCCTCCCACAGACCTCTTTCTGCACTGCCATCCACTGATTGATTTGCCCATTTAGTCAGCTGAGTGTAAATATCCACCTGTCAATCACTCCATTATGCTAAGTGCCCATCGAACCCGGAACGGTGATTTACACCCCTCTGTGGAAAGCCCTGGCCCTCCTGGCAGCTGTGCCGTGTACACGGTTAGGTGGAGTGGGGCACACACAGCATGTTGCATTCCCAGGTCTACACTGCAGACCATCAGAGACATGGTCTTGTCCTCAAAGTGAGATCTGGATGACAGATGTGACCTATTCTCACAACTCTTTTCCATCCCCAGTTCTGCTGAGGGGATGACGATAGGCAGACCTCAGAATCGAAAGGAGCTAATTTCTGCCCCCAGAGAAAAAAGATCTGCGACAGTGGTGCTCAACTAGAGGCCACTTTGACCCCCAGGGGACACTGGCAATGTCTGGAGATGTTTTAGATGGTCACAACTAGGGGTGTGTCCCTGGCATCTACTATGTAGAGGAGGCTAGGGATACTGGTAAAAATTCTGTGATGCACAAGACTGGCCTCCATACAGAGAATTATCCAGTCCAAATTGTCAACAGTGCCACTGTTGAGAAATCCAGATCTACAGGGAAGAGAGAATGTTGAGCATCACTAAGCATTAGGCAGCTCAAGGAAATGCCCACAGACACAATGATTTGTTGCAAGATCGCTTTGGGACAGGCAGGAGTTAGGGGGATGGATGAGCATGATGGTGATGTTAGGAGAAGAAACAGCTGGTCAGAATTTCTCAGAGCTGGTACAGTCTTCCGTAATCTTCACTTGACAGAGATGGGTTCTGAGGCTCAGATTGCGGACCAACTTTCTCAAGTTGGCGGCAGATCTAGAATAGGAATCCTTGTCTTTTGATTAGCACTTCAGGACTCTTTTCAACATCAGAGAAGGGAAATCGCTTGAAGTGATTGATTAGCAGTGGCTCTCCAGATTGCTCTTGCCTGCTGAGCATCTAAGCCTAGCAGATGCTGGGATTGATTTGTGATGTCTGCCACAGGCATAGGAAGGGAAAGTGGTAGCACTTGGGCAAAATAGTTACCTTCTTTGCACTTTACCATTTTTCTTATCCTCAATCATCACAGTTAAGGGCAAACACATATAAGGACACTTAAAAATATTTAGAATCTTGTTAGGCTAAACAAAAAGAGATATTTTAAAATATCCTACTTGCGTAAAAATGTATTTTTCTGGTTGTTTTAGTAATACATACTTATTTTGGAAAATAACGAATAAAGAGAAGAAAAATTAAAATTCCCAATATTCCAAAGAAAGCTACAAGGATATTCTGATAGACTCCTTTAGACTTTTATTGAATACCATATGTATTCTTCCCCTAAGTTTTCCTAAAATTAAATTTATCATGATTCATTGCTGTTCTGTTTTTAAATTAACAGTAACATATGTGTGTTATTCATGTCATTAAATATATTTGTAAGCATTGTTAGTTCATGGCTGTAATGATATACCATGCTATGGATGTGTTAACATTTTTTAAATAAATATTCTGTAGTTGGATGCTAGGGTTTTTTCTAGCTGGGTTTTTAAAAAATTAATTAATTATTTTGCTATTTTTACATGGTAAACAACTTGTATGTAATTTTTTTGCATATGATGATTTTTCCATAGAATTAAATTTTGTAATGCAGTAATGACTGGTTCAAAGGTTATGAGAATTATTAAGGTCCTTGACACATTTTATTAGATTTCTTTCAGACAAATGACTCTGGATTTACTTTTATCAGGAAGGAATATGAAGACCAGTTTCTCTGAATTTTCATCAAAAATGGCAATTTAAAAATGGTTGTATTTTAAAGCAAAAGCATAGTGTCTTGTTTTAAAATTTGTATTCGTTAGTGAGGTTGAATTTTTAAAAATGATTTCAGTTATTTGTGTATTTTTCTTGTGTGAATTATCTGTTCATGTCTTTTATCCATTTTTTCTTTGGGAAATTTTTTTCTGTTCTTCTTTTGTATAAATTCTTTAGATTATACTAGCCTTTTAAAAGATTTGTATATTTGTTATAAATATTTCCATCAGTCTTGTTGGACTTTTATGTATGTGTGTATGTATGTATGCATACATGTATGTATGTTTACATTAAGAAATTTTAGTGTGTTTTGTCAAATACTTTTTTTTTCTTTTGGAATTTATCCCACTGCTTCTAAGGTCAGTTATTTCTTTTCTATCTTAATCATATATGAATATGATTAGTATCCATACATGCACACATATGCAGAGAGAAGCTTTTATTTTAATTACATAAATATGATTAAATATACAGATATAGTTACATGTACAGAATTTCCTCTACTGTTTCAATTTTTTGTTTTTGTATATTTAGCATCTGAAGTTTATTTATGGGGCAAGGTAAGAAACTAAATTTTTTTACCTCAAATATTTACCAGTTTTCCCAGTGGTTTTTAATACCTAATTCTGCCTTCTCTCCCGGACATGATGCTATCACATATGGTATTTTTCTACTTAATAGAGTTTGTGGGTTAGTTGCTCCTTTGCATTTTTCTGCCAGTATATGTAGTAATTATTAATGCTATTCATCAACATTTCTGGTTTGCTGGCTACCAGGAGTACGGTTAGATTGCACTACGTAGCAACTGTATTCCTTAAGGTTGCATGGAGTCATATGACTTGCTCTGACCAATGAAATATGAGCAGATATGAGGTGGGTCTTTCTGGGCTGGAACATTTACTTGCCAGTGGGATATCTTCCAGAACTCTGTTCTCCACCACTGATTCCATCAGCAGGAGTACAGAGAAGTGGAGCAGATCCCCCAGTGAACCTCTAGTGAACATGCATCAGAAACAAGATATAAATCTTTGTTTCAAAGACACTCATATTTTGGGATTGTTACTACAGCAGAACTGAGTGTGTGCTGACTGAGATGTATTCTACTGTTTTAATTATTGTATTTGTAATACAATACATGGTCAAGTAAATCAGCCCTTGTTGCTTCTTTCCCACCCCCCCAAATGTTCTGAATAATTTTACCGATCTGTTTTCCTAGAAAGCCTTTTGATTCATTGCATCAAGTATTATTACCTCTCCTTGCATTCCCAGATGAAACAGTGAGATTTGGTTTGAACTGTATGAAATATATTACTAAATTTAGAAATAATTGACATTCATTCAATATTTCATCTTCCCATCCAGAAACATGGCATCTTATATTTTGTTTACAAATTATTTTATGTATCTCCATAAAATATTTTTATGGAGAGTTCTGTATATTTATCATAAACATTATTCTTAAATTTTTACATACATTGTTGCTTTTCATCTGGGGTCATTGTATCATTACTATTTTCTAACTGGTTTTTGCTGTTATTTAAGAACACTTTTTATTTTGTACATTTCGTTATGAATTCAGCTACCTTACTGGATTTTAATTGGTTTTAATAATTTTTCAGTTCATTGTTTTAGATGACTTTTCAGCAATTTTCAAATTTAAATAGTACATTCTAATTTAAACAGCTAAGCTTTATTATACCAAATAGAAATAACGTTGTGAATAAATCAAATAAGACAAATTATTTTTACAATTATTAATTTGGAACTATAATTTATATACTATTAGGTTTTCTCTAAACTCATATTCATTTTTAACATTTTATAGAGACTAGTATAGTGAACTTACATATACCCATCTCCAAGCTTTAAAAATTTTCGAACATGATCAATCTTGTTTTACCTGTACACCCCAATCCCTATCCACTCTACACACACATTACACACACAAACACACACACACACTTTTTTCCACTGAATTATTCTGAAGAAAATTCCACAATATCATACCATTTCACCCACAAGTATTTCATATATTCTAATTTTTAATCTAAATCATGACTTTTCCCTCTTTAATTTTCCAAATTACACATATTGTACTGAAAACCTGTTGTTGGCTTGCCCCAGTCTGGTTCCATCTTTCTTTTTAATTGAACAGATAATACCTGCTTATGATAAACAATTTTTTAAAGTTCTCAGGCAGTAGAAAGGGATATACAATGCAAAGTGAATTGTTGTCTTTTCCCAGGTCCCACGTACCTCTTCCTCAGAAGTGTTGCTCATATTTTTCTCTTGAATATTCCAGGTGGACATCATGTCATCTGCAAAAAAAAGTCCGATTGAGGCTAGAACTTCCAACACAATCAGGGTTATGCTGTTTGTCTCTAGTGAGTAGGGGATGTCAGGATGCATATCCATGAAATTTGGTACCAGGATATGTTTTTAACCACTATACCAGACTTTAAAACAGTAAAGAAGTGTGCTTCTTTTTCCAGCTTATTAAGAACTGGATGTTGAATTTGATCAAATTCCTTTTTGTTATCTATTGAAATGATTGGATGGTTTTGTCCTTTGATTTATTGATGTAAAATTTCATCTTAATAGATGTTAAAGCCATTGTTTAATTCCTGAGATAACTAAAATTTGGAATTTTATTTGGTTAGTTATATTTTAACATGTTGCTCATTTCAGTTTGTTAGGTTTTTTTTTTTAATTTAGAAAATATTTGTATCTATATTTACAAGTGTGACCGGGCTATAGATATCTGTGCTATTTTTGTCATGTTTTGCTATACTATCAATCAGAAAGCTTTCTAACTTCTTCTAATTTTGGAAAGACTTTGGAACTAATTTGACCCCCTGGAAGTATGAAAGTATCCATAGTAAGACAGGATAGTCCTGGAGATTTTTTCAAAGGCAACTATTTGATAGTTTTGAAATGTCTTAAATCAATTTTGATCAATTATATTTTCTTAGAAACCATCCATTTCATTGACATTTTTCAGGGAAATTTACTTAATATTTACATTTATAAAAGATAATAGCTACTTTTTAACTTGATTTCAAAGATAAATATGTGTTGATTTGAGAAACAGAAAAGCAAATTAAAAAAATAAAAATCACATGTATTTCAAGTTCCTTTTAACATTTCAGTCTATAAACTTCATATGTATTTGTCAGGCTAGCTTCCCATTTTGCTTAATGAAACATGAAAGATTTTGTATGTCATTAGTTTTCAAAAATGTAATTTTAAGCACTGTAGAATATCCTATGCTACAGAGGTAACGTAATTTATTTATCCAATTTCCTATTGTTAGACATTTAAGTTACTTCTATTTTTTCCTATGAATAATACTGGGATATATAGCTTTGTAAATATACATATGTATACTTATGTGAATCTTTCCTCAGCATATATTTCTGGAAATAGAATTAGTGAGTCAAAGATTATGAATATGTGAAAGCTTTTCGGTCCTTATTTCCAAGTTAGTTGTCTATGCTTTTACCAATTTTTGGCTATTATATTTCAAATATCTTGTTTTATTTTTTATCTTTTTCATTACTATTCAGATTAAACATTTTTTCAAATATGTATTGGGCATTTTAAATTCTTATTGCCCATTCTGTTTGTCTATTCATATTCTCTTCCTATTTTCTATTAGGTGCTCATATTATTCTTATTAATTTAGGTGATTTGTTAACTCTATACATCTAAAATAGTTTTTCCTAGATTGTCATATACTTTTGATTGTTAATTTCTTGAGAGTACAGAAACATTTCTTGTTTATGCAGTCTATTAATTTCTTTCCCTGTATGCTTTCTACCTTTGCTTTTATACTTAGAAAGGACTTCATTATTTCATTTTATAAAGCTCTTATCTTTTGTTACATTCCCTTTCTCATTTCTCATTTTATTTGGGTTTTTTTCTTGCTTTCCTTTTTATTATTAAATTTGCCAGAGTAAAGCCTGTTTTCTTATAGCTTTAATGAGTCATCTCATACATTTATACTCTGCTTCTCTTTCTCAAATCAATCATTTTTCGTTTTTATCTATTTAATTTTTGTCCAGCTTTCCTTAGGTTTATTTTGCTGTTCATTTGCTATGTTCTTGAAGCAAATATTTATTGATTTATTTTTATTCTTTCTCATTTAATAATAAAACAATTTATGGCTTTAGATTTCTTTTCTCTAAGTGTAGCTTTGGCAGCTTTCCATAATCTTTGACAAAGCGTTGTTTTGTTCTCATTTTATTATTTTCTAAATAGTCCGTAACTAAAGTTTTTATTTCCCTTTTGACTCAATAACTATTTATGAGAATTTTTCAACTTATTTATTTATTTACTATCCAGGTTCCTATTATTTTCTTTGTGGCTGTTAGAAATGTCTCCATTTATTTTACTTCTATCAGGGAATGTGGCCTGTAAACTTCTTTTTTTGGTTGAGGTTTTCTTGACAGTGCAGTACGTGGAAAGCTTTTGAAAATGTTCTACTAACACTTGAAAAAGTATTTATAGGGAACAAAGTTGGGTATACTATATATCTCCAGTCTTATTAACTCTATTATTCATGTTTTCTTGGTCTCCTTGACGTACTGAAGGCATTGAGGTTTGTTAACCCTCTGACAGCTATGTCTCTGTCACTTCTTCCCGACATTTCTGAAACAACTGAAATATTTCGGAGGTTTCATAAAGGTCTATTATATCTTCATTGGAGATTTTATTTTTCTCATAAGAAAATGACACATTTAAATTAAGAGACTCAAGTTATCATTTGCTTTCATTTTGCATGAATTTGTCTTGTTTTTCTCTATAACACCTCTTCTTTTTTTTTTTATAAATTTATTTATTTATTTATTTTTGCTGTGTTGGGTCTTCGTTTCTGTGCGAGGGCTTTCTCCAGTTGCAGCGAGCGGGGACCACTCCTCATCGTGGTGCGTGGGCCTCTCACCATTGCGGCCTCTCTTGTTGCGGAGCACAGGCTCCAGACGTGCAGGCTCAGTAGTTGTGGCCCATGGGCCCAGTTGCTCCGCGGCATGTGGGATCCTCCCAGGCCAGGGCTCGAACCCGTGTCCCCTGCATTGGCAGGCAGACTCCCAACCACTGCGCCACCAGGGAAGCCCTAACACCTCTTCTAAACCCAGTCTCACTTTTTAATCATGATCTGTGGAAGTAGAATATAGTCAAATTTTACTTTTACTTCCATCTGTGAGTCTTTTAATAGGGGATTTAAAGTCATTTACATACACTGGGAGCCATGGTTAGCTATAGCTGGGTCGAGGCCCACCTGCACCCTAGGGTGTGCATTCAGAGGACTGAGGGATGCCCTGGGGACACAGTCCCTCTCAGGAAAAGAGAGTCACTCAGGAAAAACTACCTACAGGCAAAGCCACAGAGGTTGGGGAGGGGAAGTGGTTTTATTTAGGACGGTATGATCTCTCTAACTCGCATATTTCTCCATCTTGGCCCACTATGGGTCATGTGTGATACAGGGAGACAGGGGAGGAATGGGATGGGGTTAGAAGACAGAGGGGGGGCACTAACTTCACTAGCAGCTCTTTGGGTGCATAACTCCTCAGACAGCATGGTCTCAGAGCCTGTCTAACACTTTGTAGCTCAGAAGAGAAAAGACGAACCTTCTCCCATTGTTGTCATACCCACTCGGTGGCTCAGACACCTCAAGGGTCTCAGTGCCCCTGAGGTCCTTGATGGATGCCCGGCGGAGAGCTCTGGAGCCCAGGGCATGTAATCTGGCAGCTGGTTGGACTTGGTAATGAGCCCACGAGGGACTCCCCCAGAGGGTTCAAGAAAGCTTGACAACCTGAAGGGTACATTTCTGGAACCTAGGACCCTGCATGTGGAGACAGAAGCAAACAAGTGAGTAATTATTATAACCAGCACCCTATTTGCAGCCCTTATAGATAGGCGATGTCGGGAGTGGGGTGTGTGTGTGTGTGTGTGTGTGAATTTATCTTCAGAACTAGCATACATGTTCTCATTTCTTTCATTTTATTTTGTGTTTTCCATTTTAAATGGTGTATTCATTGATCTTCTGCTATAATCCCCAAAGGTCTTTTTTTTTTAACTTCTTCCTATCTTCTTCTTTTATGATTTGGAAAGTTTACTTTTTTTCTTTTTTTTTTTAAATTAAGTTTTTACCATTCAATTTCCAAGAAAGAGCTCTAGCTTGAGTTTGAACCACAGGCTCCACAGGGGTTCACACAAGTCTGGCGAGCTTTAGGGAAGCATCTGCCAGGAATCTGTTTTTGTGTGAGGCTGAGGAGTTTCCTGGGAAAGAAAAATGTGTTTTCTCCACAGTTATCACCTTCCTTGCATCATTTTCATCTATTTCTTTTCTTCTACATTCTAGAGAGTTTCTCCAGCTTATCTCTAGCCTATTCCATGACTTGATATTCACATATCAATTCTGCTCTTTTTTTCTGTATGAAATCTGGAATTTAATTCTGCGATTGCATTTTTAGTTTCTTTATGGTTCTTCTTGATCTCATTTATCTTTATTTGTATCTCATTCTGTTGGTCTTAACTTATCGTCCTCTTCGGGCTCTCATGCTGCTCTTGAGAATATCAAACATTGCTCTGTAATTATTATCTCCTTCTTGTAGGTTGTGTTTTCAAAGTCTGGCTCATCCTCTGTATCTTCAGGATTTATTTATTCTCTTTCCCTCTCCACAACATAGGCTTTTCTCTCCCTGTTTTTCAGGAAAGTTCTCACCAGACATAAGGACATATTAAATATGTCTGTCCAGTTCTCTGTTCACCAGCCTACTGGTCCAATCCCATTCCCAATCCAAGCTGAATGGCCCATTGATGTGCCCAATTTTAGCCTGACCTACCCTAAGTCACAACTCCAGCTGGCTTTCATCTCTTAAGGCTCCAATGAATCAAGATGGGGCTGTCTTCTCCTCCTTCTCTCTGAGCCTCTCTCCCAATCTTAATGTCTGCAGAGTTCTTCTTGTCTCCAAGTCTTTCTCCCACACCCTTAGGAGCTTCATTTCAACAGGTAGATACGAAGTTCTAGGACTGGGAAAACAGATGAAGAAACAGTCACTTGATGAATAAATGAACACACTTCCTCTGCAGAGAAGTAAGCATAGGAGTTCAAGGGAAGAGCTGATTACAGGCGAATTCCACTCCGTTCTCTTTCCTAATACATAACTCTTTTTTAAAAAATTAATTAATTAATTAATTTCTGGCTGCGTTGGGTCTTCATTGCTGCGTGTGGGCTTTCTCTAGTTGCGGTGAGCGGGGGCTTGTCTTTGTTGCGGTGCACGGGCTTCTCATTGCGGTGGCTTCTCTTGTTGCGGAGCAGGGCTCTAGGCATGCGGGCTTCTGTAGTTGTGGCACGTGGGCTCAGTAGTTGTGGCGCATGGGCTCAGTTGCTCCGCGGCACGTGGGATCTTCCCAGACCAGGGCTAGAACCTGTGTCCCCTGCATTGGCAGATGGATTCTTAACCACTGCGACAACAGGGAAGTCCCATGATACGTAACTCTTTACCGTAGGCGAAGGTTTTAGATGCTCTTGTGTGCATCTTTCTGTTCATCACTCCCGAGCACATCATGCTACATCACTTCTCCATGCCTTTGCTTGTGCTGTTCCCTCTGCCTGCAATGCCCTTCTCTCTCTTGCCCATCACACAGTACACTTGTTAAAGTCCTGCTTATCTTTCCAGACCCACTTAAATGTCATCATCTTCCCTCTTTAAACTTTCCTCCTATGTTCTCATCCCTGTTTGTGCACCCGTAGTGCTTACCCAGGTTTCATAGAGCTTATTACCTTCTCTATTTTAGTTATCATTTAGTTGCCATCTATCTCTCTGAAAGACGGTCAGTTCCTCAAAGACAAAGTGTTGGCTTTATTCACTCTTGTGTCCCCATCCCTGGCAAGTGCAGGCTTGGCACAGTGCCTGACACAGACTAGGTCACATGCATGTTTTTTGAAGGAGTTGATGATGCTCTGGTTGGATCTTGCAATTGACCAAACGGCCCAGGGTCTCTTATCACCTTGGTGTCAGAAGCACATCTCAGGTCAAAAGATCCCAAATGCCATAAGACCAGGCCTTGGTGTACTTGTTTGTGGTTTGTTGATGTGAGGGTGATGCTGGCACACTCGGGCCATGTGGGTGCTACCTATCTCCTTGGATAGCTCCTTAGATGTAGTCTGTTTAGCAATATCAGTGGTGTGTTTCTGGGGAGAGTCTTGTGAATCACAGAAGGCCTTGAATGCAGCATTCCGGAGTTTGCATAGCCTAAGAATGCACCACTAACTCGTTGTGTGCTTCTGGTCCTATTTATTTATCTCCCTGTTCCCTGATTTTCTCCTCTTTAACATGGGGATAAGAATAGTACCAACCTTGTAGGGTTGTTGTTGGGATTAAGTGAGTTACTACATGGAAAGCACTAAGTACAGTGCCAGCTCATCATAGTCACTGTATTAGGGATGCATTTATTGTTATGTTTATCAATGAAGATTGATTGATATTATCTACCTGTGTTAAGAAGGATTCTGAGGCCTCGTCTTGGCTCAGTTAGAAAAAATATGCTGTCCAGTGTGCAAGAAGAAGAGGTGGCCCATATGGCAAGTATTTGCTGGCTTTGCTATAGGCACTAGAAAATGGAAAAGTTTTTACGTTAGTAGGTACTAGGGGAATATGGTGTAGATCTGGCAGCTTCTAAACAATTTCCGGAGTTTAGTTCCAAGGAGAGGTCAAAGGAGTTCTTAACCCCTCAGAGGAGAAATGACTGAGTGTACAAGCACAAACACATTCACACACCTCATGCATGCGTGCAACACACAAGGGGATGAAGGCATCACATTTAATTTGTGACCCATGTTTTCCTACCCTCTGTGCCCTTTGCCAGCTTTCTGTGTGGTGAAGTAAAGGGTTAAGTGTCTCCAGAAAGGCTCCTGGGCCCCTTTTTGCATATGAGCATTTCCATGTTAATAGAACATTTTAGAGAAAACGCTCTCTGTCAATTGATTGTATAAATATTTTATCTGGAGTAAGTGGCAGCCAGGAAGGTCTTTCTAAAGATTTTCCCAGAGAGCAGTGTGAAGGATAAAATTAGGGTGTTATTGTAGAAAGAAATAAGACACAACAGGGAGTTATAAACACTTGATCCAAAGTGTAAAAAATGGTCCCCTCACCTCTGTGCAGCCTGGAGCCTGGGCCGATTAAATTCATAATGGAATGAGTAAGTTTGGGCCACATAAATTTGTCTCCCTTCCTCAGGAATCCTGCCCGCCGACCAGCTAGATTAATGGCCAGGAGCCTCGCACATAATGAAGTGCGCTACCCTGGCACCCGCTCATGAATTTATTATGGTGTCCACAATTGGGCTGGATGGTGGAGACATCTTTATAAATCCTGCATTTAGCGCTGCCGAGATGAGCACTTCACTCCTAATGGTGAACCTGATTTATCACCAGGGGCCCTGCTCCTCAGCCAGGCCCCTCCCTGGCACTTCTCGAAGGAAATCCAGGTCATCTTGCTGATGGAAATGAAATGTGAAGGTAATTAGAGGATGCCAAATGGAGATGGGAAAGGGGGCACCATGGACGTTTTAAATATGTTGGTCATCTTTTTCCTTGGAGCAATTATATCAGGCTGATTTATTTTTACAGTTTATAATCACTTAACTACCTGTGGCTGGGGAGTTTTTTACTTTAACCTCAAGCTTTGGAACAAGAGACAGCCTTTTGATTTCTCTTTCTTAGGATGGTATAAGGGGAATTCATTCCAAGTGCCTCGGGCTCTGAGTTCCTTTGCAGTTCTGTAGTCAGAGTGGCTGGCTGCTGGGGGTGTCCTAGTCAGTCCCTCTCTGGGGTACCCTAGCTGTGCATAGCCCTCAGCAGCTTTCGGGACCCGTCTCCAGGTGAAGATGTAACAACATCTACTTTTTCTGGAAGGTCATGGGGACTGGCCCGTGACAGGTGGAAGAAGAGTGTTGTCCAAAATGTCACGGACTTTAATCCCGGCTCTTTCACTTCCTGGCCAGCTGACTCTGGATGTCTTTCTTCTCTAAGCCTCAGTTCCTCTATCCATAAAATAGGTATCATAATCACAGTATCTTCCTTAGGCTGCTATGAAATTATACGGGAAAATGTTTGCATACTCTTAGTGTAGTGCCTGGTACGTACTAACCACCCCAAAATGTTCGATAATTATAAAATATTCAGGGCCACCACACTATAACTAGGTCAGCCCATATTTACTTTGAGAATTAATTATGTTTTAGATACTGTGAATATAGCCTGAAGGCTCTACCTGCCACCTGGGCCTCTCTGTTAGTGGGGAAGGTAGTGCAGTAAAGACGATTTCAGTACAGAGTGGCAGGGACAGGGGCATTAAGAACAGGTAAGGTGGGAGCACTGTGGAGGAGTCCTAAACCCTAAGAGTGGTTTCAGAGGTGCTGTATCAGGAAGGGCTTCCTGGAGAAGGAGAACCTTACCTTTAAAGCATGAATTACAGTGTACACAGCATTTTTATATGTAGTGTCTTACTTAATCTTCATGACAGTCTTGTGGGGTAGACAATTTATAGGTGAGGAGATGGGGAAGAGAGAGGCAAGGTGACCAACAGAAGGCAGCACAGAATACCAGAGAGAGCACTGGACTCAGGGTCTACTCACCTGGATTTGAATCTTGGCAGGGTGTAGGCTTCGTACTAGTTGGTGGTGCCCTTGCCACATAATCTCATACGCATTAAAAGGCATACTCATTTTCCATTTAATATAAATCAAATACAACTGTCTAAGAGTTTGGTTGAGATGCAGTTGACTGGGTGACACAGTGTGTGTTTGTGTGTGTGTGTGTTTATCACCCAGATGCTTTTAAGATTTTTCTCTTCATCTTTGGTTTTCAACAGTTATTTTATGATATGTGTTTTTCTTCGTATTTAATCTGTTTGTAGTTCACAGCACATCTTGAATGTATCTCTTGATGTCTTCTGCAGTCTTGCCAGATTCTCTGCCATTATCTTTCCAAATATTGTTTTCTCTCTATTCTCTATTAGTCTCCCTTTCTGGATCTTTTCAGACTGGATATTTTCTACCCACATACTTTCCAGAACATCAATCCTCTTTTTAGCAGTATCTAATCTTCTGTTAAATCCATTTATTAAGTTCTTAATTTTTGTTATTGTATTTTCTACCTGTAGAGTTCCTATATGATTTATTAAATACAGATTCTAATTCTTTGGTCAAATTCTCCATTTCTAATTCTGTTTTCTTTAACATAGGAATCAAAGTCATTCTAAAGTCCATATCTGATAACTCCAATATCTGGATTACCTGTGAGTCTGTTCTATTGTTTTTCTTATTCTTTTGGTCCAGCCTCCTGTATGTCTGGTTATTTTTTAACGAATTATCAGATATTGTGTATTAAAAATTGTAGAGGCATTGACTGCTGTTTTCTTCTTTAGAAAGTTTAGCTTCTGGCAACCAATTAGAGTAGAAGCAGATCACCTTGGTCCAATAAGGTACTGAGATGACTTGAGGTTGCATCTCAGCCTCTCCATCCCTGCCACTTGAGTACTAGCTGATGCCTTCAGGGGAAAAGAGGTAGAGAATGTAAATGTGGTAGATCTTTGTCTCAGTGGGTTTCTCTTCTCTTTAGATCATGGTTCCTCAGGTCTTGGGTGCTTGGTGTTTCTCTGAATCTTTCAAACAGAACTTTAAAAAATATTTATCCAGTTTTTAGAGTTATTCTTATGGAAGAGTGATCTGCTACAAACTCATAACTAGAAGTAGAAGTCTAACATATATTAATTATGACTCTGCAGTTTTCTTTTCACATTTTGGTGCATACAATTTTAATTTTTGTCTAAACGTATTTTCATAGGCTCTTTACAAGCTTGTAGGGCCTGTATTCTGTAACTTACCAACCGAATAGATTAATAATGATAATAGCAATAACTAATATTTATTCAATGCTTATTATATGCCAGAAACTATTCTAACTGCTTTAATATATTAACTTATTGGATCACCACTAAGTCCATTTCATAGTTGAGCAGTGAGGCACAGAGAATATGGCAGCCAGCCTCCAAGATGGCCCCAAATGCTCCCTGTCTCCTGGCTGTCACACTGCTGTGTAGTCCCCTCCCACACTGTTACAGGCTTGATCTATATGACCAATAGATGACAGCAGGGGTGATGGTATGTCACTATTGAGACTATGTTATAAAAGACACTGTGGCTTTTGTCTTGATTGCTTGCTGACACCCTCCATATCTCACATATCACTTGCTCTCTCTCTGGACCTCTTGCTTTGAAGAAGCCATCTGTCACATCACAAGTAGTCCTATCTTACAGAGAGGCTCACCTGGCAAGGAACTGAGTGAGGTCTCTTGCCCACAACCAATGGAATGAGCTTAGAAGCATGTACCCCAGCCCCCATCAAGCTTTCAGATGACTGCAGCCCTAGCAAACAGCCTCAGAAGAGACTCTGAGCTAGAACCACCCATCTAAGCCACTGCTGGATTCCTGACTCTCAGAAACGGGTTTGTGGTAAGTGCTATGTAACAATCAAAACTTAATACAAAGTTAAAATGCACCACTTAATTTTTAAAAATCAGTCAACTAGTATAATAAGTTTCTTTTGATGGATTCCTTTCCCCATTTGAAATCATAGATGGTGGCTGAAAATAAGTTTTATCGTAATCCCACGTCTAGTTTTGTCCTGAATATTTTTGAGTCTCAAGAATATCCAGATTCCCTTAGATAAAGTAGCTATTAATAGCTCAGTTTGCAAATTCTCGGTGCTCTTCAATTATACAGAGCTGGAAAGAGAAGCTTAACTTCAGGGTCTGTCCCAAAGTGATTTTGCCTGGCAGCACAAGTTAATGATTTGGTGGTCCTGGGTATATTAAATTTGCTATCCAACATCTTGAGAGTTGTAGCGATTTCTAAAACTTACAGTCTTAAGAATATCTAAAACTATGCTTTAAAAAGAATTTTAAGCGAAATGTTTAGGTAATCTTGAAGGGCTTCTCTCAAATCCAGGGCTCCAGAAGACACAGGCAAAATCCCAGGTTGGCAATTTACCCAATGACCTTCCAGCTGCGCATTTTTAATTGATCTGAAATTATTTTAGTCAGAGTGCTTTGGCCCTTCTTTCACACTACCTTAGAAAGTCATTAGGTTACCAGTATTTATACACACACACACATATGTGTGGATATATATATTTATATATGGTATTATATATGTGTATGTGTAAATATATGAGGCATTACATATGTGTGCATACGTATGTATGTATATGTCATATATAGTATTATATATGTATGTGTATTTCTGGAAAGGGAGCCAAGGTCTGAGTAGGAGGCGGAGCTAAGGGCACTGAGGGGCACAGGTTAATGTGTGTGTCTATATATAATTATTTGAGAATTTGTTACTCTATTCAAGTTAAACTTTAATCCTCTGCTGAATTTTCATTTTGTATTTGGTGAAGAAGATCATCTCACCAGGGAGGCCAAAGAGATCTGATATCGGTTACAGCTGCCCTGTAAACCCGATTCCAGTTGTGCAGTCTGAGAAGGGGTCTAGAACAGGGTCTTTCACCCTCGGGATTATTGACACTTGGGGTCGGATAACTCTTTGCTGTAGGGGGCTGTCCCGTGCATTGTAGAATGTTTGGCAGCATTCCTGGTCTCTACCCACTAGATTCCAGGAGCACTGCCGCCCCCCTCACCTCCACCCCACCCCCTAGTCGTGATCATCACAACCACCCCAGATAAGAACTTCTGCTCTAGGGAAAAAAACCAAGCTTCAGGCTTATAGCAGCTGTTCTAGAAATGACAAATTTTCTTCTTATCTTAGACCTGTCACCTGGCTCTCAGTATTTAGGAATCTTCAGTTCTCTTAAGCAGGAAAGTTTTGTTGAACTCTAGACTACAGTAGACATATTCCAGAAATCAGATGATGATTTCAACAATTCCAATTTCAGGAATGGAGAAACTGAGGCCCAGGGAGGGGTAGGAACTTACACAGAGGGACACAGAATCAGGGACTGGGATTTGAACCTTTCCCTGGTTGATAAGTTCCTCCATCTTCTCTGTCTCTCTGTCTCTCTGTCTCTCTGTCTCTCTCTCTCTCACACACACACACACACACACACACACACACACACACACACACACTTATCCTCTCTTTGCCACCCCAGGAATCTGATGGATTGAGGCTAACACACATTCAAGGCAAGAAGGAAGGCGCTGTTCCATTGACTAATCAAATACACATAAAAGCTCCTTCTGAACTATAATTACGTTTGTTCACTCCTTGGGTTGATTTATTTTTTATTTTAATTGTCAGCCCTGCTCCACCATGATGCTAATAGAAATGTTATTGCAGCCAATATGTGCTAAAATGATGTCTAAAGATTATTAATGAGAGCAATAAGAAGGTGTCTTCATAATAAGTCAGCATTAACGGAGTAATTCATTTTACCTGATGTAATTGGATTGTAGCGTTTCAATAGCCTGGGACTTCCTCCTAATTGGGATTAGCTTCAGCTTCCTCCTTTTAGGAGGACATTTAACTCTTCCTCTTCTACTTTCCAGTTTTTTATGAAGTAATTCAATGTGAACTGTGGGCCATTTCTGAAGAGGGAGCCAAGATCTGAGGAGATGCTGGGTGGAGAGGGGACGGGGTAGAGCTGAGAGCACGGATGGACGGCCGTTGGCTGAGAATCTAGTCCTCCCTGCCTCCCTTCTGCTCTCCTCTCTCCCCTCCTTCCTTTCCCCTCCTCCCCGCCAGCTCTTCTTTCTCTCCCTCCTCCTCTCTCTCCTCCTCCTCCTTCTCACTTACCTCTTTTTCCCTGCCCTTCCCTCCTCCCCTTTCTTCCTTCTCCCCTTCCTTCCTCCTCCCCTCCTCCCCACTTCTTCTTCCTCTTCCCCTCCCCTCCCCTCCTCCCCTTCCTTCCTCCCCCTCCTCCCCTTCCTTCCTCCTCCCCTCCCCCTTCCTTCCTCCTCCCCTCTCCCCTCCCCTTTCTTCCTCCTCCCCTCCCTCCTTCCTTCCTCCTCCCCTCCCCCTTCCTTCCTCCTCCCCTCCCCCTCCTCCCCTTCCTTCCTCCCCCCTCTCCTTTTCCCTCCCTTCCCCTGTTCTCCTCCTCCCCCCACTCAGTTTTCTCAGCTCCTCCTCTTCCTGCCCTTCGGATCTTCCTCTTCCTTCCCGAGTGAGTCTGGGGTCTTAGAGCGTGGGGCAGAGAACCGAGGCTAGCACTGTGCTGAGAGAGACAGGGTTTAGCCGTAGTCGCTCGGAAACATGTTGCCCGTGAGGAGGGAAATTCATCCCTAGGCCCTACTCGGTACCAGGATTCAGGTCAGCCCCTCTGCATTTACTATTTCACTGAATTGTCTCGATCACTGTGGAAATGCTCAGTGTCCTTGCTTTTCTGGTGAGGAAATTGGGACTCAGGGGCAAAAACCGTGCCGCCCAGCTACACCGCCTGCCACCCTACTCAGGGATCCTGCAACGTGGGGGCACATTTCCCCAGATTGTGGGCCTCGTGGTACCAGGAAAGGGCTTTAGGGGGTACCAGCCAAAGAGTTTTTACTGAATAGTCATGTGTGACTTCAGTGGGAGTTAAGGAAGAAAATGGGAATTAGCACATCAAGCCCTTTCAATGCAAATTCATTTAAGTAAAAATGTGAGTCAAAAGGTAAAAACTAAGGAAATCTTTAGACTGTATGGTCTTTAGTTAATAATAATGTAATAATATTGGTTCATACAATTTTAACAAGTTTACATTTTAGTTTTAACAAATGTACATACTAATGTAAGATGTTAATAGGAGAACTGAATGTAGGGTATATGGGAGCTCTCGGTACCATCTGTGCAATATTTGTAAAGTTGAAATTTTCCTATAAATCTAAAACTTTTAAAATTAAAAGTTTACTTAAAATATTAAAAAAGTACTTACGATTCAGAAAAGAAAAAGTGAGTCAGTATAAGGAAGAGCATTATGTAAATATATAATATATGTAATATATGGGCAAATCTGTCTCTTCATTGGGGACCCGTGGGTGCCATACAGCCTGACATCTTTCACTGGATCAATCTCTGTTCTCTCAGTTGCATCAACAGAAACGAACTCTCCCTTATTTAAGGAGTAGAGGAATAATTGGAAGGATATTCGTGACTAGGGCCATGTACACCTTTGCACTGAGCACCAAGGTCAGGGATGGGGCCTCAGGGCCCCCAGAGATCGTCATCAAATGACTCTACAATGAGCAGCAAAGCTAGTGGCAGCGAATCATCACAGTGATAACAGTCATCTTCATCATCATCATCTGAATAGCAACCAGCACATACTGGGTCGTTATCATGTGCCGGGCACTGAGCACCTGACATTTAATCTTTACAGTCCTTACAAAAATGATCTTTATTATCTGATCTTGATTATGTCCACTGAGGCACAGAGAGCATAAGCAAGTTGCCCAAGCTTACACAGCATTGCCAGGCAGCCTGGAGAAACAGGCTGGGTTGATGGCCCAGAGCAGGGAGGCCAGGTGGCAGCCAGGACAGAGCTGAATCATGCCACAGCCCCAGTCCTGGTCACCACTGCAGCCCCATGGCCTCTGCTGACCTTTGATCAGGATGTGGCTTCCACTACCAGAAGACCTCTTTACTCTGTGCCCTACTTGGGATCATGAGCACCTCCTCCAAGGATACATCTCTGTTTGGCTAGTCCTAAATCATATGGTCACATCCTAGACACAAGGGCAGCTAGGAAAGCGAATGTCCAGCTTCTACATTGTGATGTGGGCTCTGCCCCATGAGCGTGCATAAGGTGCAGAATTCCTGAACACGGCTGTTCTCAAACTTTTTGGTCTCAGGACCCCTTGGCGCTTGAAAAAATTATTGTTATTGAGGAGCCCAAAGATCTTTTGTTTAGGTAGTATCTATTGATATTTAGCATGTTAGAAATTAAAAATGAGAAATTTTTAATTATTATTTAAAAATAACAATAATGAACCCACTGTATACTTACATAGATAAGCTAATTTAGTGAGTCACATTATTTTACATTTTTGCACATCTCTTAACTGTCTGGGTTAACGGATTCTCATTTTCTTCCGCATCAATCTGTTGTAACATCCCAACATCGTGTAGCCTGTGGGAAACTTCCCTGTATACTTATAAGAAAATGACAATTTAAAAAGGCAAGTAATGTTTTAGTATTATATGAGAACATTGGCTGGGTTTCAGGAACCCCCAGGGGTTCCCTGACCTCACTTTGAGAACCACTGCCCTAACACACAAAGCAACTCCAGTGATCAGACAAAAGCTAATACTTAGGTCATGTCCCCTGTACCTATGACCTTCTTGAGGCTCAACTCCTCCCTCCTCTCTTCCCTAAATGTGGGCAAGGCTTTCACAGTATATAACCCTGACACCCTGGGGAGTTGTCAGCAGAAAGTACTGGACAAGAGGAGGATTTTCCTGATCCCTTGGTATCCCATTAATGCTGGGAGGAAGCTTGTCTTTTATTCACTCTCGTCCTACTGTGTTCTGGGCACAGAGCTGGCTCTGGGGACAGGATAATGGATGTGGCATTGGTCCATCCTCTCCAAGCAGACAACAGAACTCACCTTTAACTGCAGGTACTGCAGTTAAAACAGGGGGTGCTGGAACCCCAAGGAAGGAGGGGCTTGTTGTGCCTGGGGAGGGGCACAGGCTCCCTCTGCGGGAATACTCTTCCCCAAGGCCCCCTTCAACCTCAGGGCAGTCCCAATGTCCCCCTCAACCCAGACACCTTCATCCCCTCTGCACGCGGCAGGCTGCTTAAGCATCACTGTGATTTCAAGTCCACCAGATGAGGGCGAGCAAGAAGGGCAGGTGACACAATGCTCCAGGGAGCAGCCCTCCACCAATGACACACGGGGAGCTGATCCCTCAGCCCCCTCCCCCTGGGGTGGGATAACTCTGAGGGTCCCTAGAGGACCTCAGGGTCACTTGCTGGATTACACACTCTTGGTGGGGTCCCTCCCTTAACTGCCTCACTTCCCACTCTCCTGCTGGTACTTCCTGGGACCATCTCTTAAATAACTTCCATTTGAACCTTTATCTCAGGGTCTGCTTCTGGGGGAACCAGGAGGTGCAGTTTAATAACTTTTTGAATTCTCCAGTACAGAATGCAGCTCAGTTTAGTGCGGCACGTTTGCGTGATGATTTGTTTAACATCGGTGCCCCGACGAGGCTGTAAGTACCTTGGTGAGGGAACCGAGACTGCTCATTCTCAAATCATAAGTACTGAGCACAGGTCTTGGCACATGGCTGTCCCTTGAGAAATGTTTGTTGACTGACTGAATAGGCGAATGATTGAACAGATGAAATCTTTCACACCATATGCCAGCTGTCCTAGAAAAATCCAGCCACTGTTGTTACAGAAATATTGTTTCTAGGTCAGGGGTTGGCAGACATTTTCTGTAAAGGGCCAGATAGTAAATATTTCAGGCCTTGGTGCCATACATTCTCAGTTGTTATCATACCCACTCAATACTTCTGTCGTGGCATGAAAGCAGCCATAGGCAGTGTGTAAACAAACGGACATGCCTGTGGTCCAATAAAACTTTATTTACAAAAACAGATAGGCCCAAGGGCCACAGTTTGCCGATCTCTAGTCTAGGACAAAAATGTTAATTGTTCCCTGTGGTGTATTATTTAAAGTATTATGTTTGGTTCTTGTGGGGAACACTTGTCTTCCTTTTGAGAACCCACCCCCATCCCACTCGGGAACCCCACCTTTCCCCTCCCTCCATGTCCATGGGGCTCTTCTGAAGAGTGAGAGCAGATCACCTCAGGGCCTTAGGACCTTGGCTCTGCCTCTTTCCCCACATCTGGTGACTGGCTGCCCTGTTGGGTTCTGCAGCTGTTCTCATGGTCTGTTTGCTGACCTTGGTCAGGGCCTGGGATCCACCCTTGCTGACCCAGCCAGCCTTATGTTGTCTGTGTTGCTCTGTGGAACCTCAAGTCACACCCTCCATCTTGCCCTGCACCTGTGTTGCTCACTTGGAGGCCGCCCCAGTGAGATCACCTTGCTCCTTACCTGGCAGCCTCACTGTTAGGTCTGTATTAGTCAGCTCAGGCTGCATAACAAACACCATGGGTGTTTGGGACTGGGTGACTTAAGCAACTGAGATTTATTTTTTCACAGTTCTGGAGGCTGGAAGTCTAAGCAAAGTGTTGGCGGGGTTGATTTCTTCTGAGGCCTCTCTCCTTGGCTTGCAGATGGCCACCTTCTCCCTTTGTCCCCACATGGCCTTCCTCTCTGTGTGGGAATCCCTGGTGTCTCTGTGTGTGTCCAAATTTCCTCTTCTTATAAGGACATCAGTCATATCAGATTAGGGCCTACCATATGACCTCATTTTAATTTAATCACCTCTTTAAAGACCCTATCTCCAAATACAGTCACTTTCTGAGGTACAGAGGGTTAGGACTTCAACATATGAATTTTGGGGGCTACAACTCAGTCCATAACAAGGTATGTTGTCCACATCTCCCATTGAAAACTCTGATCCCTGCACCGCCCAATGGAGATAAGGGGACCCAGCATCTAACTGAGGCCTCATCACCTAACGACATCAAGCCTGCATTTTAATTCTACTACATTACTCCACATTGGAACAGGACCACCCCTGTTTAGTGATCTCTGATTTCCAAAGGGGAATTGGAACACCAGCCCTCCCAGTTTCACCTTTCTCCTCATCCCAATACCCTCACCTCTGGGATTTTGGTCCAGAGGGAGGAATGCAGGCATATCCTACTGTTTTTCATTTTCAGAATAGCATTGTGGATAACAGCACTTGGAACTAGTGGGCCTGGCTTCTAATCCAGCAAGATCTTTAACCTTCCAGCACTTTAGTCTCCTCATCTGTAAAATGGGATAACAATGATAACTATCCCAAAGTTTGTTGTAAGGATTAAATTAATTAATACATATAAAGTGCATAGAGCTTAAACATATATTAATCAATACATATGCATACATTTATATACATTTATGATATCTATAAAGTGTCTGGTGCACAGATAGCCCTCAGTATGTGTGACCACTGGTATCCTGACCTCTGTCCTTCTGCTGCTCACCTTGCCCAGGGCGAGAAGGGCTGCCCTTACTCCCCTTCCTGTGTGTCCTCCTACCTCATATCTGTCCCCTCCCAGAGGGAGCATTGGGTCCTCCCCACTCCTGTGGGGCCATAATGGTGTGGTGACTTCAGGGGAGCATGTTTAATGGTGGGGCAGCATAAAAAAATATGTTGATTTAAGATTTTAAAAAATCATCCCATTATATATGAGTATTCCAGGCACTGGACTGATCCTATGAGAAGACACAGACATTTAAGTATGTCTGTGTTCCTCCTTCCTAGAGTGCCATGTAGAGCATTTTTCAGTGCTGGAGGCATGTCAGAGAGACCAAGTTCAAATCTTGGCTCTGACCTTAACTACCTATGTGTCCCGAACACATTGCTTTGCCTCTCTGAGCCTCAGTTTACCGATCTGTATATTGGGTTAATGCCAGAGTTGATAAGACAATGCATATAAAATGGGTTCACGTATAATGGATGTTAAATTAGGTTATAGATAAGTTCAACAGTCTGAAGGTACACCTGATCATGTAGATAAAGAGGCTGCTACAGTGCCTGCTGTGCACATAGTAAGCACAGCTTCTGAAATGCTTGCGGAGGTGCACACAAGACGGGGCTTATGGAATGCTGAATTGGTACTAGCCACTTCTGTTGCAGGGGAGGAAATTGGAACAACCCAAGTATCAGATGTAAGCCTGGAACTGAAGTCACTGCCCTGGGGAGATTAAATCCCACCCCTACCCGCCCTCACCCCAGGGAACCAGGGGAGCTGGGGCAGCATCTCTTGGTTGCTGAGCACACAGAGGACAGAAGCAGCCTGTCTATCTGTCAGCTGTGCTTTTAGGATGAAAACCAGGATTTAATGTTTGGGGCCATCAAGATGCCAAGGAGGATTCACTGCCAGGCCAAACCTGGGTTCTGTCCAAAAGCCACTTGCAAGACAGCAGGGAAAATGTGATGGTCACAAGCCAGGCCTTGTGATGATGGGGGTTTTGCCTTCCGTTTTCCATCAACCTGGGGTGTCTATGGCGGCCTTTCTCTGGAGTCTGGCTGTCGGGGGTCTTGGGGAGTGGGGAGTCTCCGGTTTTCCACCCCGAGAAGGATTTCTTTCTTAGGGGTTGCGGCGAAAATCAGCAGTGTCTGGGCCGGGAACACAAAAAAGGAAGTGGTCCTCCCCCATCCCGAGTTCCCCACGACCTCCCCTGACTGCCACAGCTGTGACGCTGAGCCTCGCATTGTCCCACTATTGATCCCCTCTCCCGTAATAAACTGTAACAACAACTCCATTACTCTGTGCTCGCCCATTGGCTAAGGATAATATAAAATTAGCCAGCGTGCATGGGGCCTCTTAGGATCGATTTCCCTACTCAGATTACTTGTTACGAAAGAATAGAGCTGTCTCCCCCGTAATTGAACAAGTTAACTCCTTGTCTCATAAAATGTAAGCCAGTATTGATTGGCTGTTGTTGGCGTACAGAGGGGGGCTTGGAGAGGGCTGGGAGCGCCAGGGCGTGGGGATGCTCTTCCCCTCCCCCACCCCTCCCTCATGGCCCCGCCCCCCTTAGCTTTAGAGGTTAGGGCATCAAGCCTGAGGCTGGATCCTCGGTCTGAATAGTTATGGGGAGGGGGTCTCTGAGCCCCGGTTTCACACCCTCAGTCCCCGTCTTTCTAAGCCAAGGATGTTTATGCCTGTCAGAACACCAGGGGCTCTGGACTTACATGGACCTGGGTTCAAATCCTAGCTCTGTCAAATGCTAGCCATGTGACCTTGAACCAGGTACCCAGCCCCTCTGTTTATGGGGATAGTAGCAGTAACCACCTTAGAGGTTACTGAAGAGGGTCAGATGAACTAACTCATGTACAAGGCCAGGCACGCAGGCAGGCGCAGGCAGCTAGAAACAGGAATGGCTATTAGTGTTCTTGCGCTTGTTTTAATTTATGTCAGTAATAGAAACCCATTAAGGTAACATATGAAATTAAGACACACATGGTTTTCTGTTGGGTGGGTGAATGGAGCCTTTAAGGAGTGGGGGCAGAAAGCCTGGTTTTAAATACCTCTGACCATCTTTCATGTGCGGTCAGAAACCACAGGCGTCGCGATGGGCAGGATTATTCTGACATGTTTTCAAACTGGAGAGAAGACTCTGTCATTCCGGAAAGGCAGGGGCTCGCCTTGCTGACCACATCAGCTTGCCAACCCCAGCTGACCCCCAGCCCCCGTCCCCCGAAGGCGCTGCCGCCCCATCATCTCACAGCCTCGGTGGATGTGGTCAAGGAGACCACCAGCCGCCAGGAGAGGGCTCGCGTTCACTGGATTTGGGACCATTTCCCAAGGCCCGCACATCAAACAGCAGCGGGCAATGTGTGCCCAGGAAGGCTAATTTTCAAGGCTATCATCTCCCTACTGACTTTGGCTGGGATGTCAAAGGCAGAAGGAGGCAGGAGGCAGTGAAGAAAGGAAGTAAACAGCAACCTAGGACCCAGGTCTGGGTTCATGGTGTAGGCTCATGGAAAACAGCAGGCACCAATTACGGTATCGACAGATTTTGCCTTTACCTAGGTGTGAGGTATAAGGCTCGTTCTATAGCTGGGAAGAATAGTGAACTCACTCAGGAATGACCTCTATATTAGCCATGCAATTTGGGAATTTTTTTCCAATAATAATATGTCAGTAGTAATAATACCAACATTTACTGTGTGGGCTTACTGTGTGCCAGGCTCTGTTCTAAACACTTGACCAGGGTTCCCTTACAGAAACCTGCCAGCAACCCTCTATCTAGGTGGCATTATTACTGTAACAGGCATCACTTGGTTGAGACCTACTCTCTGCACAGGCTATGGGGAGGGTACTGTACGGTCATCTCAATGACGCTCGCCATGTGGGAGATAACCTCTCCATTTTCTAACGAGCAAAGAGGTTAATCACCTTGCACACAACTATTAAGGAGACGTGGGTTTAAAACTTAGGAATGCCAGCCTCAGAAGCTGGTGCTTGAAGCTACTTCACTTCACTGTATCTCTCTGATGTGAAAATTAAGACTGATGAAAGTGAGGGGGGGAGGAAAGAAGGGAGGAATGAAAGAAGGAAAGAAGGAAGAGAGGGAGGAAGGGAGGGAGGGAGGAAGGAAGGAAGGAAAGACTGCCAGGTGTGTCACAGGCCGCAGGAGACTCTGATTCCAGTTCTTAGATTGGCTGCTGAGTGACTGTGGCCCGAGCCCACCCCGTGGTTGAGCTTTCTTAACTGAGTGCGGTTCTCAGGTTCTTGCTATGACTTTAAACAATCACATTTATTCATTTCAGAGAAGAATCTTGCTTTTCCTATGGAATGAATTCATTTTTAAGTATACAAGTAATATATGCCTATTATAGAAAAAGTTGGAAAACAGAGACAAACGAAAAGAAAATTAAATTATCCACAAATCCACACTCTCACCCTTGTGATGACCACTGTTGTTTGTTTTGTTGTATGTTATTCCAGACTGTTTTCCTATTTGGATGAAACATGCACGCACGTGTACACACGCACACACATTTAACCCAAATGGGACATTATTCATCCTATTTTGTGACCTACTTTTTACTCAGCACTGTACTTTGGACACCTTATCTTGTCAATGACTGAAATTCTAAATCACCTTTTGTAAAAGCTACACAGGGCAGTTTTTTCAAATTGCAGCTTAAGACACATCAATGTGTTCAAAAATCAACTTGGTGAGTCAAAATCAATATTTAAAAATAAACGAAACAGGGATTTCCCTGATGGTGCAGTGGTTAAGCATCTACCTGCCAGGGCAGGGGACATGGGTTCGATCCCTGGTCTGGGAAGATCCCACATGCCACGGAGCAGCTAAGCCTGTGCGCTACAACTAGTGAGCCCGCGCACCACGACTACTGAAGCCCACGCACCTAGAGCCCATGCTCCGCAACAAGAGAAGCCACTGCAATGAGAAGCCCGTGAACCGCAATGAAGAGTAGCCCCTGCTTGCCGCAACTAGAGAAAGCCCGTGGGCGGCAATGAAGACCCAACGCAGCCAAAAATAAATAAATAGATAAATTTATATTAAAAAAATAAATGAAACAGAAAAGAATATCATTGCACAGAAGAGAAAAATATTAGTGTGTATTGCATTAGTGAAGATCAGTATTTTTATAAACACTGTGTATTAAACATATAGGTATATATTGGGTTGTAATATAATATGTATCTCTTATGTGAATTCCAGTCAAAATTTTTGAAAATTTCTGATATGCTCTCAGTAGAATTTAGCAGAATCCATTTAACCCATCTACTATTCTTGAACATTTATGTTGTTTGTTTGTACACTGAATTTTGCACGTTTGTCTATTTATTTCCTTAGGATTTCTAATGGGATTAGAATGGGTCATAAGGGTGTGTCCATTTTTAACATGTCTTCCAGAAAGAATGAGCTAAGGTATATTCCCACTGGCTGGGTATGAGGGCACCTGTTTACCCATACTCTGACCACCACTCAGTTTATTATCATTTAATATTTGCCAACCTCATATTATGAAGAATAGTAACTAGCATGCTTTACAGTTTACACTGTTCCAGGCTCTGTGTGAAGTGCTTCATTAACTCATTATCTCCTTCGATCCCATGTTAACCTTCTGAAATGAGTGCAACTATTATTCAGTTTTGCAGGTGAGGAAGCTAAAGCTCCAAAAAGTCCAAATCCTGACAAAGGAGGCTTTAAATTCAAACCCGATTGCAAAAGCCATGCACACCTTTCACTGTTCTCATCGACCTCTCTCATCGTCATCATTCATAACATAGCATACCTGGCGAGACGGAGGATCTTCCATATGCTTATCAAACAGTGCTGATTACAAATATTTTCAAATACATTTGAATGATTCTTCAAAGTCCTGGCATTGCATCATCTAGGTTGCCGTGTCCAAGGTTTGGCCCCAGGATTTAAAAAAAAACAACTTCTTAAACTGGGTATGCATTCAGCAGGGATGGTCTTGGAGGATCTGGAAAGCACAGGATAAACAAGCAATATCTTTGTGAAGCCTTAATTTAACTCACCAATTTGAGGGGAAATATTATTTTGATATCAACATAACCACTGATTTGATATGGAGTACAAAAATTTTAAAGTTAAAACACGAAACTTCGAAGAAATTTAATCTTGCTGCAGGGAGTTGTAGCAATCAGTATAAGCTAGGTTCTGCTGTGGTAACAAAAGATTCCAAAATTTCAGTGTCTTAAAACAACAGATATTCATTTCTCCCTGACCCACCATATCTATTGCCTATTGTCTGGGGCTCTGCTCTGTTGCATCCTCCCTCCAGGATCCAGGCCAATGGAGCAGTCTCCATTTGGAATAGTGCTTGTCACTGTGGGAAAGAAGAAAAGTAAGCTTTGGAGGGTTTCATGCCAGCAATTAAATGCTTAGCCCAGAAGTGGCATATGTGACTTCCACTGGAAAGTTTTTGGCCAGGACTAGTCACATTGTCCCACCCAACCACAGGGAAGCAGGAAGTACAATCCTACCCTTTACTTGAAATGTAAAGGGTCAGACATATTTGGGGAATGGCATAATAATTACCATGGTTGTTTAGGCTCTGCCTCCATTTTTCTCTTGTTCTCCAATGGTCTTCTGAGGAGGAAAACAAGGTTATTCATCAGAAGGTGAGAAGACAACATCAGAACTTCTATATCTCCTATTTAAAAAAAAAACAACAACAAGGTAAAAGATTATCTCTCTATCATGTAATAGAAGTGTGGAGGTAAGCATTCTGGAGCTTGTGTGATGTTCCATGGTGACGGGGATCTAGGGTCCTTCTATCTTCTTGTTCCACTATCATGGTTCTACCTAATGGTTCAGGAAAACTGTTCCAACTCCAGCCATTATGTTTGTATTCAAGCCAGCAGGAAAGAAAATTAAAAAAAAAAATTAACAGCTTTATTGAGATATAATTCACATGCTATACAATCCATGCAGTTAAAGTATACAATTCAATGGCTTGTAATATATTCAGGAGTATGTGAAACCTTTATCATAGTCCATTGATTTTAGGGCATTTTTGCCATCTCCAAAAGGCACCCTGTGTGCTTTAGCTGTCACCCCCTCTACCCTCAACCTCCTCCAGCCCTAGGCAACCACAAATCTACTTTCTGTTTCTATAGATTTCCCTGTTCTGGGCGGTTCATATGAATGGACTCATGTAATTATGTGGTCTTTTGTGATTGGTTTCTTTCACTTAGCATAATGTTTTCAAGGTTCATGCATGGTGTAGCATGTATCAGTATTTCATTTTTTTACTTGACCAAAAATATTCCCTTGTATGGATATAACACATTTTGTTTATGCATTCATCAGTTGAGAGACATTTGGGTTGTTTCCACATTTTGGCCATTATAAATAATGCTTCTATAAATATTCATGTACAAGTTTCTGTATGGACATATGTTTTCATTTCTCTTGGATATATACCTAGGAGTGGAATTGCTGAGTCAAACAGTAACTCTATGTTTAATTATTTGAGGAACTGCCAGACGATTTTTCAAAGCTGCTGCACCATTTTACATTCCTACCAGCAGTGTATGAAGGTTACAATTTTCCCACATCGTCACCAATATTTGAGTGAATTTTTGATTATAGTCTCCTAGAGGGTGTGAAGTGGTATCTCACTGCAGTTTTGATTTGTATTTCCTTGATGACTGATGGTATCCTGAAGCTTTTCATGGACTTATTGGCCATTTGTATATCTTTTTTGGAGAAATGTCTATTCATCTCCTTCGGCCACTTCTTAAATTGGGTTATTTGTCTTTGTAAGAGGTCTTTATACATCCTAGATACAATCCCTTATCAGATATATAATTTGCAATCTTTTTTTCCTATTCTGTGGGTTGTCTTTTCACTTGCTTGATGATGTTCATAGAAGGACAAAAGTTTTTAGTTCTGTTGAAGTTCAGTTTATTTTTCTCTTTCACTGCTCATGATTCTGGTATCATACCTAAGAATCCTTTGCCAAGTCTAAGGTCGTGAAGAATTTCCCTTATGGTTTCTTCTGTGAGTTTTATGTTTTAGCACTTACATTTTGGTCTTTGATCCATCTTGAGTTAATTTTTTATGTGGTATGAGGTAGGGATCCAATTTAATTCTTTTGCATGTGGCTATCCAGTTGTCCCAGCACCATTTATTGAAAATACTATTATTCCCCATTGGATAGTCTTGGTATCCATGTTGAAAATCAGCAGGGTTGCAGGATACAAGATCAATATGCCAAAATCAATTGTATTGATGCACCTAGAGTGAACAACCTGAAAATGAAATTAAGAAAACAATTCAATTTATAATAGCAACTAAAAGAATAAAACACTTAGGAATAAATTAAGTGGAATAATCAAGTAATAAAATTAATAATAAAAGCGGTTAAAATAAATAAATTTGATAAATTAATAAAATAAGTGAAAGATGCATCCTATGAAAATTATAAACATTGTTGAAAGAAATTAAAGAAAATGTAAATAATTGGAAAAAGATCCCCTGTTCATAGATTGGAAGATTTAACATTGTTAAAATATCTCCACTCCCCAAACTGACCTACAGATTCATTGTAATCCCTATTAGAATCCGGCTGAGTTCGTTACAGAAATTGACAAGCTGATTTTAAAATTCACAAGGAATTGCAAGAGACCTCAAATAGTCAAAACAATCTTGAAAAAGAAGAGGGAAGGAGGAAGACTCGTGCTTTCAGATTTCAAAACTTACTTCAAAGCAATGGTAATCAAGACAGTGTGGTTAATATATGTATATGTATAACAGATTCACTTTGCTGTACACCTGAAACTAACACAACATTGTAAATCAACTATACCCCAATAAAAATTAAAAACGAAACAAACAAAAAACCAGTGTGGCACTGGCACAAAGAGAGACATGTCGTTTAACAGAATGGAATTGAGAGTCCATAAGTAAATCTATTTTTTATCTAAAACTTGGGAAATAAATGAGAGTTTAACAATTTTTAAACCTACAGACTGCCACTGATTCTTTCATTCTGTCCTATGTCATAAAGGCTGTATGTACCATAAACTCTAGAAGGCATCCTTAGTGGAAGAGTGGAGGTCACCACGAGGAGGGGTGGACAGTTTCTCTCTTACCCATTTTTTGGTTTGTTTTCAGTGCATTTTGAGGACATGTGCATGTGTCCTGTTAATTGGATGTACCGATGAGCTTATCTTGTTTTAGTGAAATCAGCCTTCACAAAAGGGACAAGTGGCCGAAGAAGATTTCTGCAAAGAAACCAAGATTAATGTTAACAATGATGATGCCAGTAGAAGAAAAGAAGAACAGGGCCATTCTGTCATGTCCTCTCCTCACACAGGCTTTTGACCAGCCACCTTAGGAGATGAAAACAATGGTTATCTAATAAGATCTGAAATGAAATCCAATTGTTTGGCCAAAACCAATTGAAATTGTCAAAAAGATTTACATCCCTATAGTTGATAACAACCTATCCCTAAGGGGATATCGTGCTGTGAGATATTAGCTAATGAGAGTATGTATCCCTCACAATTAGAAAAACATTTTAAAATACTGCTCATTTCATCATCTCATTGTTTCAAAAATTTATGTTTTGTGTATAGGCATGCTTTATAATGTTCATGCATTCATTCCTTCACTCAACAAAGCATGGATCTGGAGACCCTGGGGATATAGTACTAAAGCAATCATGTGGCTCTCATGGAGCTGATATTCTCATGGGGAGAGGCCAACAATAGAGAAAAAGCAGAGAGAATATAGTGTCCACTATAGATTTAAAAAATTTGGTAACCACATGCCTAGATATTTAAACATGCTCCTTTGTCGTGGATGTTATTTTGAAGGAAAAGTTTGAGAGGTACTAAGATTAAACCTAACTCCAAAATAGTGATGGCTTAACACTCACTATCCTCCCAACCCCTGCCAATGCTCACTTCTGTTCACCCTTCTTCTCTTGTATTATCTTGAATAAAATAAAATTACAAGAACCAGCATTTTGGTGGTTTTGATATACATATTAGTTATCAATTGATGTGTTCCAAATTACCATGAATTTAACAGCTTAAAATAACACCTACTTATTTTATCACAATTTCTGTGGGTTAGGAATCCAGGCACGGCTTAGTGAGGTTGTCAACCAAATCTGCAGTCAAGGGGTTGGCCAGGCTGGAATTTCATCTGAAGGCTTGACTGGGGAAGGATCTACTTCCAAGCTCACGTGATTGTTGGCAGAATTCAGTTCCATGGGGACTGTTAGACTGAGGGTCTCAGTTTTTGACTGTTGACCTGAGACCACCCTCAGTTCTTTGCCACATGGGCCTCTCCAACATGGTGGCTTGCTTCAGCAACACATGCAAGCAATAGAGAAAGTCCGCTAGAAAGATGGATTCACATTCCTAGGTAACTTAATCACAGAAGTCACATCCTGTCATATTTGCCATATTCTTCTTTCTTTTTTTAATTAAAATTTACTTTTGAGATAATTGTAGCTTTTCATGTAGCTGTGAGAAATAATACAAAGAAATCCCGTGTACCCTTTATGCAGTTTCCCCCAATGGTGACATCTTGCAATATCACAAGTAGGATATTGACATTATGCAGTCAAAATACCAAACGTTTCCATCCTCACTAGGATCCCTCATGTTGCCCTCAGTGGCTCTATCTGCTTCTCTCCCATCCCCACCCTGTCTGTAATCACTGGCAACCATTTAATCTGTTCTCTATTTCTATACTTTTGTCACTTTATGAATGTTTTGTAAATGTAATCGTATAGTATATGCATACATTTATATCCTTCCTTTTTTTTTTTAAAACAAACTGCTTCAGGAATCAGAGCTAAACTCATAGATAATATTCCTAAATTGACACAGTGCCACATTTTTTTGTGTCACATGAGTCTGGCATATTGGTCTGATTTTTTTTTTTTTAATTATCAAATCACCCCTTATGTAGTCAACAGTTTCATTTACAAAAGCTCATTCCAACTTACTGAATTAGATTGGATTCCCTGGAAACTGACTCTGAGGTGGAGGCTTGTGTATAGATGGGCCTCTGGGGTTTGGACCCAGTAGACACCCCTGTAAGGAAGTGAGGAAGGCAGGTTTGGGCAGAAGGAGAAGCTGCCCCAAGGTGCGGTTGCAACTGAGGCTTCAGCAGCTCACCTTACAGGGAGCTCTGAAACCAGACAGTTTTTCAGAGTTGTCCCAAAATAAGGAAGGAGGCTGGACCCTATATATCTCCATTCTAGTTCCTTTGATTCTTCATATACATTTTATTTTATTTACCTTTTATATTTATTTATTTATATTTTATTTTTTTAATTTAATTTAATTTATTTATTATCCAGTAGGTTCTTATTAGTTATCTATTTTATACATATTAGTGTATATATGCCAATCCCAATCTCCCAATTCATCCCACCACCACCAGCCCCCCTCCACCCTGCTTTCTCCCCTTGGTGTCCATACATTTGAGTGAAGTAAGTCAGAAAGAGAAAAACAAATATCGTATATTAATGCATATATGTGGAATCTAGAAAAATGGTACAGATGAACCAGTTTGCAAGGCAGAAATAGACACAGATGTAGAGAACAAACGTATCATATACATTTTAGAATCACCTCGTAGATTCCTACAAAGCACGCTGCTGAGATTTTGATTCGAATTGCATTTAATCTATAAATCTATTTGGTAGGAATTGACACATTCAGAATTTTGGATCTTATCCTTAAGCATGATTTATTTGGTCCTTGATTTCTTTTATCAGTGTTTTATAGTTTTCAGCATACAGATCTTCACTTTCACCGTATTAGAAGCAAAGCGAAAGTCCCTCCCAGACTCCAGGGAGGAGATTACATCAGGGATGAACACCAGGGGATGAGATCATTGGAGGCCAAGTTAGAGTTTGCCTGCTGTACATCTTTGGGTGGTAGTGACCCTCATAACTTCCTGGCTAAGAGGGCTGTGGTGTTCATGGGCCCCAGTGCTCTGAGACTAAGCCCTCCGAGTGGTTCAGAAGTAGGAGAGATAAGTGGGGGGAGCCCAGCATGTGTGCGTGACCTGGTCCTAACCTCCCTGCCCACCTCATCTCTCTCAGTCCCTTCACACTATGCCTTGTACACACTCCATGCTCTCCTGCTTTTGCCCCTTACTGAGCCTTCAGCCTGGAATTAGATCACCCACTTTCTCCATGTATCAAAAACCTGACACTCATTCTGAGCCTAGGCTCAAAGACCACCTCCTCCAGGAAGGAGTCCTTGAGTCCTTGGAAGACTCAAGTTCTCCTCTGAGTTTCTACGATATTCTGATCATACCCTGTGCATGACACATTTCATTCTGCCTTGTTTTTTAATCATTCGTGTAGGAATGAGTAACATTCTTTCTCTTGTGACAGTAGACCAGTTCAGGCAAAAACGTACTTTACTGGCTCACAAAATGGAAAAGTCCAGGGGTAGACTGACTTCAGGCAGTTGGATTCAAGGGCTCAGACAGCAGTATCAGGACCCAGTCTCTCTCCATCATCCTGCTCCATTCTCCCCTTTGGGCTCTTCTTGGTGCCCGTGGGCAACAAGGTGCTTCCTGTGGTCCCAGACCTAAGCCAGCGAAATCTACCTCCAATCAAAAGAGGGAGGGCCCCTTTCTGCCCACAGAGGGTCCCGGCTTGTGACTCACGGCTGTGACTAAACCACGTGTCCATCCTTGTACCAATCATGGAGGCCAGGTGACATGGCATGAGTCAAGGTGAGGCTAATTTCCCCGAGAAAATCCAGGACACTGGAACAAGAAGGCACAGAAACGGATGTTCGGTGGTGTCCCCACAGACTGTGCGACCTGGAAGGCAGGAACTTTGGCCCTTTGTTTATTGTTCCAGCACCTGGCCCAGAGCTCAGCACATACTTAGACTCTACATGTTGAGCCAATGTTTGTCCAGCAAATAGACGCAGCCAAACGGACTAGAATAGGAGTTGGCCAGCGTTTCCTGTAAGGGGCCAGATAGTAAATATTTCCAGCTTTGGGGTCTGCCTGTTGCAGCAGAGAACAGCCACAGACAACACAACGGAGGGATGCGGCTGTGTTCTAATAAGACTTTATTTATGCACACTGACCTGTGAATTTCATGTCATTTTCACGTGCGTGTCCGGAAATAGACCAGGCTCACAAAAGGCACAGTAAACTTCCTTTTGCTGCTTCCGGGAATGAGGAGCGCAGGTCAGTAGGCAGAAAAATAACCCACCATGGGCGTCACACCCTCCCGCAGTTTCACACCTTGCCGAACCGACTTTGTGTGAGGCCCATTGTTGTGCCATCAACACGTGAAAAGGTAACATTTAATTTAGGTCGCGCATCTGGAGCGGGCGAGGCGCCTTCATCAGGCGGTTTTTAAATTTCTGTGTTCCACACCAGTGCCTCTAAAATTGTTAAACTGCGTCGCCCTTGCAGCTTTATTAAACCTCGTCCGTTCTAGGCCAAGCTTGACGAACGAACGAGCAGAGTTTCTTCCGAGTGGAGGAGATTTGCCGGGCGGGATACCGCTCCCTCCCAGCCGCTCCTGGGAAGCCAGCGCGGTCGCGGCCCACGGGCCCTTTGTGCGGGCTCCTGGCGCCCAGCAATTGTGTCTCTAATCAACTGCCTCTAAGCAGGTGAGCGTTTATCTCAGTCAGTTACCCCTTATAATTACTGTATTGAACCTAGTTGTCTATAAAATGAATGGTTTGTTCAGACACTTTACCCAAAGAGTTCATTAGGGGTTAAACAAAATGCAATCCCATTTGCAAAGAGTATAATAAATTGTTTCATCTGTGAATTTAGCTGTTCTCCCTAATGCAGACATGGGTGTTACAGTGGCTTTCCCTTGATAGGGTTATGGGTTAATGAAATGCCTTTTCTGTTGCTTATTTTCCTCTCTTCTGTGCTGAGTGATAAGTAGCTAACCAACGAAGCTTGTAATTACAATCTTACAGAAACCGGGCCGATCTGTATATAAATCTCACCATCCAATTACAAGATGTAATAATTTTGCACTCAAGCTGGTAATGAGGTCTAATACTCGTGCATGCGATAATCCCCTCTGGATGCTGGCTTGATCAGATGTTGGCTTTGTAATTAGACGGGCAGAAAATCATTATTTCATGTTCAGGAAAAAATTAGGTTGGTGGGAAGTTAATTTTCTCACCGCTCTCTGAAGCGTAGACAAGAATTTAATGATTTAATCATGATTGTTAGCTCTTTTGCAATCAATTTGTAATGATTGTGTAGCAACTCTCTTCAAGGGAAGCTGCTTTGGAGAGGAGTTTGCAAACAGCTGTCCAGGGGGGCTGGCCTTCGAGGGATGCTTGACGCCAGGCCATTAAAACTGTCTTCAGCGTGACTGACAGGATGTGGGGAGGCCCAGCCTTCCAGCTTGCAGATGTGCGCCCCTTCCAGCAGGGTCTGAGGAGATAAAGCATCTTAGCACTAGAGGCTGCCAGGGTTCTGACTCCATCCTCAAGGAATGGGATGCAGGCTCCTTAGCTGCCCAAGCCTGGGGAATAATTTTGTTGCTGTCATGCGCTGTAGATCCCGGTTTACACACTCAAGTGTGCAAGCTACAGCGTATTTTTCCGCTTTTTAAAAATTTACTGAATTCTGACTTGGAGACTCACATCCATGGGGACCAGGAGCCAGGTTCTGACTTACAGTAGTTTCCCTGCCCAGGCCTCAGGCCAGCTCACTGTTTCCCAAGTTCAGGCTCCTCTGAGAGGCCGCCAGCTCACCCCAATGACCCCATCCCATCCCTTCAATAACTTTACCTTTTTCAAAGGATCAGAAGTGCCTTTAACTTCAGCCATCTTCTGTGTGCAGCCCTGCTGAAACTCCTGAGGCTGAGAATTGCAAAGCCTGCCTACCTGCTTGAAGGAGAAGACAGAGGGAGAACAAACTCTAATTAATATTTCAATAAATTATTTTCCTGTATTGACTCAGACCTCCTCCTGTGTGTTCACTGGATGATTTATTTTCTGAGTGCCCCAAACACATTTTCCCTCCTGATATTGGATGGTGTGATTATCACTTGGAGGTGTCTGATTGTTCCATCCAGTTCAATTCTAGAAGTTTTTATTATGCTCTAGCTAGATGCCTAAGGCTGAGCAGAGGATATCCTGTGTGTGTGTGTGGCGGGGGGGGGGGGGGGCAGTGATAAACAGTATTAACATTTATTACTCATTGCATTTTATTGAATTTCCTTGACTCCATCCATTGTAAAATGCATCATTATTTTACATACTCAGAAAGTAAAAAGTTATTGCCAAAGAAGATACGTATAGTGCTTCTTTAATCACTTAGAATTTTCATTTTGTACTTAATGACAGGCTCTTTCATACTTATATAAACATAGATTTTTATCATAGATCATTCATTTGCACACATAAAAAGAAAATATGAGTGGAATAAATTGGCGAAGATGTTCCTGAACCGTCTTCATATTCAGAGACCAGATTTTCTGAGCTCAGTGTCTTTGATGTCTGTGTTTTCTTAAAAGAAGGCTGCGCTATTATCTTCAGGAATTTCTTCTAAGCAATGACATCTTTGTGCAAATGTTGGTGACCATGTGCAGGTAACGCCAGTGATGTCATGATTGCTCCTGGCCAACACCCATCCCAATCTCGATGTTAAGATGTGTAACAAAAAATGCTCATCTCCAAATTGATGAAATACAGTAAGTATCTGGCCTTGGGCAAAAGTACAGTTTTTCAACCAGGGTAGGTGGAGTGAAGACAGAGAGACTCTGGGGCAGGCTGTGCTGAGTGGGAAAGAGAAAGCTCAGGTCCGGGCTAGCATGTTTTCAACAGAGTAAGAGGTGAACTCAGCTGTGCAGCTGGGGCGGAGGGCGGTAGGGCTGAACTCTGAGTTCCAGAAGCTCAGAGTCACTCTAAAGCCTCCTTATGGGATGAGGAAGGTGGCTAGAGCCCTTGAATGTCCCTGGCTAGTTCTGGCGACACCGGAAGCCCAGAAGAAACGAAGAGGAAGCTGATGTCTGTGAGCCTCTAGCGCTGAGGGCAGGCAAGGCAAATGGGGCATGAGAGTGGGTCCCATCGAAATGGTTGGCTAGAGTTTCCACCCCAGGCAGGCGGACTTCCTGGCTACTCCGTGCTCATTCCCTCTACTGGGCCTCTGCCCATGCTGTTTATCCCACCTGGATGCCCTTGTGCATTACTTCTCTTTCTCCAAGTACCGCTATAATGCCGTTTACCATCCCTAGGGAGTCGCTTGGCTTGAGGCATTGCCCCCTATTAAAATATAGCTTCCTGAGAGGCTTTTCAGTTTGAGTTACCCTGTCTGTCACTCTCAGTGCCCAGTCGCCCTGTGCTTGTTTTCCATTTCCTTGTTTTTGTATGTTCCCTCTCACCAGAGGACCTTTGCACATGCTTATCCTACTACCAGGACATCTCTTTCTTTCCCTGCTCATCTTTCAGGTTTGGGCTCAAGCAGCATCTTCTCAGGGAAGTTTTCCCTGTAGCCTGAGCAGATTACCCCTTCCAGTTATGGGTCTCCCTAGGCTATGTGACTTTTCTGCAGGACTCCTGTCACAGTTGCAAATTACGTTAGTCACATGTCTTCAAATATCTGTATCTCCCACTAGAGTTTTAGCTCCTAGAGTGTTAGGGCAGGGGTTGTATCCACTTTGCTTCGCAGACCTAACACACTGTCTGCATGTGGATAGTTGCTCTCTCTCACCCTCTATCTTCATATATATAAATGATGAATGCATGAATGGATCATTTTTAGATGAATGAATAAGAGCATGGGTGAAAAATGTGAGGCAGTTCTGGGTGTAGTGGGAAGCAACCTGCTTTGGAGGCAGGGCAGGGGAGTGATTAGTAGGAGTATGAACGCTGCCTGCAAATCCCTTGCTGCCACTTCCTAGCTGTGCCCGTCACGTCACTGCTCTGAGCCTCAGTCCCCTCATCTGTAATATGGAAATGACAATAATGGGGCCCATGTCGTAGGATCCTTGTGAGAATTAGCTTACTTAATGTACGTAGAGAGATCAGCATATTGCCTGGCATATTCTTGTTCTTTTTCTTATTTATTCTTATTTGCTACACAAAAAGGCATAGCAGGATACATTTCCACCTACCAAAGGGAACTAACAGGACCTTCCCTGAGCACCCAGGCCCCCTGCTGCACTGTCTCGGGCTCCTACCTCGCCTGGAACTATGTGACCCAGATGTCATCAGGGCTGGGTGATGGGAGTATAGATTTCCTCTTTCTACTTCTTTTCTGTTTTACAAGATTTGAGAAGTGGACATAATTCTTTTATAATCATAGATAACCATTATAATAATAAAGACATTTTAAATGAGCACAGACTTCTAGCTAAAGATAATAAAGTCATTTTTCTCTATTTGTCTCCCTTAAAATCTACATTAAACAGCCACAAATAAGTAAAAATAGAGATCAGTTTGAATTTTGATGGAACCAGAACAAGTCTGCGTCCCCAGGCCATCTCTCTTGTATCTGGAGCAAGGCTCGGCAGGAGGAGAGAGCTTCCAGGTCCTTCTTCGTACTTCAGGAAGGATCTGAAAATAAGGTTTGCCCTCCTGAATGAGAGGAACGTGGTTGGAGAGACCAGAAGTGAGGATGGGGTGTCTAGAGAGGTGTGGAGGCATGGCTGTGCAGGTCCTGTTGAACTTGAATGGAAGGGGTGGTGGGCATGGTGGAGAAACCATGGGGACGGGCAGTTTCTCTTGTCTGGGGACTGACCTCCCAGCAAGGGAGACCATGGGAGGCGAGGTGGGGTGAAGGGTGAATAAGCGGTGACCCCTGAGCTCAGCACAGAAAACCTGGGACAGATGCACCCCCTCTCCATCATGGAAAACTGAGGTGCCATCTGCCCTGGAGCGCAGGCAATGGAAAATACCTGAAACTCCAACTCTGAACTGAGGTGTGGGCCTCCCCAGCCCAGTCTCTGACCACACTTCGTGCCTTCCACATCCAGCATCTCAAGAGGGGAAATCGTCAGAGAGGAGTCAGCGCATGCCCTATGCATACACACTGGAAAACTTTAAAAAAATAAAAGAAAAATCAGGACGGCGGAAAGAAATATAAGCAAAAGCCACTGAAGAGCATACATCCCAAGAGGAATTACTCTACATAACAGAAGGAGAGTCGGACAAATTGTTATCCATAGATTCAAAGAAATTACACACAGTATGGTCTTTCTACAAAAGGAACTCCGGGAGTTGATGAAAGGCCAGTTAGCAAAGCTCAGGAAAGAAATGGGAAGTAGATGCTTGACAGTCGAGTACCGTACTGAAAGCAGCAACCCCCCAAAATAAACATGACCAAAAATTTAGCCGGGGGGGGTGGGGCGGAGAACAGGTCAGAGAAAATTATAGGCGTGGAATGGAAGAGAATGCAAAATATAAATATGAAAATGATAGAAGCTGATAGACATGGAAGACCAAGTAGATCAAACATGTCCATAAATGGTGGACTTGAACATGAGAACAGAATGGTGCATAAATAAATACTCAAAAACATAGTTAAGCAAATCCTTGTGAAATAAAGACTTTAACTGTATGTGGAATGGGAACAGGAAAAATTATGTAGAAAAATTGATGAGTTTCCTAAAGTTCCCCAAAAACAAGCAAACAAAAAAGAGAGTTGTCTTAGCATCTTGGGTGAAAGGTACTGGGGGGGGGGGAGAAAGTCATGTATGAGGGGAAGAAAGTTGGGTAGGTGTCAAATTTCACAGCAATTTGCAATTCATAAGATAATGGAGCAGTGTTCATGCTCTGATATGAAAAAATAAGACCCTCAAATTTATGCCCCAGCAAACTAGCGCTCACATATGAAAACCACACATATTTTCAAGCATGTGAGAAGTCAGTTATGTAGGACCTATGGACCCTTCTTGGAAATTTAAAAAGAGAAAGAAAGAAAGAAATGCTTAATGAAATCCAGCCAACCTAGAGATGAATCAAATAAAGTAAAGAATTCTGGGGTGAGAAGTAATAGAAAGGACTGAGGTTGGGGTGTGTGTGATTTACCCCACTGTAATAACCTAAACTCAGACTAAAGTACTATAGAGATTGTGGGTACAGAAGAGAGTGTGCGTGGTATTAACCTAAACTATAAAAATAATAAGTAAAAAAAAATCAGTGGTGTATTAGTTTGCTAGGGTTGCTGTAATCGACTACCACAGACTTGGTGGTTTAGACAACAGAAATGTGTCGTCTCCCAGTTCTGGAGGCTAGAAGTCCAAGATCAAGGTGTCAACAGGGCTGATTCTTTCTGAGGGCTTCTGGTGGTTTGCTGGCAACCTTTGGCGTTCTCTCTCTGCCTTCAGCTTCACGTGGTATTCTCCTTGTGTGCGTCCTTCTCTATATCCAAATTTCTCCTTTTTATAAGGACAGTGGTCATATTGAATCAGGGCCCAATCTGTTGACCCCATTTTAACTTGATTTCCTCTATAAAGATCCTATTGCCAAATAAGGTCACTTTCAGAGTTACTGAGGGTTAGGACTTCACCATATGGATTTGGGGGGACCTGATTCGACCCCTAACAAGTAAAGAGGAGGAGAAATGAGAAGAATAAGCGTACAGGCACTTATACAGTAAATGGGTACTATGTAAAATTGAAATTTGTAGCTTAAGAAACAAAACGAATCCAACCTCTTAATGTTTTAGTATCTTTTTTCTTTTTTTCTTAACTTTAAATAAGTCTTAGAACAAATAGGTCTTGTAGCAAATGAACAATTAGCTGGAAGTATAGCAACTCCTTCCAATTTGCTTCTTTCTTCCTGTTGCATTACGTTAAAATAGATTTCTTTTAATTAAGACAAAATTTGTAATTTAAAGAATTGCTTTAAATTGAAAAGAGAGGAAGCAGATCCACAATGGATAATTCTAGTATACTCTGGGAGGTGTTCGATCAGAGCAGTGGTTCTTAACCAGTGGTTCTGCAACCTGAGGCGGGACTGGGGGGCACTTGGCAATGTCTGGAGTCACTTTTGACTGTCGTGACTTGGCGAGTGGTGTGCTACTGGCATCCAGTTGGTAGAGATCAGTGATGCTGTAAACATCCTACAATGCACAGGACAGCTTCTCCCCTCCCCATCCAAAAATTATCCAGTCCAAAATGTCAACAGAGCCATGGCTGAGGAATCCTTCACTAGTGGGATGGACATCAAACAAGGCACTGCAGTTTCCTGACACTGCCCAGAATTCATATACATTTGACCTCAGTGACTATTACGCTCTGTCTCTCAAAGGAATTTTTATTTCAAAAAGCCTGCTGGGATAGGGCACTGCTTATCTGAAAGGGATCATCTCTAATGGGACCTGTAGGCACCATATCAAGCAAATAGGGGAGAAAACTTGGGGTAGGGAGAATTTTCTGGATGGTTCCAAGCAGTACCAGCGGGCAGATCACCTCTCTCTGCCGTGCGACCTTGACCAAGCCATCTTATTCTCGCGGGCTGTCCCGTTTTGCGAGCCCTTAAGCCCCGCCCCCCAAAACTCCTACAACCCCTTTCTGTGGCCCCCTTTCCCCATCAGTTCCTGAAGCCACCTGCTTGCCCATGTCATGCCATGAAGCCCCCTCCCCTGGAACTGCTCTCACTTGGCCATCCCTCTGGAGTGCCTTTGAAGATTTCTGGCTTCTCTAGTTTGGAAGCCGCACACAGGGTCAGGCATTTGAGCCCGATAATCACTCTGTTCTGCCAGGGCCCGAGTGCCACGAAGCCTCTTTTCATGCCTATTTAAAGCCTCCGAGGGGCTCTCAAGTGCTCTTTGATAAATCATAGTAAGTGTTATTCCGGCCACTCCAGCGCGGTACCTGCTCGCGCCCTTCCCGTCTCCCGGGCAGCTGCTCCCCATCGCCACATTTCACTGGCGACAGTAATTCATTCCACTCGAGCTGACGAGCTTAGTTCCCATTTATTTGCACATTATGAGCTGTGTCACTCCACTTACCCTCTAGACAGTAAATGGTTTGAAAAATGCAACTGTAACAAATATTCAGGAGAGGATAAGAGAGAGGAAAAAAGAGTGAGAGAGAGTGAAGGCGGGAAATGAAACCTTTGAATTCAGAGTCCAGGAACCCAGATAACGAATAAATAATGCTCTTGAATTATCTCAATCAGCAACAGCAGCAGGGATGCCATAGAAACTTCCAAGCCTTCCTCGGAAATCAGTCTCATTCTCTCTCACTCTGCTTTTGAGTCTGAATTCTCTGAAAGTGGGGCTAAACCAAATACCATTCTCAGGTCAGGAAAATAATTAGACTGCTGTATCAGCTTTTACCTTTAAAATCAGAGAGGCCTGGGCCGTTTTCTCTGCCTGTTGGAGGCCAGGGGCCCACTCTGTAGCCCCACTTTCCTTGTGATGATTGGGATGACTTTCAGGGAAACTGAGGCAGCTCGGAATGGTAATGCTTCTTCTTCTAGGTCTCAGATCTTATGCAAACCAGGACCTGAATCCAAGTCTTCTAAAGCCCTGGTGTGACTTGGCTAATGTAGCCTGCATAGCACCTTTGTGAGTAGCATAAAAAGCTGCCCCATCACTCCTAACTTGTAGCTAGGATATGGCTTGGTTGGCTGATGGTGCCTTGTGTGAAGAGAAGGTGCCCCTTCTTCTGGGGAGATGTGGTGTCATGCTAGGACAATGGTCTGGCTTGCAGTGTGTAGGCTGGAAGGCTTTGTGCAGTGCACAGCCTGTACAACCATATGTGACACCTTGCCATGATATTCCAGGAAAGTCCACTTTCTGTGGGATGTGGGGAGTGGGTACCAGAATGTTTAAGGCTAAATCTAGGCTGTATCTAGGGAGATGGCAGCATGTGCCAAAACCAAGAGCTGAAGCCGGAAGGGAGAGAGGCTACAGAATGCCAGGGCCAGACCCCGGAGGCTTGTCTGCACTCAGGCTTCAGTGGGAGGAGCAGATCCAGGCAAGGGGCTCAGGGCTGAAGATGTGCAAGTGGAGCGTGCCTGTGGTTGGCACATGCTGTGAGGTAGGCCAGCCACTTAGAGGAAGCAGGTGGGGCTGAAAGCATGGCCTGTCTCTGGAGCCACGACAACTGCCTGAAGGCTAGGATTTGGCAGTAGATACCCGGTGATGTCGTGACTAAAATCATGATTTGAACCCTGGCTCTATCACTGTGGTAGATGAGGTCTTTGATCAGCAAGTATTTACTTCTTCCTCTACCTCGACGGTCAGAAGGTACTTGCCTTTGATGTTGGGCTGAGCCATATAACTTGCTTTGGCCAATGAGGGGTTGGCCAGTTGTGATGCGAGCAGAGGCTAGAAATGTTCTTGCAAACTTGTCTTCTCATCCTCCTGTTGTTGCCCTGGGAACATATGCTGGGGACCCCAGTGGTCCTGCTAGGAGAAACACATAGAGCAGGCCTGAACCAAACCCAGATCCAAGCCCAGCTGAGCCCAGCCTAGATCAGCCAAACTGGAGCCAAGCCTCAGATCACTGTGGTTGTTTGCTATGCAGCAATAGCTGACTCAGAAAACTACTTGCTGTGCAGTCTTTGGAAAATTCTTTTATCTACCAAGGCCCTCATTTCTTCATCTATAAAATGGGCAAATGCAGAGCTACTGTAAGAATTTAATGAAATAATAGCATAAAGTACTTCACATATGGTATATAGTCAATAAATATTAAATATGATTGTTATTATTATTTGAAAGCGATCCCTACTTCCTTCAGCCTTCCCTTGCTTCCTTCCCAGGCATCTCTCCCCACCCCAGGCATCACGATCACCACAAGTTGGGAAGGCACTGGGGAGGATGAGTTGCCAGCTCCTGGCCCATCTTATCAACTACTGCTTTGTGGGAAGAAAAAACAACATAGAGCCTACTCACTTTCACGATAAGATTGAACATACGGATTATCTCCTTGTGCAGGATCAGGCCCCAAAAGGAGGTGCAAGGGGGCCTAAAGGTGAGCTTTCCTGAGCACTGGCCCAAGGTCTTTGTCCCAGTGAAGCATGGGAACAAGCCTATCCCATGGATGGAGACGTGCACCCAGAACTCCAGCCTCAGAGCGACAGTGCTGGCCCAGGAAGTCTTAAATGCAGAAAGGAACTACGTTAATTAAGCCTTTGTGTGTGCACCACCCTTCACAGTTTACAAAACACTGATGCTTATGATCTCCTGCGTACCTTGCAGTAGCCCCAGGAGAGAAGGTTATGATCGTTTGCACTTTGCAGATGCGGAAGTGAGGGCAAGGAAGTGGCCAAGCAGATGTCAGTGGTCCTCCACTGACCAGGCCTCTCCCACCGAGCCCTGGCCCTTGCTAAAGAGGCTGCTGGGAACAGCTTCCAGGGCGAGATCAAGAGAGCCTGTCACACTCAGCAAAGCTGAAACCTGCCAAGGTTTGCAAGCACGTCTGTTAGTGAACGTTCACAGGCGTGAAGAGAATTTCAGAGATTGTCGGGGGCAGCGTCGTCCCCAAACTGAATCATTTGTACAATATCCTGAGGGTTTCTGTCATGTCCATGTGACTTTATTCCTTACTTTGATGGCTTTTTCCTTAATAGACCCCATGTTTTTACTTGAATACCTTTTTTTTTTAATGTTTTTCTGTTTGTTTTCTGTTTTTGTTTTTAATATTTATTTATTTGTTTGGCTGCACCGGGCCTTAGTTGCGGCATGCAGGATCTTTGTTGCCACGTGCGGGATCTTTTAGTTGCAGCCTGTGAACTCTTAGTTGCGGCATGTGGGATCTAGTTCCCTGATCAGGGATCGAACCCGGGTCCCCTGTATTGGGAGCACGGAGCCTCAGCCACTGGACCACCAGGGAAGTCCCTGAATACCTTTATTTTTAAATAAAATTTTATATATCTGTGAAGTCACGGATCTAATGTGCTGCTGTATTTTTTCCAAATACACATTAAAGTAGATCTATGCTTATTCAAAATGTTGTCCACAAACCTCCTAAAATAATCAAGCTCATGCTACCAGGGAAGTGTTACTATGGGAAATGCTGATCTAGTCTAAGGCTCTTATTTTTTGGAGGGAAACTGAGGCACAGAGAGGCAATGGGGTTCACCAAGGTCACGTATCTGGATAGAGGCAAAGGCAGAGCCTGGTCTCCAGATGCTTAGCTTGGGCCCTCTTGCCTCACCAGCAGGTTCCCAGCGTGTTCCCTCAATGCCAGTTCTATTCACAGCTCCTGTTCTATGTGATAAAGGATTCTGGGCCCAAATGAGCTTGGGAAATGCTGGGATAAACCCTGTCAAGAAGGTTTGCTTGGCACACACTGATGTGACCCCAAGAGGGCCAGTCATGATGTTTCCAAACTTCTCTGGCCATGGAATAATTTTTCCTAGATCAGCTTGCATAGGCTTCTGGAAAGGTAGCATGCTGGTGAGCTTGTCTGAGGCTCTGGGCCCAGCAGTTGAGGCCCAGGGACCTCCGTAGAGACCCAGGTTCACCTTGTCTAGGAAACCAAGTCCCATCCTGAATCCCGAATCAGGAATGATTCTTGCCTCCAAAGGGGGAAAGAAAGGTGGCTGCAGCTGGGAGGGCTGGGAACCCCACGGGCTTGGATCCTGGAAGCATCAGGGAGGCTGGGGAGGGAGAGGTGGGGTGGCTCCAGAGAGGGGCCTGGCTGCGGGGTCAGCTGCTGTGGCGTGTCCTGGGCCTGAAGACCACCGGCCCCATCCTGACCCCACTCCAATCACGCCAGGCTTCTAAGACCGACTCATCAGGGGATTTACCATGGCTTTTCCTCTCACCAGCTGTGTGACCTTGAGCAACCTATGACCTCTGAGACTCAGGTTCCTCATCTATAAATTGGGATAATACCTTTCACATTACTGTAATGAGAAAATGGACATAAAGTACCCAACGCAGGGCCTGGTGGTAGATGCCCTGTAAATGGTAATTAGTAATATTATTACCATCATTATCAGCAGCAGCAGGCTTGAACTTGCCCCATCCCCTCCTAAATCTGTGATTCTGGTCATCCTGTCTCTCCCTTCCTCATTTCCTGGTTATCACATATCCCATGGGAATGCCTCGTTGGCTTTCAAAAGTACAAGGAATTGTTTGGTAGACAGAGAAGGTACCTTTCTCTATTTTCTATAGATCACATTCATTTCTCTTTCAAGCGCCACTGCCCTGGGCAGGTGGGGTGCTTGAGCTCATCACTTTGGAATCCTGCCCTGTGTCTTCCGGTGGCCAGGTCAGTCTTGCCGGATGTGAAGTCATTGAACTGGTGTCCTCAGTGGTCCACAGAGGTCCCTGTGGAGGCTTCAAGGCAGACACTGTGAGTTGCCTGCTCTACTGCACCACCCTGTAGCTTTCTTCAAATTATCATTATCAAATATGAAAATGTTGAATACATACTTATATCTAAATGTCCCCTGGGAGGTTTTGAGGAAAAATGTTTTCTCACCTTACCAAACAAGGAGGGCATCCCAGTAGTTACCTCTTTGATATTCTCTGGCCCCTCCCATCTTGCGCCATACACTGTAGTGTGAAGATGTGATGGCTGGGGCTGCTGCAGCCAACTTGCAACCACGAGAAAAAGACCAAGAGAATCCTATACCACTGACCAAGATCCTTGACACCCCTGAGTTGCCAAACCACTACCACTGAGTAGACACAGGTCATAGGAGATGTGTTCAGTCAGGGACAAGATCAGTCTTCTAGGGCCAACAAGCACATATTGCTGGGTCCTGGGTGCTGAGTACTATGTTAGACCCAGAGATAAGGAAGAAAGAAAAACCACCACAATGACTTCCCTTCCTCATAGCATCTGCGCAGCTAAATGACATCTTAAGCTTGCAAACTTCGATTCAGCTCATCTTCCCAGGACGGGGTTCCAGACTCAAAATCTGGTGGTTCATCCTGGGGCAACTTATTAAAGTGATTCTGATCCGAGTTTCCATTCATGGAAAATGAGGCTAGTTACCCCTAGCTCATAGGGTTCTTCTGGGATGATGGCAGTAAAGGGCTGAGCACACTTCAGTTAGTTCTTGAGTTAATGATCTGACTATTGCAGTTATTAATAAATATCATTGCCCTGGTGTCAAGAGGCCTTTGCTGGAACCCTCTTAACAGTCACTCATGCCTAGACTTCCCTGACTGGGCCCACGTCTCGGGTCCTGGGTCCCAAGGCCCGTGTGGGCGTGTCTGGAGGTCAGGGTGACCTCACACAGGGACTCCACAGCCTTGTGATGGAGGCACTGAAAGGAAATTAATTCTCTCCATTCGGGGCCCTCCTCTCTATTACCTATTCATCAAAAATTGCCCAGCGTTTGTGCATTTTTCATTACAAGAGTCAACATTTGCCACGTTAATAAAGCAAGGGGCTGCTTTTCTCCCCTCAGAAATAGAATATGTAACAACATGGCCCCTTTGATGTTTCTCGGCCAATACAATATGTATCTGAATGAGGATGAAAGCCGTCCTGTTAGGGCCGGGCGGCAGAGATGCCTTGATGGAGGGGAGCCGGGGAGGGGGTGTGGTGGTATGTCTGGAAGAGGCTCAGCAAAGCAGGAAGTGGGCTGGGCTTCCTCGCCATCCCAGCTTCTGAGAGGCCTCGGGTGAGAGAGGTAACAAGAAGATTCTCTTTCCCGCTAGGGATCCCCGCTGCGGTAAATCATGACATCCAGAAGCTAGGACGTGACATGGGGTGCCTGAGGAGGGTATGGAAGCCCAGTTCCTGGACCAAGGGCGGGAGTGGAAGTTAGTTGCCAGGTCAGCTCATGGTGTCTTGGATGCAGGACAGCCGGGGGTGGCAAAGAAAACCTTCTCTCCAGGTTGTTTGTGTGCGTCTCACGGAACCACGTACGTGCACGTGCCTGTGATGGGGGTGTGTGTCTGGGGGGCCAGAATTATTTTTGTCCTCAAAAGCCACCGCATGTTCTGAACACCAATGATGCCAGCGCTGTGGAAGGCACTCGGGGTGATGAACCGATGGGACCCTCCCTGTCTTTGCCCACATGGAGCTGACAGTCTAGTTGGGGAGAGGCCCCCATGATGAGACGTGAATATCCAAGGTTCCGTTCAAAATCTGGATGGTGCCGGGAGCCGGGCCACAGGGCAGGGTGGACAGAAGCCCCAGAGGACCCAGCAGCCGGATCCCAGGCCCTCACCCTCGGCAGTGAGGCAACTGCAGACCGGCTCCTGACGGGGCCCTGGAACAAGTGACCTGGGCAGGAAAGCAAGTGGGGAGCTCTCCCCTCCCTTACGAACCCCGTGTTTGCCATACCCCATCTTCAGGGAATACCCTGACCCCGGAACCATCAAAAAATCAGCCCCTTGGGTAAACTACACCCGCCCCCATGTCTTCAAAGAACCCACAAGGATGGCATGAAAAAGAAAGCCATCGATTCTCTGTCCCATCAGCTTGTCTCTCCCCATCCCCAGCCAGTTCTCTTTCTCCTTTTGGATAATCCCATGAAATGGCTCACAACAAAGGCATGGGAGGGGGTACTAGCTTTTCTAGTCACTGGCTGTGTGACCTCAGGCAAGCCACGTACCATCTCTGAGCCTCAGTTTCTTTACCTGTAAAACAGAGATAACAATAGTGCTTCTCTCACAGGGCCGTTGAGTCCTGAGTGCGATGCCTGGCATGCAGCCAGCCCTGGGTGGTGATGAGCAACCACGGCCTGCTTCTTCCTCCTGAGCACCCCTGCCGTCCTGCCCCCCACCCCTACCCTGCAGGTTGGGGCCTGTTGGGCTAAACTGCAACCAGAGTCTCCCAGGGCCTGGGAGGGCTGTAACACTTTAGGACTGTCTGGTGGGACCTGGTCAGACACTCACAGCCCTAAAGTAGGCAGAGAGGCCCGTTCCAGGCTCTGGGCGCACTGTAGATGCTCTGCTCAGTGCAAGTTTGCTGCTGTAAGGAGCAAACCTGTTTGCACACTGGCTCCTTGTGGCTCTAGCCAGCTTCAGCAGGTCCCTTGTCAAGGCTCCCCATCCTCTCTCCAGAAGGTCACTGATACCAGTAGGAACTGTGGACAGTCAAGGTGGAAGGAAGGGACCAGAAAGCTCAGAGAGAGGCAGTGGGCTCATTGAAGAACTAGAAGCCATAGTCTGAAGACAAGGCTCAAGCCCCTTCAGGAAGGCTTTTCACCGTGCCAAGCCTCAGTTGTCTCATCTGTAAAATGGAGCTCCCGTTACCCACTGGCCCCTACTCTTGATACGCCAGGGTCAATTGAGGTAATGGGTGTGTAAGAGGTCAGTGGAGTGGCTGAGAGTGCCAAGACCAGAAGCAGCACTGCCAGCCTCTAGCCAGACTCTGGATTCAGTTACTGGTGAGCAGTATGAGATGGCCACAGAACCTTCTCGACAGAGCTGCCGTGAGGATTCAGAGAGCGCCTGTGCACGAAGTGCCCGGGGCTATTCCAGGCACCAGCGTCCCCCTCTGCTCTCAGGGGCTCCCACTGAGTGGGGGAGAAAGACAATGACCAAATATCTAAGGGGTGCTGTGGACAGAGTGACCATGTGTCTCCTGATTATATCGGCTGTCTCTGCACAATTGCTAAGAGTGCCCCTTTCACACTCAAAAGTCTTCTGGTTTGGAAGATCAGTTCTATACTTCCCTTCACTGTGAAGAAAATGGAAGAGAAGGATTAGTGAAAAAGTGACCTAGAAGAGCATGTTTAGATGGGTTAGAAAGGCCACTCAGAGGATATGACATTTTCATCAGACCCGAGTAAAGGGTAATAATCAGGTCAATGAGCATTTCAGGTGGAGGGAAGAGCAAGGGCAAAGGCCCTGAGGCAGCGCCAAGCTTTGGGTGTTGGAAGAACAGGAGAACTAATAATGTTGTTGAGCAGAGGAGAGAGTGGTGCCAAAGAGGGGGCCTGGGGTAGGCAGGGCCTGATCACAGAGAGTCTGGTGGGCTTTGGGAAGGGAATTTAAATTTTGTTCTCTAGGTCAGAGGTCAGCACATTTTTTTCTGTAAAAGGTCATAGAGTAAAGATTTTAGACCTCATAGGCCATAAGCTCTCTGCTGCTCCTACTGGCCTACTCAACTCTGCTGTTGTAGCACAAAAGTTGCCATCTTCAATATGCAAACGAATGAGTGGGGCCGTGTTCCAATAAAACTTTATTTATAAGAACAGAGACAAGGCCCGATTTGACCCCAAGCCGTAATTTGCCAACACTGCTCTAGGTCATGGGAGACCATGGATAGATTTTAAGCAATGGCTTGATCATTGTATGACACCATCTGATTTACATTGTTAAAGTAACCTCTCCAATTGCTGTGAGGATAATGAATGGCCATGGGTCAAGAGAGATAACCTGCTTAAAAAAAAAAAACTACTGCAAAAATCCAGGTAAGTGCTGATGGACTCAGGAACTAGCAGAGGAGCCGGAGAGAAGTGATGGATTTGGGAACTGTTTTGAAGGGAAGCAGCCCAGAAGGTAGGTCTGTTACTGTGAAATGTGGCTGAAACACAAGGTGTGATCATCAGCATTGTCATCTGTACCTTTTTGCTCGTCCAAGGGGCTGGCTAGCCTGGCAGCCACCAGGCCCATGCAATAAGCTTTGCAGAAATGGCCTCCTTAGTTCAAATCACTTACAAAAGCTCGGGCTGCAATTATAAAGCTTCATAGCTGTGCAGCATCCATAAAAAGAGGTAATTTTAATATTTGGTTCAACTTCAAAGCAATAACTTAGAATTATATATACCCCATTAAAATATAATGTTTCTCCCCCAAACTAATCAAATGGCTAAATCAATTGTTGGTGGATTGCCAGTGGCCTGAGGATCAATGGGAATAGAAAATGCATTCTATATTTTCCCTGTTACATAGAGTTAGAGCACATATTTTATTAATGTTCATCCCTTAGAGACCAGACTTGTGCGTTCGCAAAAATAAACACTACAATCTTTAGGGTTTGGTTGGATGGAGAGTGCCGGAGAGTGTAAGGGCAAAGAACGCTTCACAGGGAAGCAGCCATTCCAGAGCCCTCGTGGGGTGGTGGGAACCACCCAGAGCTCGGATCCTGGGAACTTGTGTCTTGCATCTCCCATTCACATGTTGAATGACTTTGGAATATGTCCTTTCTCTTCTTAGTCACTCCATTTGTCAAATGATGAGTTTGGACAAGATCTGTGAAGGTAAACAGGATTTGGGCTAATTTAGCTCAATTAGTAGGCAATGCATGGAGCCTTGAATGGGGAAGGATTCTGAATCTACGGCTGGGTTCAGAAGGAGAGAGTGCAGCCATTGATTAGTAATGTCTGTCATGGGCATGGGTTAGGCATCCTGCAAGCCAGGGGTTTGTGATCCTTGGACTAAATGGATTCTAAGGTCCCTTCTGTTCTAACAGGTTGAATAAAGGTCTGTTAGTCTGAGTAGGTAGTCTCCTCTATGACTTGTAGGATCTTCTCAGGCCCTCCATGAATGGTCTCTCACCCTTCCCTATGGCCAGCTTTGGCTAGACTGGGAACTCACTGATAATAATAGATTCCAAATTCTGTGTGCAATAAGTCAGTTGCTACATTTCAATGATGCTTACTGTGCACCAGGCACTGCAGAGCTAAAGGTCCACAAGCCACGGCTGCAGCCTTATGTGAGCAGGGACTATGGAGAAGGGCATTCAATTGAAAGAAGGACCAACAAGTAACATAAAACTCTAAGGTGGCCTAAGTCTCCCTGAATTTTCCATCCATACTTGGGAAGACCTAGTCTAGAGGGTGGGTCACTCCCCTCATCTCCTGAGTCTCTCTTTTCTCTTGGTGAACTGTCGCCTCCCCTTTAGCAGTTGCATTGTTTGGTTGCAAGCAACAGTGACTGACCCAGGCAACAAAGAAATTGATTGGAAAGCTATAGGGAAGGGCTCACTGAGTTGATGGAAGGCTGGAGAATTGGCTCAGAAAAAGGCAGCACTAGGAGTTCAGGGTGCTGGAATTGAACAATCATGTGTGGCACTGCCTTTGAAATGTTTTCCACTCACGATTCTATGTCTTGGGGGAGAGAGTTCAGTTGACCAGCCTTGGACTACATGCTCTCTTCTTGGTAGGGAAATACAAGCAGCCTTGATTTATAGGCTGACACAATGGAGTAAAGAGAATACCCCAAAGAAGACATAGTACAGACACAGGAGAAGGGGGATATGGATACTGGGAGGTCAAGACCAGAACACATCTGGAGGAACAGCTCTGCCATTCTGCCTTGGCAGCTGATAATGAGCCTCTTCTAACCCTAATCAAGGGTCAGCTTAGGCTGCTGGTTCTATTTTCTGATGGCAGAAGCTTGGTCACTGTGTTAGTTTCCTGTGGCTGCTGTAACAAATAACCATGAGCTGCGTGGCTTTAAAACAAGAGAAATTTGTCCTTTCACAGTTCAGCCGGAAGTCCAAAATTAAGCTGTTGACAGGGTAGCGTTCCCTCTGGAGGTTCTAGGGGAGGGCCGTTCTTTGCCTCCTCTACCTTCTGGTGACTGTCGACATTCCTTGGCTTGTGGCTGCATCGCTTCCATGGTCGCGTTGCCTTTTCTTCTGTCTGTCTCAAATCTCATCCTGCCTTTCTCTTATAAAGTCACTTGTCATTGGACTTAGGGCTCATCCAGATTATCCAGGAGGATGTCTTCATCTCAAGATCCTTAACTTAATCACACCTACAAAGATTCTTTTTCCAAATAAGGTCACCTTCACAGGTTCTGGAGATTAGGATGTGGGCATATGCTTTTTGGGGGTCACCATTCTGTCCACTGTACCTACACCAACATTATTCTTCCTTGTGATCTGCCTGCTTCTCCCATGATGCCAGGGGGCAGGGCATTCTTCCCTTCTGCTACAATTTTTTAAAAAGTTTTCTATACAAGGTAGACATGTTTGGTAGAGTTTTAACATGTCCAGAGTTTCTATTATGTGCTGGGCATTTTTAAATGCAAGATTTATTTTGAGCCTTATGACCACTCTTCAAGGATAGAATGGCCCCCTATTCATCTCTTCCCTGTGGCTCCAGATGGGACCTGACTCAAGAAGTGGTGGAGCTGAGATTCACATCCAGGCCTCTCTGGCTGCCACGTCTGCACATTTTCCACTGCAACCACTCCTATTTGACTTAATCCTTGCTGGGTTTTTTTTTTTTTGTCCATTCCTTTAAGAAACGTAGAGGGAAATCCCCTGAAGACTGGGTAAGAGGCCATTATGAGTGGTACCCTTGATATCATGCCTAAAATTGTCCCTCACTGCCAAAAATAAAGGCCTGCCTTTGCAGGTTGAGCTGGAACCCTGGGAGTCTCCCCTTCCTCTCACAGTGATCTCAAGGGCATCATTCGTGGGCTACCTCTGCTTCCAACAGTCATCCTGGGCTCCAAGACCCGCAAATGCATTTCGTGGTAGTCCTCCAGAGACCGTCCAGAAAAGTGGGAGCCTGGGACCCCTGTTGAAGGCTGGCTTTCCTCCCAGTGCTGAGGGGTTGACCATCAACCCTTCAGCGCAGAAGAACTGATTACAGGCCCCTGTTCTCCCTCACAGTGCTGTGACCAAGATCCACAATTAAAACTCGGTCTGTGCACAGACTTATGGCCTTGGGCTTTGCATTCACTCCAAAAGCAGAGCTGTCTTACCAGTTACTGTACTCTGAGGATTTGAAGTATTGTGGGCCCCTGAGCCCCAGTGATGATGGGAGTGCATAAGGCTAAACAGCACAAAGGCAAAGACCTTCCCAGAATTGGGAATTGCCCAACTTTGAGCCAGTGGCTTCCTTTAGAATTTGGAACTCTATTAGCAAACATCTAGTCAAAACTTTTCATATTCCACATAGGAAAACTGAGGCCCAGGGAAAGGCAGAGGCCTTCCCGAAGCCCCACAGAACTCTTATCTCCTGGTTCCTTTCCTGGGTGCTTTCTCTGCACTGAGCAGTGGACAGGTCAGATGAGCGAGAGCCTGTGTAGACAGCTGGGGGAAAGGAGCCTACCAATTAGTCTGGGAAAGTGACAAGCACATGAAAAATGACTGAGAAAAGAAACCTAGACATTTCACAAGGAAAATTACACTTCCAGACAGCCTGAAAATATTCCCCATAAAATATCCCAGCAAAATATCTCCAAGAACACGTGACATGTTGGGATTCTGTCACAGGCTCCATTTAAGTGTTTTCACCTGGGGAAAAGTTTTGTTTTTCCACTTGAAAAATAAGAAGGATTAACTTACAGGCTCAAAGGAAATGCCTCCTCAGAAGGAGAACAGTTGTGTTTGCAGAGAAGCATTTATTCATTTAATAAGCATTTTCTGAGTCTTATTATGTGCTAAGGCAGCAAGGATACAGTGGTGAACAAGAAAGACACAGTCCTGGCCCTAAGGATGAAGATGACGACGCTGATACTGACGATGGAGGTGGTGGTGGTGGGATGACGATGGAGCTGGTGGTGGTGGGATGACGATGGAGGTGGTGATGGAGGTCATAATGTTGGTTATAATTTTTAACTTCTATTAAGAATTCACCCTGTGCATTGCTCATTCACTGATTATCTCATTGTATCTTTGCAACAAGCCTGTGAGGCAGGGACTTTTATTAGCCCCTTCTTACAGATATGGAAACTTGGGCACAGAAGTATTAAAGAACATTCCAATGCTACTCATTTAGAAACTGATGGAGCCAGGTTTTGACTTAGCCAGTCGGGTCTGATAAAGAAGATAGACGATAAACAACTTGTCTCTTAAAAATCAATATATGATCACAAACTGTGATGACTTCCACAAAAGACAAGTACGATTATTTTAAGAGAATGAAAAGGAAAAACTTCTTTGTGTAGGGGTTTTAGGGAAAGCTTGAAGGGCAAGTAGGAGTTAATTCAGCAAAGAGGATGGGGAGAGGGGAATGCATACTGTGTTTTTAAATGGGCACTGAAATCCTTTCTTTGAAGTGGAATTCCACATAACATTCTAGATAATAAAATAGGACAAGGGCACAGCCTGCATGGGGAAACCTAGAGGTATCCCCAGTCCACTACTGTCCTGACTCTCCTCTCTAGGGCCTCCCCCTACCGTCCCCATCCTGCGGTGACCCAAAGCCCCGCAGGAGACAGGGTGGGACCCACCGACCTGGAGGTTGAGATTTCAGCCAGGGCTGGGTCTGCGCCTGGGGCCAATGGGCAGTGGCTCTGTGGGCCGGGGTGTGAGCAGTGGTCAAAGTCCTCTCCTCTAGCCTGAGACTGGCATTGGCTGCAGCCAGCACAGTGTCTGGTGGCTTCTCAGAGTGGTGAGCGGGGAGAGGGTGAAGGGGACGTGGGACAGCAAGACACACCTTTCAGCCTGGAAGCCAAGTGATGGTTGCTCCCACCGCTGTCCTCAACTGGCCCTACTGCTTGAGCCTCCCAAGTGACCCCAGAGTATCTGCTAGACGGTTACTGGCCATCAGTCCATACCCTTCGTTTTCTCCCACCTCTGCGGCTTTGCTTTGACCACCTCTTCCATTTGGATAACCATGTTTTCCCCCCGTCACATCATTCCCATTCACTTCCGTTTTTCCCAAACTGACGTATCAGCTAAGACTCGGGCTGGCTCCCCTAACCCTGCCTTGAACTCCTCTGGAAGGAAGCCGAGGTGCAGCTCATCTGAGATGTGGGGTTGGGGGAGGGAGAGCTGGGGGTGGGAGGAGCCCAGAGGCTGAAGGTTCACGTTTGTTGACCCCTCCATCAAAGGCTGGCTCGGTGACCCTGGCAAATCCCTTAAGCCCTCAGAGCCACACTTTTTCCACCTGTAAAAGAGGACTAATAATGTCTATTCCACAGGCACCTTTGCTGGTGGTTCCTGGATACATATTTAATCTTTGCTTGTGGACTGTTGGGTCGTGCCAACCACATCTGAAGTGCCCACCCCTGTGGGTACTGGATATGCCCACTGTGGCCAATATCCCCTTCTTTGAGGAGTCGTCCCCATCACAGACAACTTTGTAAAATCAGACCCCCCCCCTCCACCTCCCCAGGTTGATTGGCTTCTGTCCCGAGGACAGCTTGGCCATGGGCTAGCTTGGAAAAATGGACGAGGCCAATCAGATCCCTGCACCTGGAAATGACCATGAGCCAGGACAACCAGAACCCCACCTGTGGGTATCGAGTTAAGAAGTGGTGAGTGAGGGAAGCTCAGGGCCAGAGTCACCATCAGGGGTGGGCACAGATTGAGACTTGGAGGACACTGGTGGGGGAGAGAGGAAAATGGGGGCAGAGACACATGGAAATGCCTGAGAGGAGACCACACTAGCTGTTCCCATGACAATAGGGCTACTCTCAGTGACCTAAGTAAAGCTCTCTGCCCAGGGTCACCACTGCCTGCAAGGGGATGTGAAGGAGGGATTGACTTCCACTCACTGCCATATCTCCAAGGAAGGCCCCAGGGGTCAGTAAGGAGCCTGTGAGGAAATCACAGTGGTTATCACTGAACACGTGCCAGGCATCCTTCTGTGGTCCATCCTCAGAACAGCCCTGGGAGGCAGATACCATCAATCTCCCCACTTCACAGATGCGGAAACTGAGGCAAAGAGTGGTCACATGACTTGCCTCATACGACAAGATATACGAGTGAGTGACCCAGGATTCAAACCCAAGTAATTGTCTCTAGAGACTCTGAACTTAATCTCTGTGTTATCCTGTCAGCTACTGTAATCAGCCAGAAAAGACAATGTAAAAGATACACAAGAGTCCATTCACAGGAGTCTCAAAAATAGTCACCAGCCCAACAAGAAAAGGGCAGGAGCTTCATGAAGAAGAGTACAAAGCTTTGCTGAGTTACAAAAAGCTTGAATGATACACAGACACTGCTCCTCTATGAAAAGATTTAGTATTAAAATTGCCAGTTTTGCCCACAGTGATTTCAAAGTTTAAGACAACCTAAATCACGAAGCTACTTTTTAAGGAGCTTGATAACACGATTCTACGTTGCACCTGGAAGATTTAATGGGAGAGAAGGGCCAGGAAGTTTTTGAGAAAAGGAGCATAATTAGGGGGAATTTGCTCATTACCATGTTTGGGGGGCATATTATGAAGCCATGGTAATTAAAACAGTGTGACACTGGCTTTGAAGAGCAGAAAGATAAAAGATATGCAATTAAATATTTGCTATACGTTAAAGGAGGTGTTTCATGTAAGTGAGAAAAAATATATCATTTATACCCAAATTAATTCCAAATGGATTCAATGTTTTCATGTGAAGAAATGAAACTGAGATTTCCTCTCAAAAATGCATAACCTGAATTTAATCAAAAGGGAACATCAAGCAAACCTGGACTAGGGACCTTCTACAAAATGGCTGGCCTGGAATCTTCTAGCTATCAGCAGAAAAGGAGGCAGAGGGAAGAGAATGAGCTCTCAGGGCTGGGGGAAGAGACCCCGGTGTGGGCGGAGCGGTGACGGCACCCGCAGCAGAGGGAGGGGTGGGTGTTGCAGGAGCTGGTGACGCCACAGGAAGAAAAATGGATCCCTGGGACTCCCCTGGCGGTCCGGTGGTTAGGACTTGGTGCTTTCACTGCAGAGGGCCCGGGTTCGACTCCTGGTCAAGGAACTAAGATCCTGCAAGCTGCACGGTGCGACCCACTGCCTGCCTCCCCCCCCCCCCCACAAAAAAAAAGAAAGAAAGAAAGAAAAGAAAAATGGATCCCGAAAGAAGGTTCTGGGAGCAACCTGTGTCAGCAACAAGAAGCCTCGTCCTTTGCCTCCCTGGTTTTCTGAACTCCCCTCTAGTGATCACTGATCCATGCCTTAATGCAACATTGTGTATGCTCAGAAAAACATAGTTGCGAAGAACTTTTAATTACAGTTAAGTCCCCTACATACGAATGAGTTCCATTCTGAGAGTATGTTAGCCTAGGTACACAACTAACACAATTGGCTATATAGTACTGTACTGTAATCGTTTTATAACATGATACTTTTCAGACAAATAATAGATAAAAAACAAACAGAAAAAATAAAGAAAACATTTTTAATCGTACAGTACAGTACCTTGAAAAGTGCAGTAGCACAGTACAACAGCTGGCATCCAGGGGCTGGCATCGAGGGAACAGGCAAGAAGAGTTACTGACCGGAGGAGGGAGAGGAGGTGGCAGATGGTACAGCTGAAAGATCGTCAGCAATAGGAGGATGTAGAGGATGCGTGCACGTGACAGTGTACGCCAGACACACGAAGTAACGTGATCGGACATGTGAACGCACCTGAAGGTTCACAACTTGAAGGTTTGTATGTAGGGGACTTACTTATATGTCAAAACAGACGTTAAATATAAAGTTAGGCAAAAACATTTTGTAGCGTTTACTATGTGCCAGGTACTAGTCTAAGTCCTTTTAGATTTAGTCCTCATATTTATCCTATAAGGCAGGTACTATTATTATCCCCTTTAAATTTGAGGAAATTGAGGCAGGCCACAAGAGGTCAGGTGACTGCGTCCAAAATCACATGACTGTATATGCTAGGACTGAGGCTTGGTGGTAGGTAGTTGAACCCCTAAAACTGCACTAATAGCCACTATGCTCTACTGTTCTGTATAAAATCAATACTATGCCCAGGACAAGACCGAAGGGATGCTCAGAGACTACCCACCTTGCCTAGAAGCTGGGATTATGGGTATTTGTTTTCTGGATGTATTTGCCTTTGCTGAACTTTTAGAATATTCCAGGGTAAGTCACGACTTTTTTTTTTTTTTTTTTACAATTGGAAAAGTCAACAACTAAATGGAAAAAATTCTACCCACCCTTCTAGTTTGTTCTATGGGAGTCAGTTCTTGGCCACTCCAAGCCCACGCTGACAGTCCTCTCTGAAATCCCACACCACTTAGGTCCCCTTTATATTGCTAAGGACTTCATTGTTGGCTAAGCGGTTGGTGGGTTTGATTCATTGCTAGGACATTGTGAGTTCCTCAAGATGGTCTCTACTTGGTTCTCCGGGGAAAATGCAGGTGCTCGCATCTCAAGCCTTTCTTGCTTGTTCACCCTCTGTAAGATAATATGTTTGTGTTAAGCCACTAAGTTTATTGTAATTTGTTATAGCAGCAATCAGAAACTAATACATTCCTAGTGAGGATAGAGTTAGTACATGAACTTGTGCTGTCTGGCGTCAGAGCTCAAAACTCTTAACCATGATATCTGACTGCCTCGATCAGTGTATACAGAATATGGGTCCATGGAGAAATTATTTGGGGTCCTAGGAATTCAGGAGGCCTTGAGGATATGCTGAGTGAGGCTTAAGGTAGATCCCAATGAGGGCAAGGGTTTGGATAAGAGAGGGTAAGAGGGAGCAGGGCAGAGAGAACATTCTGACTGAGGAAACTGTGTGCAAAGTTCCAGAGACAGCAGACAAGAAAGCAGAGGTGGGTGAGATGAAGGGCCAGGTGGAGTGGGGAGCAATAGGAGGCCCACAAAGGCCAACAGAGAATGTGCCTGGATGCTGTGGGTTCTGCGAGCAGCCATGGGAATGATGAACAGATGTCAGTCCATAGCCTGGGGATGCTGAGGGACCCAGAAGCTGGCCAGGTCTCTCTCCTCATTGGCAGACATGAGGCTGCTGTATTCTATGGGGCATCTGGCACCATGGTTTTGGGAAGACATTTCCGCCCAGGTCAAGTCCAGCTCAGGCTGAGTCTTCTGGGCCCTGGAGCACCAGACCTGTGGGAAATAGGATTGTTGGCAGGGCCCAGCCCCTGAAACCTCCCCTGGCTGAAGGAAGATGCTGGAGAGAAGCCTTGTTCCTAATCCCCCTGGTCTCACAATCCAATGCTTATTTCTACCCAAGCTAGGCTGCTGGCAGAGTTTGTCTCAGGTGTCCCTGCCCTAAGCCTTGATCTTCAGCTTCCTGGGACCCCATTCAAGACTGAATGCCATTCATTCGTTCATCCCTTTATCCATCACATACTTATTGAGCCCTTACTACGTGCCAGACACTGGACTAGGTTGTTGGTGAGACAGTGATGATCAATGTCCTGCCCACAGGGAGCTCAAGTCATGTCACTCTTGTTGCTCTGGCCAGATGGGGCTGGATGGGGCACGGTGGATCTCCCAGTCTGGAAGATGCACATGGTGACCCGTAGGCCTCACACAGCCAACAGGTACATTTTGTTTGACATGCACAGTTATTTTTTTTTTTCTTATTTACTTATCAACGTCTACAGATCAGAAGATTTCAAATATAATAGATACCCAGCTTTCCAGTTTCCCATGAAAAACTACAAGCTCTGGCAAACCAGGCTCGTGTTTGCACACAACTAGTGCTGGAACTGAGTAGCAGCTGCCCCCTTTGGTTCACCACAATCACCCTCTTCCTGGTCCCTGAGTCTCCCAGCCTGGAGGACAGGTGTCAGGACCCACTGTCATAGTTGTATTGCTGTTTGTTACTTGGAAACCTCCACCTTCGGAGACAGTTCCCAATATATGTGGCCTTTATGATCTCTTCAGAATCAGTGCTTGCCTGACATGAGTCCCAGAAAACGCTGCGTGCTGCTCTGGTGAGCTCAGTAGTCACATGAATATCCATGCACCTGCTGTTGTAGCTGGTGCAGATGAGAGAGCTCCATGCTGGGACATAGGACCTGCTGATGAGTCTTATATGGGTTTGCTGTGTGACCCCGAGCAGGTCACTTCACCTACGCCTCAGTGTCCTCACCTGTACAATGGGGAAGTTAAAAACCCTCCAAGCGTTCTCCTAGCTCTAAAACTCTCTCCACGATTGCACTTCCTTCCTTCCCCATGGCACTGGGAGGGCCTTCTCAGATCATAGATGCGGAAGCATCTTGAAAATTCAACAATTGCACACTGGCTAAGAGTACAGGCTTTGGAGGCCACCAACTCAAGGGTTTAACTCTCAGCCCAGTCCTAACTTGTTGAACCTGGGGAAACTTTCTTAGGCTCTCCATCTCAGTTTCCTCATATGTCAAAAGGGTATAATAAAATTCACTCACATTGTTGTGAATATTAAACAAGTCATTGTAGGGAAAGTGCTTAAAGCAATGCTTGGCGCCAAGAAGTGCTTAATAAATATTAGCTCTGTGCCAGGAGCCACTGTTATTGTAAAAGCCTCTGTTCTTGAAGAGTGTCTAAACTCACGGGGAGACAAGGAGTGCCTCTAAAGTACAGTCTGGGGACAAGAAGATTGTATGGCATTCAGCATGAATTCAGGGAGTGTAGTGGAGGCTTTCAGACCTGTAGGAAGCAGAGAAGGGTGGTCTGGAAGAGTTCAGAAGGCTTCCCTAAGGAAGGTGTTGATGGGAGGATTTGGCTGAGAAATAGTGGGTGTCAATGGGAGGGTGTTTTGTGGGTAACCCTATCCCAGGTGGGAGAAAGAATGGACCAGGCATTGCTTCACTTGGTCATTTATATTTTTAATGATGCCTCGTGTCAGGCTCAGTGTTTGGTGCCAAGGACACAAGTGAATAAGGCAATTCAGTGTCGTAGCTGAGACCACAGACATTGAGTCAGACATACTTGGGTGAGAGTCCCAGTGCTGTTGCCATCAAGCTGTGTGATCTTGGTCAAGCTATTTAACCTCTCTGAGCTTTACTTTTCCATTCTGTAAAATGGGGATGATAATGGCACTTCGTCAGGGGGCCTGTGAGGATTAAAGGAACTAATGCCTGAAAAAAAAAGTCAGCCCCTGGTAAGTGATGGTCATTGTTGCTCCCTTGTTTTGTATGTCCTTTGCATTGTAACATGGTGGGGAACATGGCCTGTGTGAGAAATACAGCTTCTGACTGGGAATTGTATATAACTCAAAGGATAAATGATCTAGGCTGCATGCAAGACTTCCCAGACTATGGGATGGTCCTACACATGAATAAAAACGATCCAGAACAGTGCTACTCAAAGTGTGGTCTGTGTTCCCACGCCAGCCCAAAAGCTCTTTGTAGGAGATCTGTGATGAGACAACTATAGAGGTTGAGGGTAAAAGCTTAGAAACTTTTTCAGCAGTTTCACATTGACTGATGTCCAAAAGCATGCTTGGTAGACGTGTCTCACTGAACAGGATGTAGAACAGTTCAGTTATTGTTGAATTTGCATGGTACAGTGCATGTGGCTCAAGTTGCTTACCAGTCATGTGCAGTAGGACCAAGTGTCAATCCATGATGGATTGGAAATATTTTAAAATGGTCCTTTGCAACAGATAGTTTTGAGAAACAGTGTGTTGTAGTCAGACGGAGAGCTTAATTTTGAGTGAGTGGATTTGTCAGTCAGGGCCCACCATGAAAACAAAATGCTCTCTAGGTGTTTCAAATATAGAGAATTTAATAGAGGGGATTGATTACACAGGGAATGGAAGATCTGGGAAGCCAAATAAGGGATGATGATACAACCCAGAAATTGGCTACAGCAGGAATCTGCTACCATTCCTAGGGCTGGAGGGACAGCAGAAGGATGTGGTGCAACTAAAATCAAGATTCAGGGTTGTCCAGAGAGGGCTAGACCCATGGCTAGGGCTTCTCAGCAGGATCTGGGGCCATGGAAGAGACCTAGGTTCTGCTTTAGATGACACTGGAAAAAAGGAGAGATAAAGAGAAATACCCTGACTTTTATCCTCTGTCTATCCCTCAGTATTCTGCCAGTACCTTCTATTGGTTGGGACCTATGCAGAAGCCAGTTGGCAAGGGAGCTTGGGGATAGAGAACAGGGGAATGACAGTGAATGGATCTGAGAGCAAAGAAGCCAATGACTGTCACAGGGGGCGAGAGAGGGCAGGAAACTAGCCAGGCAGAAATGATTTCCGATCAACTTCTTCTGACCATGGTGGTGGAGCTGGTGATGGTGGATTAAGACTTCTCACTAGCTCTCTGTCTCTTGTTGCTGAGATGTCCAAGTAAGATGGTACTCACTTGATACTCTGGAGTGGGGATGGGTGGGGAAGAAGGTGGAGTTTCTGTACCACCAACCTCAAGGGCAGGATTAAGAAACAGGATTAATGTCTGCTTCTCTAGATTATCTTCCCTCCAACCTCCTTCTTGTAACTTCCAAGTGGGGGAAAAAAAAATCCATGAAGTCTGTGATGTCTTCCATTTTTTAAATGGAGCTGTTAGAGCCCAAAGATGTGTGCATTATGGAGACAATTTGAGAGAATTTCTTAGAAAACGGAGAAAGAATTCCAGAGAAGTTTTAAAAAACCCAAAAAACCAAGCAGCAACACCAAACCAAGAGATTGGGAGAATAAAACACTTGTGAAAAAACCTGCCAGGCTATGATGCAGGGAGAAAATTGATATTAATGAAACATCATGAGTGAATTAAGGCAGCCAAAGTACTCTCAGATGTCTGTGGGGACTGCTCCTCTCACTGGCTTTTGGAAAAAGTTAACATGTAAAACTTCCTCATAAACAAAAGTATTTTAAGAATTTCAGCTTGGAGACATTCCTGGCTAACGTCACTCATGCAGTTGGGAATACCTTTGATTAATTCCGGCTGGTAATTAGGTTGGAGAGCATTTGTGCCAAGCTTTCCTAAGAGCTGCGTGAAGGGTGAAAAGGGAAGGCAGGGCACAGTGGGAGAGCCCTCACCTGGCCTTGCTGCCCTGAGATGAGCTGGATGGAGACTTCTGGTTTTAGGAGTGAGACCAGTATATTAGCTCTGGTCATTTATAAGACTGTCATTGAAACCACCCTGTGTGTTGACTATAGAAGATACCAACCGGGGTGTCTCTCCAGCTCATGTCTCCTTTCTCTGAGACCAGCCTCTCCCTACCCTACAGCCATATTGAAATCACGAGATCCCAGCCCTGGATGTAGCAGATTGGACCAGGAGTGGTCACCTGACTAAAGCTTAGCCAATCAGATTCTTCCCCAAATCCCAAGCACTTGGAACTAGCGTTTGCAGATGCTAGTGAGTTTCTTCTTGTTGCTTGAACTGTGGACCTATAAACTCAACGAATGCTGGCTTCCTGCCTTTTGTAGAGAAGCCTGTTTACAGAGAAAGAAAGATGAAGAAGATCCAGAGAAAAGAAGCGATTCCAGGCAATGAGGCTTGAGAGAGAACCTGTTTATGGGATCCTGGTTTCTGTCCTCCATGAGGCCCAGTTTCATGGTGTCTCCTTCGGTTTTAAGAGATACGTCCAAAAATAGTCCCCTTTCTATTGCTTGTGCAAATCTGGGTATCTGCTCTTTGCCACCAAGACACCAACAGTATGAGAAAATGGTGGTCGCCATGTCGTGGCCTAAGATGGCACCAATGCCTACAGATGAGACAAGTCAACGATACTTTCTTATTACTCACTTCAATTTAGGAGACGTCTGTGCAATGTCTCTTAATTCTGTCTCCCATTTGGGGATGCCAGTAAAGAGAGAAGTGGGGGAAGATGCTGCACAATTTGATGGCTCCCCCAAACCTGCCCTGAACAAAAGCAGCCCTTGCCCGCCTGCCTTATGTCCTACCATTAGTCATCCCACTCTATGTAGGTCAACACAGGATGCTACCTGGAGAGGGAGAGAGCCCATTGTACAGATGATATGACTGAGGCTCAGAGCTTAAGTGGCTGCTCTTTGCAGCATCTAACAGAGTTCTAACACCAGGTTTGTACTTGATAGTACCAACTTAGCATCAGCACCAAGCTGAGGCCTGTGATCCAGATATGGTCCTTGGAGAAATCATGCAGCTGCCTTGGGGAAATGAATATCAGTGTTTCCTGACTGTGGCTGCACTTTAAAATTACTAGGGAAGGTTTCTGAAAAAAAAAAAAAAAGTCTAATGCTTGGACCACACTCCAGACCAATTGAATCATAGTCTCTTGGTTTGGGACCTGGGCATTATTATTTTTTAAAAGTTCCCAGGATGATTTTAAGATGCAGTCAGGGTTAAGAACTACTGAGCTTGGTGAATTACTTTTGGGAAAAAGGAGAGATTAATTGAGCGGATGGGTGCTGGATCTTCATTGTTGAGCACTGAGCATGAACCCCCTGAACTCCTTGCCAGGGATGGGTGGGAGAAAGGGGGAAGACTGGGCTATTGAGTTCAGATGTTTCCTATCACGATTAAGGTCAAACCAGCTTGGACTGTCTGAAGTTCATCACTCATTATACTTCATTAATTTGGACTCAAGGTAAGAATTTATGAATGTTCTCAAACTCTTAGGAAATAGCTTTGTTCAACAGAGGAAAGATGTAAATAAGACAGCCAGCCCTTTGGCCTGCTTAAGGGAATCAGCCCTACACACACACACGCACACACACCCCAACAGTGAGTTTGCTAATAATACATTGGATTTTAGTTAGTCATTCAAGTAGGTCCTTGGGGACCACTATTTGCCAAACACTGTTCCTGGCATATGGTAGAGACTCAATAAATATTTGTTGAATTAATGAATAAGTGAACATATTGTCACTGTAGAAGTCACCACATGCTGTTTGGATTATAGATGGCTTTGAAAGAAATGGAATATTTTGAGGTCCAAACAAAAATGAACAGACCTGCCTCCATCTGGAACTTGGCAGGGGGTGGGGGTCATAGGTCAGAAATCCCAGATTTTGGATGGGCAATAATTTCTATTGGTTTTGCTTTAAAGGTTCCCAAGCTCTAACCTGTCCCCTCCGCGTACTCCAAGGCTGGGTTTAGCCTGGCTCAATTTTGGCCACTAATAAAGGGGAGCAGGGTGGGGCATCGGCACCTCACATATGTCCTGTATCGGGGAGGCAACTGCCCCCTCCACTGGGCTCCTCCTTTGGGCATCATCCTGTCAGTGGACACATTGAGAGCGCAGAGCCTCTCAGACTTGCCAACTGAAACACCAATGAGGGCAGAAGAGCATGAACTCATAACCCCCATGATGTAGGGGCATTTCCTTGAAGCAACCAGTTGCAGCAGGGCTGCTATGAACTAAACTGAATTGTGTCCCCCACCCTTCCAATTCCTACAAGGAATCTATAATCCCCAGTGTGGCTGTATTTGGAGGTAGGACCTATAAGGAAGTAATTAAGGTCAAATGAGGTCATAAGGATGGCACCCTGATCCTTTAGGATTAGTGTCTTTATGAGAAGAGACACAGAGAGCTCTCTCACACTCAGAGGAAAGGCCACATAAGGACAAAGCTCGGAAAAAAGCACAAGGGACTTGAACTATTTAAAAAATTTATTTTGATGTTGTAATCTACTGGACAATAAAGTCCTTGTTTGTTTAATATTAAAAATAGTTGTTATTTAAAATAACATTTTTCCTGAAGTTTCACCTAATCCCTACCTTATCTCCAATTACCTTCCCAGGTGCATGTGCCCAGTTTGAAAAGTGCACGATAAGCTGAGTTGAGAAGAGGCTTAAATTGAGAGGGAGCCATGATCCAGGTCAGAAGAAGTGTTTGCAGGAACTGGGGGTAATTGTCCCAAAGAGGAGGGGGCTGGGGGTCAAGCATGACAGCTACCTTCAGATGTCAGAAAGGGAACCTGAAACATAAATCAAACAAAGGTCTTCAGTCTTAGCAAACACCATGTCCCCTTTTGATACATATAAAAATCTTGCACGTTCTGGGTATTATCAGGTTCTTACTTGTATCATGGAAAATAGATTTTTTTTTTCATTTTTCAGCTTTAAATATCATAACTTGAATTGTGTGTTTTCAAACCATTTTCACTGCTGACCCCCCTCCACTCTGGAGATTCTGATATTCCCATCCAGCCGGCTTTCTTACCTCCCTGCTGAGTTTTGCTATTTTAAGTGTGTAGCTCCGCAAAGCAGAATCCAGCCAATGGGGATGAGTTACAGGAAGGTAGATTTCAGCATAGAAAGAAAGACATTGTAAAAGAATCCAGAATGGATTGATGTTGTAGGTAGTAAGCCCCTTGTGGCTGGAGGGATGTAAGAAGAGGCCAAGTGACACTGTGATTACCAATTCTGACTTTGTGCTTCAAAAACTGAGATGTACGATGTGGAAACTCCAGGTCTCTGGACAAACAGCCACACCTTTGTAGGTTAGACATTTCAGTGTTTTAAATTCTGTTCTCCATACTTTCAAAGAGGGGCCACTCACCTCTGATTCCTTGAGATCCCTAATTCTTTCTCCCATCCAGTTAGGGGAGTTGAGCTCAATTTGTCTGAGGACTGGAGGGCCCCAGGGGAGACATCGGGGGTGTGGAGGCTCCAGTGGTGAAGGTGGAGAAGGTGGCACAGGGGTGCCATATGAAAAGGGCACAGGGAGTTCTCTTTGTCACTTCAGCCTTTCTAGGCCAAAGAGCCAGGGTCCATTCATTACACACCTGGAGGTCTCAGTGCCCTACCATGAAAAATTAGCCTGGCCCTGGATCACTCCATGCTGCCCCACCATGTACATGTTGCCATCCTGAAAAGTGCCAGTTCACCACTCCCTCCTCACTTTCTAGCCTTAGGCCAGAGGTTACCTTACCACAGGCTAATCTTAATGCATTTGGTTTGACCAGGAGGGTGTATTTTGTGAGCCCTCTCCTACCAAACAGAACAAAATAAGGGATTTCATATAAGGAAACCAGATTTCCAGTTTCTCCGTAACACTCGGATCTGGGAACCTGGACCTGCATCCCCCAGGGCACAATTCACCTCCTGTGCCACCCTCCCCTTCTGTCACCAGCTGTCCCTTGTCTTAGTTTGGCTTCTTCCTAGAGCAGATCCTGGATCAGAGAGCAAGTCAGTTACTTGGGAGGTGAGTCCAGAACATACGTGCAGAAGGTGGGGAGGTGGGCAGGGAGGGAAGAAAGCCCGTATAGTTACTACTGTGGGCAGCTAGAGTCTAATCCTGCCGGGTCACTCTGAGAATCAGTGCAGATCGTGTCTCTGTGTCCATCCTGAGAGGAGAGGGAGCTGGGGTATTTGTACACCAACTCCTGTCAATCACGGGTGGAGGCTGCTCAAGCAGAGAGAGAGCCGGTGGCCGGAGAGAGCCCTGGGGCAGAGAGAGGCAGGTCCTGGCAGCAGGGAGGCCAGAGTGCACGGAAAGGGTAAGGCCTGCACGGGGTGGGCGTTGCGGGGGGCAGTGCTGGTGGCTTCTGATGCTCTTCTGTAAGAAGTTTGACTCCGCTACTCTGCTTTAAACCATTTTGTCCAGCCTTGTTAAAAAAGGACATCTCCTCTCCTTGCTGTCCGTATCTGACTCAATTCCTGTTCTGTGCTACGTGGGAATGATGGCGCATGCTGTGGCCTTGGGGGGAGGTGCAGATCCAGGCAAGTTGCTTGCCGTCCCCTCAGACAAAAGTCACCTGCCTTGCATGGCCTTGTCCTCTCAAATCCCCTGATGGGGCTGACCTTGATGGGGTGTCCTGGGTTCTCTCTTTCCTCGACCCCATCCAGCCAGTCTTGCTTTTGCCTTCTGAAAGCTTTAAATTCCTCAAGTCCCCTGCTCTGTTGTTCATTCTAAGTGAACCAGCCAACTGGTTTCCATGGCGAGTTGTGGGAGAGATTAATTGGAGGGGAGGGATTAACAATCCTTTTCTAAGTCAAATCTCCAGATCTGGGTCATTAAAAATGATGCCTTTTTGAGTACTTCCATCTTTGCTGGCATCCCTTTGCTGACCAAAGGAAGAACGGCAGACACCAGACAATGGGCCCCCATCTGCCCTCATGGCCACAACATTTCCTGGAACCAAAGGGCTGGTAATATTTACAAATGAGAGGGGCAAGTTTCTCTGCCAGGCTCTCCCCAGAGGGGAGTTAATCTTCACTGTAGACATGTTTTATTCTGAGAATCTGTCTTGTAAACCCCATGCAGACAGCTGTTGTTTTCAGATTACAGAGCCTGTTGATGGTCTCTCCTTCAAAGGATCTACAGTTTGGGGTTTTTAAATGTTGCAAACCATGCCACCTAATCCCTGCTGGATTTGTTTTGCCAGAGGTGCCCGCCAAGGGCTTCTTTTTTTCTGTGTCTTTGTACGCCAGGGCTTGGAGTTAGAACTGGCTGTAGACTCTTCTGGATCAAGTGAACTTCTTCTGGCCCTTTCTCATCTTTTTCAGGCCCTTTTCTCCGTTCCTCTTTCTCAGATGCTCTAAACCGAGACTGGGTGAGGCCAGCCCATCAAATGTCCCCATGGGTCCCGCCTTCTGGGGTATTTAGTTACACCAAGCTGTGGTGAGCGGTGGGAATGGGACAAGTACACAGAGGCATTGAGCCAAAGGTATGGGCCTTGAAATGTATCGCTTAGGGCACCAGGCCCCGACCAGTTACTAGCTGGGAACCCTGGGGCAAGCCACTTAACTTCTGTCTGTTCCTGTTTCCTGGGCTATAAAATGGAAATAATGATAGCACCTACCTCAGGGAGCTATTGTAAAGATAAAATGAGATAATACACAAAAAGCTTCTTGGTTGGCACACAGTAAGAGTTTGATAAATGAGAGCATTTCTTTATTATTTAAAAAAATGTTTTTATTGAAGCATAGTTGATTTACAATAGTGTGTTAGTTTCAGGTATACAGCATAGTGAGAGCTTTTTTTTTTTTTTTATAAATTTATTTATTTATTTTTGGCTGTGTTGGGTCTCCGTTTCTGTGCGAGCGCTTTCTCCAGTTGTGGCGAGCGGGGGCCACTCTTCATCGCGGTGCACGGGCCTCTCGCCATCGCGGCCTCTCTTGTTGCGGAGCACAGGCTCCAGACGCGCAGGCTCAGTAGCTGTGGCTCACGGGCCCAGTTGCTCCGCGGCATGTGGGATCTTCCCAGACCAGGGCTCGAACCCGTGTCCCCTGCATTGGCAGGCAGATTCTCAACCACTGCGCCACCAGGGAAGCCCCAGTGAGAGCTTTTTTGCTTTCATCCTCCTCCTCATCATCTGGGCTTCCAGAAATACCATCACTGGCTTCCAGAGGAGGACTGGGCCCCATCCACTGCGAAGAAACAGGGTAGTTTCTTAAATTGCAATGTCGTAGAGGGGGATGGCAAGTCAGAACAGAGAGGACGGCATTCCAGGTGGTGGGAACTAAGTGGAGTGTGGAAGTCTCTTATATTGACTGCAGTCAGTATAAGAGATGCAAAGAGGAGAAAATGAGGCAGGAGAGGTAGGCTGGGCCCAGGCCAAACGCCCAGCTTAAAGGTGGTGGGCGCCATGCATAGTTTTAAACTAGGAGACCTGTTTCATCAGAGCACGGAGTGTCCGTGCTCAGAAAGAACAGCTGCTTTCTGGGAGAGGCCAAACTTCTCAATTAAGAGAATTCTCCTTTGGTCTTTACAAAATGGCCAGCAGGAACCACACGCTTGGATGTTCCATTTGTCAAATGACATCCTTTGCTTCGACAGCAAAGCTGAGGCCCCGTGTGACGTGCCGGAGGTGGGAGGGTCGGGCATTTTATTGGAAAGTATTGAATTTGTTCAGACCCCTGCAATTCCCCTGGAAAGGGCCATGGATACGGGGTCAATTTACCCTCCGACCCGAAGCCACGAAGTTGATAATCAGCCGCCACCGTCTATGGAGGAGATGAACTCCGTTGTGGAGCTGTTCAATAAATCTGCTATTAGCAGGGAAAGTGCTTACATGCACTTAAAAAGAATTAAACAACAAAATAAGAGCTGCTGATTGACAAGGCATCAATAAAGCCGTATGTGTGCACTGCTGACCTTCCCTGCCCCCAGCTGCCAATCTGTGTTTATTAGAAATCAGTTTCTATAAATAGCTTGTGGAAGGGATAACAGTGAGCTGCTTCTCAGATGTGGGATTGTGAGTGCTAACTCTTTAATACTTGGCTCTTGGTTTGATTTAGTTGATGGTTTGCCGCAGCTGAAAGGTGGGGCATCAGTAGTGAGGGGCTAGTGTCAGGAGGTGGTTAATAATTTTTTATCCTCCCCACTTTCGAAGCAGAATTGCTAGTTCCCCACCCCAGATCTGTTCTTCCTTTTCGTTGACCAACTGAACCCCAATTTGTTTCCAGGTTGGTTACGTTCTATGCTAAAAAAAAAACAATGGCTTTCCCAAACTTCTCTGAAGCTTGGGTTGTGAACACAGTTCTCGCCAATGAAACACATCTGAGGGTTTCAGGGAAAATGTTTGCCAACCCGATACATGTACTACCTCTTTCTCTTTCTTCCTTCCATTTTCTTCCTGCCTGGAATGTGGATGTAAGTCTGGAGGTATGGCAGCCATGTTGTGACTATGAGGTTACAAGCTTGAGGATGAAGACTGCAATGCTAAGGATGGTAGGGCAGAGAGATGGATGTGACTGAAGTCCCTGATGTTGTTGAGTCACTTATAGCTCTAGGCTGCCTATTCATAGACTCTTTGTTGTGTGATTAAAAACAAAAAACAAAAAACTCTCACCTGTTTAAGCCTCTGTAGAAAGGTTGCCAGTTAGTTGCAGCCGAATACATCCCTAACTGATGAAATCTTATTCCAGACTCTCATCTCAAATTTATACTATGAATATGTGAAGATCATGTGCCCAGCTTTGGCTCCACTGGGTAATTAAGAGTAGAGTGTGATGGCTCTTGAATCAGCTAGACCTCGGCTCAAATCCAGAAGCCAGATGCCACTCACTAGCTGTGTGACCAAGGTCAAGTCTCTTTACAGGTCTTTGCCTTATCTATAAAGTGGAGTAATAATAGTACTTACCCCATAGGTTGTTGTAAGTATTCGATGGTGAATGAAAAAGCTTCATCTTGCAAGGAATAAGAGGCCCTTGCCTGAGGATGGATGAGCCACTTTACTGGGCCAGGTGGGCATAGGCATGGCTTAAGAAGCTCCAAGAAGTGGGCAGACACAGGAGACTAACTACCATGGAGGGCACTGGGCAGGGAGCCCAGAGGCCTGGGATCTGGTTGGTCATATGTACACACCTTCCCATGATCCGAGGAAGAAGTCCCACGATGTGGGTTCAGCCATGGATTATTTTCCCGGGCATTTGTCATCTCACTGCACCTTCATTCCACAACCTTTACTGGGTACCACCAGGCCCCAGGCGCTGTACATTACTGTCTCATTTCTTTTCTCATCACTCCTCTGAGTGGGTGTTTTTAACCCCATTTCACAGGGGAACAAACGTAGGCTCATAGAGTTTATCCATTCGTCACCCTTATTTATTCAGTCCTTCAACAAATGTTTCCTGAGAGCCTGCTATCTACCAGGCACTGTGCTAAGCCTTCTCTGAGTTAATCCTTGAAACAATATTATGAAATGGATACTATGAGCCTTAATTTTCAGGCTCAGAGAACTTATTGATTTCATTCCTTCTCTCAATGAATTCTGAAATAGGCCACCTGATTGCTACATCAAGAAGCACAAGTGGCCCAGAGCACAAGCCAGGCCAGCTGTCTCTGTTGGAGGCTATTTGTACATTGCCTTTCCTCCTGGGGATGATTTTTGGTCCATCTTTTTGCATCTGCAGGCCTGAAGGTGGTGGGTTAGTGCGGCAAACCTTCAGGTGCCTGCCCCACTGGCCCCTGCCCAGACCCCTGCCCTCTGGCCTGGCTCTCAGCTTTGCAGCGTCGGTGGCCCTACAGTAGTTTGTTTCAGATTCTCATTTGCTTTCTAAGGGGGACTTTCCCCACCCCATTTCACTGATGAAGATTGAGGCAAGTCCTGTGTGGTCTGAAATCGTGGACTAAAGTGTAGTGATCCTATGGTATCCCGCCCACATCTCTTTATTAGGCTGGTGCACTCAACCTTCAGTGACTGTGGGTATTGGCTGCTAATGGCTCACAGGTGCCCATGAAATTGTCCAGACAATTTTCCTTGGCCAACGGTAAGCCCCCTTGCCAGGGGGGTTAAACTCCCTAATTCCTGAGAGCAACCAGCATACAGTGACTGACTGATCGGAGGGGACCAAAGCCTGGACACCTTGCCTGAGGGTCGAACCGCCCCCTGAGTTGTAATTCATGCTCCAGGCCTCCCCTGAGGCTAGACTGCAGCTACGACCAAGTTCTTTCATACCTCCTTCCTCCACTCTACCCTACTCCCCTCATTCCCTTTCTTCTGAGAAACATGAATCACCCAAGTCCCTGTTCTGGGCTCTGCTTCTCAGGAACCTGACCTAAGGCATCTGGGTAAAACCTTGGAAATCATCTAGTGTGGGTCTTCTTTTTATAGAGTCCTACCCTGCCCTGATCTCAAGCCAGGATGGGTTACTGACGGCCACTGAAGCCCTTACTGCTCTGTCTTGTAATCGATTGTCTGCTTATGCATCTGTTTCTCTTGATTGACTAAACGATACTCTTTAAAAAGTTGCGAGAGAATTTGTTCAAAGATTCTTAAATAGCATTTCTCATCTCACCCTCGGGGTAAAAGAAAGTAGCAGTGATGCTTGAAAAAGCAAACCACAACAAAGCTAAACATCCTGGTCTCGTAGCGTGAATCATGCAAAAATGGAAAGGAAAGATGGATTAAAGAATGAAGGATCTCAGTTTCCATTGATATTTCACCAGCTTACGAAATGAAGGCACTCTGGGAGTCCACCACACGTGAGGAAGGGGAGGTGGCAGGAAGGAAGCTCAGTCCTCTTGCTCTATAGCTGTTCATCCCCTTGCAGTATTTCTCCCTCCACCGGAGACACGGCAACCCCTCAGACACACATCTCTTTGCTCTTTCCTTTCAGGATCTGAGCTTCCTAGAGAATCTCGGCATCTCAAGGCTCTAAGGGACTTCAGGGGTCATTGAACCCACTCTCAATTCAGGAATGAGAATAATGGTTATAAGATTCATTAACATGTTATGAGCGTTTACTATGTAATGGGCATCCTGCTAAGTGCTTTATGTATTTATTTCTCTCAACCATCCTAGGAGGTAGGTACTATAGATAACACCAATTTGAGGAAGAAGAAATGAGGTACAGAACATTTAAGTTACTTGCTTAAATTTCTATAGAAAGTAAATGTGTTCGTTAAGGTTGCATTAGCTCTGTAACAAATAATCCCCCAAATGTTAGTGCTTAACACACTAGAAATTCACCTCCAGACCGCCACCTCAACATTCCATTGCAGGTATTTCTGGTCACTGGATGGTGCCTTCTACGTGGTGCTTTGGGAACCCAGGCTCCTTCCATCTTGTAGCTCTGCTGTCTCCTAGAGCCTTGTCTGTCAACCTTACCCACCCAGTGAAAGGAGAGAGAAAGCACGGAGAAGGCATACCTACTTCTTAGACTCTTGGCCCAGAATTGACATGCGTCTGTTCCTTTCACATCCCATTAATGAAAGTCAGCGATGGAGGCAAATCTAGATGCAAAAAGGGAAGGCGGATACTTCTTAGGGGCAACTCTGGAATGAAAGAGATGAATTTGAATGACCAGTAGCCATTTGTCACAGTAAGCCCTCCCTGAAGGTTGGAAGAAGAGGGAGGGGGAAGAATTAGACACTGCCACCTTATCTGTTTCCTTTAACCAAGACTTCATAAGCTTTCCCAGAACCCCTCAGCAGACTTCCACTTAGGTCTCATTGGCCAGAACTGGGTCACATGTTCCTCCCTAGCTGCAAGGGATGCTGGGAAAACAGAATAGGATTGTCACAGTTAGTTTACATCCATCATGTTTCATCACCTGAGACTGGGTATGTTGCCTTCTGGAACTAAAACAGGCTTCAATTAGCAAGAAAGAAAGGAGGGGGATAGGAATCGAGTAATAAACTCCTTGAGTCTGTCACACATTCATTTATTCAAAATCTATTCCACAAACTGCAGAGCACCTGTTCTGTGCCTGGCACTGTTTTCTATCATCCAAGGCCATCCTGACTGCTACCTAACACTGCACTGAAAGTTTCTTCACCAAGCTTACCAAGAACCTCAAAGTAAATAAATCCCAGAGACACCCTCCAGGGATCAACCTCATGGCCCATTAGAGGCTTTTGCCAAAGCAAGGTCACCTCTCTTCTTTGGGGTTCCCAAGAACAAATCCCAGTGCCCCAGGGTCAGACATGGAAATAGTATGCCTACCTGTGGAGGTGGTCTCCCCAGCAACTCCATCAGCAGAAGGGATGATGAAGAGCCAGGAGGCCTACCCACCAGCTGTCCCCCTGCCTGGCTCTCTGGAGGGCAGCTGGAAGGGGGCTTTCCCATCATTTCTGATGCCTGAACCAAGTTCATGTTCAGCATATATATAAAGTTATTTGGGCCAAATTTCCATGTTAACTGTTCAGATCAGAAATGCTCAATGTCAGTTAAATTTGGTTGGATTATAAGACAACACAGTCAAGATCAAGAACATGTGGCCTGATTTGATTTAACCCAGAGAAGAAATGCCTTTTCCCTTCTGCTCAGCTATAACATTATACATATAAAGATACAGAACGCGCTTGCTCTCTGCCAGAAATGTCAACTGCTTTTGATCTCTCCCTTTAGATATTAAAGTTTCCCTTGCTCGCCCCTCTGCTTGGCAGGCCCCTTAAGGGCTTTCAAACCAATAAACAAGCCCGGAGCTGCTGAGAGGGTGGAAGCTGTTTGCCTTTTTGAGCTGGAGCCCCGTGGCCCGAAGGTCGTGTTTAATCAGCCTCAAGGTTTTGCTTAACATTGACTTGGAGTTTAAAATAGCATTTCAATAACCTCAGCCCCTTCCTGTTCTCCCCCATCAGCCATGGGAGGAGGGAGACAGAGGCCCACGGGTTTGGGAGTTTGTGTGTTTGTTGTTAAGGTTCTGAAGCAAATGAGCTGTGCTTGGCTGGTGGCCATAGCAGAGAGCTGCCCTCCTTGTCTCAGGGAGGGGTTTGGCCCCAGTGCTAGGACCTGGTCCTGAGTGCTTGAAATAATAGGCTTATTGTAGCAGAATGCCAGCTGGAGATCGGAGCTGCATTTTTTTCTTTTCTTCTTCTCAGACTCTAAAGATAGAGAATACTCTTTAGAAGAGGGCACGGGGCCACACTTGTGTGTTTCTGTTATGCCCATAATATCGAGTGGAAGGTGAGAGCAGGAATTACAATCTTACCTACAAACTGACTGCAAACTCTCCCAAGACTGAAGCTGGTATAAAGCACTTACTGCTGTTCCTTCCCTGGGAGGGGTCTTTCATGCCACACAGAGTCTCCTGAGATGGGCATTGGCTGCTTCTACTCGCTCTGTTTCTCCTCTCTCCAACCTCCCCCTACTTCTTGACCTTCCCCCTGAAGGATCCTGGTCCTCCCCTGGTGGCATGATTCCTCACCCCATCCTTGGAACCTGGTGTCATCTAAGACAATTTTCGTTCATTTTACAGAATCTGCCTACTAAAGCATTCTTTCAATGCATTACTATACTTAGAAATACCCTCCTCATCTGGCCAACCAGTGAGTTCACGGACTCATCAGTATAGTATCAAATAGTTCAGCCACCCAGTATTAATCAGGATGGGTTAGGCTCTGTTGCAATAATAAAATAACCTCAATATCTCCATGCCTCAACTCAACAGAAGTTCATCTGTCACCCATGAAAAGTCCTGTGCAAATGAAGCTGCTCTCCAGTGCATCTGGTTCCCCTGCAGTGGCTTAGTGACCCAGACAGCTTCTACCCTCTTGACATGTGGCGTCCATGATCACTGAAGAGACAATTGGAAGGTTGACAGTCAGCTTTTAAATGCTTTGGCCCAGAAGTAACACTCACCGCTTCTGCTCACAGACCAGTGCTAATCACATGGTCCTATACACTGCAAGAGATCTGGGGCAACATAAGGATATTAGGTGAGCAGGAAATTCCTCTGCCACACATACCCCTTCTCCACATCTCTGAACCCTTGTAATCCCTAAGATAATGCCTGGACTCTTCCCAGGCTATGGGGAAATTTACTTCTGAACCTATGGATAGCCGTGAGACATTACTATCAGGACCCCATTTTCAGGGCAGGCTGCTTTGTATTTTTTAATGAGATGGTCAGTCAGGTGCAGCAACAAGAGGAGACACAGGAGAGGCTCGGGAAAAGAAAGTTTGTTATACTCACAGGTCCTAGAGACAGGAGACACGGCATGCCACGCAAAGCCACATGGGAAAGTCACCAGGGTGACAGGATACAGAAGACAGGAGGCGGCAGGGAACACTTAGGCCACAGCCTTTATTGGGGTTTCCAAGGGAAAGGCGAGGCAGGACATAGTGAACCGCCTCAGATTGGCCAGTGTGAATCATTTCAGCTGGTGTGAGCTATAGGGGTGGCCCCCGATGACAAAGGCAGAGGAATATTGCCTCTTGGAATGCAAGGCCAGATAAAGAAGAGACGGCTTGGACTGGTTAATTTGCATAACAAAGTCCTGTTCCTGGCTGGGCCTTTGCTGTCTCTAGGAATTGGCTACCAGGGAAAGGCAGACCCAACCCAGTCAGAAAGGTTTTTTAAGATGTAAAAACATCATAATATACAGAAAGTGAAAAAAAAATTATATATATATATACACACACACAGTACACAGGCCCTAGTTAAAGCAGGTAGTCAAAGCTCAGACAGTTAAGACACAAGATAAGGGACATCCCCATTTTTTACAGAGGTGGAAACTGAGGCCCAGATACACTAGGAGTTGTGCGCAGGCTCAGAGTTGGTAAGGGACAGAAGGAAACTTGTCTTCTATTTGTTCACTCGGGTCCCTGGGCCTCTCCCATCTCCATTGGCTGGGTCTCTTCCTTTGCCTCTTTCCAGAAACTCTGGGGACCCCAAGCCTTCCTGTCGGAAAAGAGACCCCAAACTCACTCCCTGGTGAGTACCTGGGGACTTGATGTGCTGCTCTGATTAGGTGGGAACAGAGCGATTCTAAACCCAAAAGACCGGGCAGTGCTTACCTCAAAGGATGCACAGTAAACCCTGCAGATGGCTGGAAGGCCACGAGGGAGGGAGAGAACTCCGGGAGGAGAGCAGGGGGCCTTGCTGCTGCTCCAAAACCACAGCTCACCTCTCTTGGACTCCCCTCAAACCCTCCACCCGAACTGAAGCTCTTAGTGTTCCCTTTGTTTCTGAACCTACTTTCTTTCCCCATTCCCAGTCAATTCCGAAATATTTTCTTGAACTATTTCAGAGATTCCATACGAGATGAGGGACAAGTGTCTGGGGTTACGACCCTGAATTACCTTATTGCTTGAGGCCACACCATGGGCTCTCTAAAGGGCCTGGGTCGAGGAATTCGCTAGAAAGCCTGGAAAAGGAAACTCCCACCCCTTGCCCTCACTGATGAGTGAGCCCCATCCGAGTCCGGGCAGGCGCGAGCTTTGGTGCCCAAGTGGAAGGGAGCTAGTAATATGCCCTCTGAGCATCTGGAAACAGATGCCCCTGAAAGCCTGTGGATTACTTGCCTGGCACACACAACCTGCTAATTAAGTTTTACTACTTACCTCTGGGAAGAAAAGGGGCTTCTTGGACTCTGGAGAGGGCCTCCCCTCTCTCCTTTCCATCCTCCACCTCAATCTGGCTCCCGCAGGGAGGGTGGGTAAATCTTTGGGGTCTGGAGAAGGGGAGAAATTACATAATCCTCTTGCCCCTCCCCGCAGGCCGCCCCTGAAGGTGAAGAGCAATACTAGAGGGTAGGGGGCAAGAGAATGAAGCAGTTCAGCCAAAGCTAATTTGCTCCTTCTTGCTATTTGACCTTGATCTCTCTAAAGGTCATTTTCCTCATTTGTAAAGTGGAGGAAATAATCACATCTACCTGTGAGGATTGTTGAGAAGATGAAAGAAGAGAGTGTTCGTGTGGGAGAGTCTGCTAGATGCCCACCCAATGTCCATTTTGCCCTTTCTCATTACCAATAGGCCTATGAGTCTTTATTTGGGCAACAAAGTGCCCAGATAAAAGACTATACTTCCTGGCCTCCCTTGGAGCTAGGGATGACCTGTGAGATACGAGTGGAAGTTATTGGTGGTGGTAGAGTTTCCAGGAACATTACAGGGGTCTGCCTTAATGGAGAGACAAGCCTATTGCCCTTCCCTCCCTGCTTCATTCTCCTTGTGTGGAATGCAGACTTGATGACTGGAGCTCCAGCAGCCATTCTAGAGTATAAAATCTTGAGAATAGACCCATGTGCTGAAGATGGTAGAACAAAAGATGGAGATGTTCACTGGCCCTGGACTCTCTGTTTCTGGATTTCTTCTAAGGGATGTAGAATTAACCTCTATTTTTATTCAAGTCAGTGATTCTCAAGCTCTAGCATGCATTAGAATTACTTGGAGAGCTGGTTAAAACAAAGATAGCTGGTCTCTAGTCCCAAGAGTTTCTGATTCAGTAGGCCTGGGGGTGAGGCCTCAGAATTTTATTTCTAACATGCTGCCAGGTGATGCTGATGGTGCTGGTATGGGTACCACACTTTGAGAATCACTGGTTCAAGCCACCATCAGTCAGGTTTTCTATTGTATGAAGCAGAATCCAATCCTAACTTACATAGCAGGGTAAGGGCTTCACCCTCAATAAACGTGATTAATGTTTTTCTACAGAGATGAAATGATAGTGAGGGGACTACCTGTTCCCCTCCTGGGACCCAGCCATGGGAATAAATAAGAAGCTCAAGGGGCTGGAAGGCAGGGCTAAGCTGCCATGATGGCCAGCCTTAGCCCCCACCACTGAAGGGCAGCCTTGACCTCAAGAACCCCAGGGAGACTGGTCCTAAGGCCTATGTGTGGGGAGAAGTTGAGGCCCCACCTTGCACAGGCCCATCGTATAGCATCTCCTATTCCTCCAAGTTTTCCAGAAACTTAACAATATGCTACATGACGAGAACACTTTTTTTTTAAAGTGGGGACCATGTGTAGATCCAGGCTCTCTGTGTGTATTATCTCATTTACTCCTCCTATAAAGGGGAGCAGTAAACAAATGAGGAAACTGAACCTAACAAAGGATAAGTAATTTGTCTATAGTCACAGAACACTAGTGAGCAATGGAGCCGAGATTTGAACTGGAAAGGCCACACTCCAAATAGCCATTTAAAGCTGGGGTCAGCCCTGCCCTGGCATTGGGTTATGCTCAACCATATTTCCAGAAATAAGAAAGCAAGAAGGCTTTGGGGCAGCTCTGGGCAAGGGTGGGGAGAGCGTCTGGGCCACCCTCCCACCCCTGTGTCTGTGGACCCTCAGTGGGGACTGAACACCAAGCCCTGGAGAGGTTGAGGGGTGGCAGCCCCTCTTCCGGGCAGGTGGGCTGTGTTGACGGATTGGAAACCATGCCTCTCCTGAGGTGAGGGGGTCAGTGGCCCTGCGCTGCCAGCTGTTCCAATAAAATATGAAGTTCAGAAACTCCAAGCAATCTTCTCTCTCCACTGAGTGATGACCTTGTAATTGGCTCTCAAGCTGGCTTGATTTATCAACTCCAACCTGGGCAGCCAGAAAAGGATGAATTAGCTCCTGGGGCCTGCCGATGAGAGCAGGGTCCCTGGGAGCAGTGATGCCATGGGCATGGGGCCATTTGTCACCACCAGGCCCTGCTTAATTGTGGGAAGATGAAGCGAGGAGGTGTCGGATTGCACTGTATAAATCATGGTCTTTTGTAGTACAACCTGGGCCAAGGCGGCCAGAGGCATGCTCCTATTTGGAGGGAGTGTCTGGACACAGACCTGCATCTCTGCCCCCGACCACTTCATGAAAGAGGCAGCTTGGGCATAGGCTTCAAAGAGGGCCCTTTAGGGAGAACTGGAGAGCTAAGTGGTGTTACAGCCTCAGGGGAATCCCGTGTACTTTGCAGTCAGCGTCCTGTGTTCAAATCCTGATTCTGCCATTTACCAGCTGAGGGACCATGGCTGAGTCATGTAATCTCTCCTTGCTGGACATCATGGTTAAGAGCACTGAGTCTGGATTGGAATCTGGGCTCTGCCCCTTACTGGCTCTGTGGCCTTGGGCAAGTTACTTAATTTCTCTGTGCCTCAGTTTCCTCATCTGAAAAATGGGGATAATAATAATACTTAACTTACAGGACTGTATTAGTTTCCTGGGGCTGCCATGACAAATTGCCACAAACTGGGTGGCTTAAAACAACAGAAATTTATTCGCTTACTGTTCTGGGGGCTGGAAATCCAAATTCAAGGTGTAGGCAGGGCCATGCTCCCTCCAAAGTCTCTAGGGCAGAATCTTTTCTGGCCTCTTTCATCTTCTGGTGGCTTCAGAGTTCCTTGGCTTGTGGCTGTGACACTCTAGTCTCTGCCTTTGTCTTCACATGGCCTCATCCTCTTCTCTGTTTCCCTCTTCTGCCTCTTCTAAGGATACTTGTCACTAGATTTAGGGCCCACCCAGATAATCCAGGGTGATCTCATATCAAGTCCCTTAACTTAATTACATTTGCCAAGACCCTTTTTCCAGATAGGTCACATTCACAGATTCCAGAGGTTAGGACTTAGACTTATCTTTTTGGGGGTTACCATTCAACCTACCACAAGGGCTATCGTGAAAATTAATGAATTAAAATATTTGTAAAGTACTAAGAAGAGGATCTGGCACATAGTAAGTGCTATACAAGTACCTGATACATGAATGCATGTATATATAAAATTATTTATATTACATAATGTATATTATAAATTTAAATATATATTTCTATATTTAATATAAGTAATATATACATTAATATATAACATATTAATGCATGTATTAATATATCTACATCAGCACATATAATCAATCTACATGTATATGTGTAGAAAATAACGGCACACATTTGTAGTAAGTCAAGTTATTGGAAGGGTTAGAGCTGATGATGAGCATGCAGTAGCTGTCACTCTGCTCAGGGCACAGTAGATACTCAATAAACGGTAGCTTCCATTATTATGACATCGTGCCAGGCCCAGGGGTGGGATGGGTCAATCTGTCAACTATTCCACAGATATTTATTGAACATCTGTTATGTGCCAGGTGCTTGTCAGGCACTGGGGAGAGAGAAAGGGATAACAAAAAAGTTAGTCCCCTGCCCTTACAGCACTTTCATTGCAGTAGGGAAAACAGACAAGCAAATAAATATATGTATGATGTAATGTCAGTGATGAGGAGAAAGGAAGGGAAAATAGCTATGGTAACTGTAACCCCAAATCAACCCCCACTCAGGCAACCTGGGATTCTGGCTGCAGCTGTAGGTGGCTCTGGGGCAACCTGGCAGCGTCTCATCCCAAATGCCACCTCACCCCCCAGCTTTTCTGATTCCAGCGTTTTCCAAAGCCTTGGCTGATGCCCTATCTGTGTGTATTGTGGGGAGTGACGGGGGGAAGTTCAGGCAAGTTAATGACCCACTCAACCAATGAGGGACAGATGGAAGTTGGTAGATAAATGTCACAACGTCCTAACCTTCAGTGGGACAATCCTGAGGCACGTCCTTCTCAGTTCCTCAGAGGGTCCCCAGGGGGATTGGGTCCCAGTGGTCCACAGAGGTAACCCATTCACTGAAACAGCCTTTTTTTTTTTTTGCTTTTCTTCCTTCTCCATCTCATTTATCATGCCTCTTTACTGCTTCCTGGGTTTTTTACCAAAGAAGGAAAAAAATACGTATGTTTACATAAAAACAGGTGAACAAATGTTCATAGAAGCTTTAGTTGGAATAGCCAAAGAGTGAAACAACCTAAATGCCCCACATGTGGGGAATGGATAAATAAACTGTGCTTCATCCAGATGATGGAATACTACTCAGCAATAAAAAGGAATGAACTGCTGAGACAGCAACACGGTACATCCTGGATACATCACGTTAAATGAAATGGCTACAATATGTAGGATCCCATTTCCACAGCATTCTGAAAACAGCAAAACTCTATGGAAAGAAAACAGATCCCTGGTTGCCAGGGCTGGGGAGGGGTCGACTACAAAGGGTGGGGCGGAGGAGGGACGGACTTTGAGGGAAGCTGAATCTCTTCTCTACTTTGTGGTAGTAGTTACACAACTGTGTTTGTTAAACTAGCAGAATTGTACACTCTACGGGTACATTTTACTGAATGTAAATTATACCTTAATTTAAAACTGAAAACAAAAATCATCTGAAGAAAAGGTTCTGTTGCTACAGAACAGAAGCTGGAAAATCCCCAAACTGGGGCAATCTAAAGGTCTTTCCCAGCGTGCCAGTGTGGATTCCTGGGAAGATTCAGATACTGCCCTACCCTGCTCTGAGTTGAGGCCAGGGGCTTGGTCTGTGGGTCTGACACCATGTGGCTAAGTATCTGCTGGGTGCTCTGCCTGGGAAACACTGGTCCTCCCCACCCCGCCGCTGTGTGGCCTCCACTGAATAAACACTGACCCCTGCTGTCTCCATCAGTTCCTCCTTCCTTCCAGCCTGGTCTCGGGGCCAGAGAATTGTGGTCCATCCCCAGGTCTGGGGGAACCTTGAGTGTAGAGGCGGGGAGCTGAGGCTGGAGCAAGAGCTGGCAGCCAGCACTTTCAAGGGTGGAGGAGGTGCTAGAAAGGGGCTTGTGTCCCCTCTGGGCCTGGAGCTGGCACCTGGAGGGCAGAGCCAGGGCCGGAAGCCAGGGGCTCCCAGGACCAGTTTGCTGCCGACTTGCCTAATGCGAGTTTCCCCGCCCAGGACTGGGTGTGGGAGAAAGAAGGCATCGGGGGGTTCCACAGATGGGGGCAGCCCTGCGGGACAGACCCACACCTCTCTGGGCCTCAGTCTCCCTAGCTGTTAAATGGGAATATCAATCCCCGCTCTTCAACTTCGCCCATTTATTCATTTATGTTCTAAGCACAGGCACCACAGTGCATCCTGGGCATAAAGGGATGAACATCACTTGGGGTCCCCGGCCCCAAAGAGCTCATAGACCCACAGAGACTGGGAAGTTCATGGCAAATGTGGTACCAACAAGCTGTGGACACGGCCAGACCCAAACTATGGAAGGACCTGGAATTGCTTTACTATTTACTCCTTCCTGGGGATGACTGGAGAATGAGGTGAGTCGAGGCCGGCTGGGAGCTGGGGTGTGGGCTCCAAGACAAGATAGATTCTGGACTTCCTTGGCAACTTCTCCCTGACCCTCCCATCCCAGAGCCCCCCCTAAAGCTGTCCCTGGATGCTTCTTCAGATGAGATGACACCAGCCCTCTGGGGCGAAGATGGCCCAGCTACCACTGGGTGATCATGTCCAGAGAAAGAGGAGGCCCATGGGGCCAGCGACTACGTGACTAAGATTGTGCGATCGTGTGTGTACACTTGCCTACCTGGGTGTTTGCCTGTGTGTAGCTACAAGTGCATATGAGTGTGTGTGTGTGTGTGTGTGTATGTGTGTGTGAGGATAAGTGGACGCGGTTGTGTAGATCTCTGCAGGTGTGTGTGCGGGTGAGGGCAGGTGTGTGTGCATGCGTGTGTCTGTGTGCATGTGCATGTGTGCATGACATCGTGGCCTGTGTGTGCCTCTGTGTTCCTGTGTGTGCGCACAGCCTGAATCTGTGCGCATGGCTGCATGAGTTTACGTACGTAAATTTCTGGAGCTGCAGGGGCATGCCCTGTGTCTGTGTGTGTCTGTGAGGGGGTGTGTGCTGTGTGCCGGCGACTCTGCGAGGGTGTGTTTGCGTGTGCATGGTGGGGACAGGGCGACCAGCGTCCAGATCCCTTCCTTCTCACTCCCCAGGGCCCTTGTCTGAGGAGGGGGCTGCCGCCCCAGCTGCTGATGGCTAAGAGCCCAGGCACGCACACACTCCTTTCTTCCGGGGCGCAAAGGCGGAGCCTCCCCGGGTAAGAGCGGCCACCCTGCAGGGCCGAGCAGGCGGGGCACCGTCAGCCATGCACTGATGAGCTCCCTTCATGTGGTGGCTCGGGCCTATTTCTGTCTTGTTTGGCTCACCCTGGCCGGGTGTTCCCGTCCAATGATGCCCTGTTGCTCCGCCCGGCTATTTCAGCTGAGGAATATGCAGTTTGTGTCGCAAGCAGAAAACCAAAAACCCCCATTATGGTTAGCTGTCCTGCGGCTCCGAGCAGCCACTCGCCTATTTAGGTTTCTCCGGGTCTATATTTGTCGACGGATGACATGTTGAACTTGGACGGCACGGCGTAGGGGGGACCAGGGCCTCTTTAAGGAGGTGGAGGCATCATCTCAGCCCTCCCCCACGGGTCAGGGCAGCGTTTGACTTCTCCGCTAGGGGGAGCTGCCCCTTTTGCTCTCCTCACCCCACCCTGGGCCGCCCAGCCGCCCCTGTGCGTGGGCCCCCAGACCTTCGGACTCAGCGCATTGTCCAGACCCGGCCTCCCCTCTCCCTGCTGGCCTCAGCTGCGAGCCTCCGCTCCGCCACCCTCTCCACCCCCGTAGCACCTTCCCCCAGCCCTGCTCCACACACCCCGAGCCCCGTAGGGGTGGGTAGGGCACAGGACCTAGAACGAAACTGTCTGGTATAAACCTTGGCTCAGCCATCTCCTGCCTGGGTTACTCAGCAAATTACTTGTCTTCTTCCTGTCGTCACCCCTTCATCTAGGAAGTGGGAGTAATACTCGATTTCGCTGATTTAAGACACACGTTTTCACGCTCTGACGCTGGCCTTACAATCAACAGCATGGAATCGTTTAATTGGCCACATTTTTCCTATGACTTCATGGTACATAGAATAAGGTGTGGTGTGTATTTTTATTTTATTTATTTATTTATTTTTATTTATTTATTTATTTGCCGCACCACGTGTCATCATGCAGGATCTTAGTTCCCCGACCAGGGGTCGAACCCATGCCCCCTGCAGTGGAAGCTCGGAGTCCTAACCACTGGACCGCCGGGGAAGTCCCTGGTTTGGTTTATAATCAACGGCATTTAGGGTTCTATGAAATATGCTAGTATGAACACTAGTGCTATAACAGATGGCACTTTCAAATTAAGGTAACATGAGGAGGTTTGAATAAAGGAACACAAGGTGTGGGCATGATGTAGGGGAACCACAGGCTATAGTAGGATACCTGGGACTAGTAACAGAGGGGTTGTTACGATCCCAGACCTGAAGACAGAGGTTGGGGGAGTGGTTCCCAGAACCTTGAAGGAGGCAGTTGGTACAGATGACCACTGAGAGCAGTGACCTTTAGTGGGGGACACACAGCCAGGCTGAGACAGGCTACTGGCTCTCCTATCTGTTAGCTGTGTGATTTGGGGCAACTTATTTATCTGTGCTTCAGTTTACTCATCTGCAAAATGGGCATAATAATGGTCCCTACCCCATAGGATTGTTGCCCAGGCTTAAATAAGAAAAGACACATCAAGTGTTTAGAATACCTCAATAAAGACTGCCTATCATTTCTTTCTGTCTTGGTGTTCCAAGCTGCCCTGGTTCCCATCCTAACTCCATAACTAACTCACTCTCCACTTTCCTGTCCATTTTATGACGTACTTGGTATCCCTGCAATAAGGTTGGGTTTTTTGTTTTTGTTGTTGTATGTTTGTTTTTTGCTTAATTTAGCTCAAGTTGACTTCTGTTGCTTGCCACCAGAAAACCTTAACTCTACAGTGACACAGCAGTGAGATAGGATTGAGCCAGGGTCCTCCCCAGCAGACACTAGTGATGAAACAGTCTCTGCTTATTGCTGAGTGCCAGCTCCCACTCTACCCCACCCCACGCAGCTCCCACAGGACAAGCTACCATGGAGATTCTCTGATTGACATGGCAGTAGAGGGTCAAGAGCCCTGCTCCTTCCACTTTTCCCTCCTCCCTTTCCCCTTCTTCAACCCCCTAGCACCTCAGTCCTAGAATCTTCTAGAACACTGGCTCCCCAACAATTGTGTCCACAGCCCACCTTGGCCAAACCAAAGCCCCCAGACTCTGTCTTATCCTATCCCATAGGCAGAAGGAAAAAGAAGGTGGTGACGACATGGAAGGGCCCCATGGGAGCAGTTGCAGGAGCTTTACGGATGCATCTGCTAGAGGAATAAGGGCATAGGGGTGATTCATAACCAAACTGCAACACCTACATGTTTCAGAGTCTGGGAGTTATTGGAAAATGACGGGCCCCACACTCCACTGGTGCAAATATGCATCCCTACATGTTGTGGGCTTAACCGACCACCCGCCACAAGCTACAGTGATGACGAGGGAACAAAACCAACAGTGATTCATAATTAAAATGTAAGAATAGCAGCAACTGAAAACCAGGACCAGCCCGAGGCAGCCCCGCCGGGGCCCAAGCATCTTGCGTGTGACATCTCCGCCTCTGGGAACATGTGGTAGCATTTTGCCATGCTGCCAAGCCTTGCACGGCAGCCCGACTTCTTCGCCAAATGCTGAATCAAGTCCTCAGGAAGCTCTCCTAACCTGCTAATTTGGGGTTATAAATACCAAGTTTTGGTAGTCCTCGTTGACTCACTGGATCTGTTAGTGAGTGGCTATTTGTAGGATTGGGTACCATTTGCTGGAGAAAGGCTCTTCCCTTGGAAAATCATTCAATCTAGAGCCTTGAGTTGTAGGGAAAATAGCCTGAAATAGTCATGTAAAAGTTGAAAGACCTGGGTGCAAAACCTGGTCACGGGAAGGTCTGAGCCTCCAAGCCTCGTAGGAGATCACGATGGGAGGTTGCATCAGCTGCAGCAGGTTGCTCTGGCTGCCCTGGGCAAAGAACTTGGGGCTGGCATATAAGGAGCTTTGCATCGCACTGGTGCGGGAACTTCACCAGACAGGCAGCAGGACTGGATTCAACAGCCAAAGGAAACTTTCAAGAATCCAGTTCGTCTGTCTCTCTGCTCTGTCTTCCTTGGCAAGGCTCTTCCACGTGTTATTCTGAGAAGCAGATGCACAAGGATGTTAGTAGGGAACGGTCAGTCTGACCCTGATTGGGAGAGAGGGCGGCGAGGTCGGGTGGGAGTGTCCTGGACCTCCAGGCAGGTCTGGGGAAGGGTCAGCAAGGCTGTCGGGGAGTCCTAGAGCCACAGTCACCTGAGTCTCCATTGGAGGAGTCCTGTGTCTCCCTGGATCCAGATCAGCTTAGTATCCCTGCCACATTCACTCATTGGCTGGGAGCAGCCCGTGGGAGGAGCGGCCTGAGTGCAAGGGTGGAGATTGAATTCAGAGCACAGCAGCTGTGGCCCTTGGACTAGCATGGTCCCTGTGGTTAGAGGTCGGCAGGGGAAAGCCTCCACTGAACTTCGCAGTGATGCTGCTTCCCCGAACGCCAGTGCTTTCCTGATGGCCTCGGTGGACGCTGTGCCCGTTGGGCCCTCTCATGGAACTGAGTCCTCCTGTGGGTCTTCTGGCCTCGCATGAGATCCACTTCAGTACGCCCACCTCCCTCAAGCTCCATCCCTCCCTCCACCTCCTGCCTGGGGCAACTCACACATTTCCACTTTGCTGGGACTCAGACATTGTTTTCTCTAGGCTTCTCGTAACCACCCTGGTAGTGAGTTTGCCGCATTCTCTGGGGTGTGAAATCCCCAGAACCCAAGAAAATGCCCTCGATCAGTGAACTCTTGTTTATCTAGTTTTATATTCCAGCCTTGTTGAACAAGAACACTTAAGCCCCACCCCAGGCTGCTGCCTGTGCCACGACACACCGCTAATTCTCGCATTCTTTAGCCGCATAGCCCCTTCCCTTCATCTCAGGCTTAGCACTAACGTGGGATTTCACCCTAGTTATCAGCTGCCAGGGGAAGCGTTTGTTGCCTGGTTGGGGAGAGGCTTCTGTGGCATCTCCCAGCATAGAAGTGCCAGCTCTTTTTAGGGAAGGGCAGGTCACCTCCACAGACCCCGAGGGCCCAAGGAGGTTGTAGGATCCACATTCTCAAGGACATCCATCCCAATGTCCCTGTTCTATATTTCAGGGTCCCAGGTTTCCCCAACCAGGGCCCCGGCCTTTGCATCACCATTTTCCAGCTGCTTTAGCACTGCATCCAGACGTCCCTGGAGTCGTGCAGCTCTTAGAACTGAGCCCTCCACCTTTGCTCAGCTGTGTCCACCCTTCCCAGGCAGGTGATAAAGGCCTCTTTGTGAGCTACCGCCAAAGCCCTCTGGTCCTTATACTTGCTATGAACTGCCCAGGAATTGCCCTCAGACTCTCATTATCCATCTGCAGGCTGCAGGGTCAGCACAGCTTAGCACCAACCAGCCGGCTCCACTGTCTTTGGGGGCATTGCTCAGCTCATATATTTCAAAGCCGTGTGCCATCGCACCGGCCTTGGCATCTGCCTCCACCAGTATGCTTTCCCAGGTCATTCCAGTAAAATCTTTGACAATTGAGCTGCCACTTTGTGCCAGGGATTATCCTGCTCTGCCCACCGACCAGGACAACATCCTCTTCTCCCAACAGGTGCCGGGAGAGTCAGTCCCAAATCCTCATCTTAGCATCTGTTTCTTCAGGCCACTCCTGGGACTACAGAAGTTAGTGTCTGAAAAGATGCCAAGGGAAGAGAGGAAAGGAAAGGTGAAGAAGGATCGTCGACAGCTGTGCAGTCTCAGCACGGTTTGTCACAGGCTGAGAGTAGCCGGTGGGAAGCACGACTTTGGCCCAAAGGTGGTGACGGATTTCAGAGCAGACAAGAACTATGGCCACTTCTAGAGCAACAAGAATCCCGTGGAATGCCATGTGCTAACTGACTCAGATAAGCCAGAGTCCCCTCCTGGAGCTGGGAATGGGATGTATGGATTCTGAACAAGACCTGTGCTGTTAGGAGGAAGGAAAGGGCGGGAGTGCTGGGGAGGCCACTGACTGCGTCCACTACAGAAGCGACATTAGAAAGAACAAAACCCCTTCCTCTTGCAGATGGAGGAGGCAAAGGTCTAGAGTGGAGACGAGAGAGATGTGCCCAGGCTCTCACTTTGAACTGGGGCAAACACAGGATGGGGAGCTATGTCAGGCCCCTCCCAGAATGGTTTCACACCATCTCTTTCTGGCAGCCTTGAAGTGTCCAAGTCTGCACCAAGCCAGGGGATCTGGTCCTTGCTCCTTATGGAGCTGGCCTGGTGCAAGCCCTCCCTTCTCAGAATTCTCAGCTGTTTTTGTTTCCTGAGCCCCAGCTGGAGTCTGACCACTGCTCCCTGGAACACTGGATCAGCACCCAGGGGGGAACTCACAGGCAGCTCTCCTGAGATATTTTTAGGGCAATTAAATACAGCAATAACTCCTCACTTTCTCTTAAGGCTCATTTCCTATTCCTCTATTAAAGGGAATAAAAGCCCATCCTGGAAGGATGCCCAATACCCTCTTTGGGGAAGGAGGTGGGACCGGATGCCAAGCAATGCTGGTCAAAGTCAGATGGAGTTTGCCTGTGAAGACCCCGGGAGGCTTGTCTGACAAGCAGCCACTCCCACCTCAGCTGGCTCTCCTGAGGTGATGTCTGAGTTCCTTCCGCTGTGACCTGGGCACCAGGGATGGTTTGACAGTGCGGGCCGGCCAGCTGACTTTCCTGGTCTGGCTCAGGAGACAGCATTAGCTCCGTCGCAAATGCACCACCTAAATCATCCCCACCTTCCTGCAGGCCTGCCAGAGAGTCTACACTTTGGCCTTTTCTCTTGTTGGGTAAGCAGAGGGTTAATTCCACCCTTAAACATTTGCTCTTGGGAGTTGTCTCTCTGCAAGCCACCTACTTTAAAAGAGAAGTACCCCTGGGAAAGAAGATCCAATGTCAATGTATACTTAGTTGGGAAAGAGAGTTGCACCCAGGTTTGGAGGCCTGCGTTTCAGTCCTGCATCTGCCATTTATAAGGTGAATAATCTTGAGCAAATCATTTCCCCTCTCTGAGTTCCCTTACATATCCACTCTGAACACTTATCTCTATAGGCCCTCTCTCCTGGGGCTCTTGTGAAGATCAAATTGAATAATGATTAAAAAAAGTACTTTAGAAGCTGTGAAGTTGTATTAGGTTAGGTTAGGCTGTGCTACAGTAACAAACAAACCCTGAATTCTCAGTAGCTGAACACATAATTATTTCTTTCTTATGTCAACGTCTCTGGCTCCATCTTTTGGCTCCACTCTCTCAATTCATGGCTCCCCAAGTCACCACAGTAGGGGTGTAAGATCAGGGGGGTCCACACCAACCTTTACATGATTTGGATCTGAAATGACACGTGTCACTTCTGCTCATAGCCTATTGGTCAGAATTAGAATATGGCTCTGCCTGGTAGCAAAGGGGCTGAGAAATGCAGGGGGCATATGTGTGTTTGGTGAGCTGTCAATGTCTCTGTTGCAAAAGAGTTTTATAATTCAGAAGAATTATTGTTTGCTGTTGGCTTTGTTTTGTTTTTTTGTTTCTTTGTTTTTGCCACGCTGCACAGCCTGTGGGATCTCAGTTCCCTGACAAGGGATGGAGCCCAGGCCATGGCAGCGAGTGCCGAATCCTAACCACTAGACCGCCAGGGAACTCCCTGCGTTATTATTATTTGGAATGAGGCTAGCAAGAGCAACTGTCTCTGACTCTGGCTCATTTATAATGGGAGCAGGAACAGGGATGGTGGAGCAGTAAAACTGCATATGGGATAGGATGAGGGTCCTGAATGCTCAGAGCAAGAGGGAAGGAGCCAAAGAAAATATTTGCCCCATTGTAGACTGGGCAAGTATGGGGTGCCAGGCAGCAGCCCACCTGCAATGCCTTCTCTGCTGCATGTAAGCCAGCCAGCACCAGGTCGCCACAGTCCACTGGTTCCTGCCCAGGGTCTCATTAGCACCCCCAGGTCCCCATCAAAGTAAGCCAGGATCCCTTAGTCCTCAAACTCTCTGTGGCTAGAGACTGGTTTTGTTTTTAATCTCCAACCTGTCCAGGACTTTTGTAAGATACGATAAAAGAAAATTACTAGAGGAGTTAAGCAACCTAGAAATTAATCTAGAAAATAACATTGATAGCCTAGGGTGAAATACTGTAGAAAATAACCCAGTTACCACAAAGATAATTTTGAAAAATTTCTCAAAAATAATAAAATCCAAATAAAGTAATCTAGAAAATAATCTAGAAACTAAAGAAATGAAATAATTTGTTGTGAACATTTGCAAACTATAATTTAAAAAGAAGGATAAGGGAGGGAGGGATAAATTGGGAGATTGGAATTGATATATGCACACTACTATATATAAAATAGATAACTAATAAGGATCTACTGTATAGCACAGGAAACTCTACTCAGTATTCTGTAATGGCCTATATGGGAAAAGAATCTAAAAAAGAGTAGATATATGTATATGTGTAACAGATTCACTTTGCTGTACACCTGAAACTAATACAACACTGTAAATCACTATAGTTTAATCAAATTTTTTTAAAAAAGCATTACTAGAAAAATGAAAAGAAGGGCATCCTGACTTGTCTGCCTCCTGTTCAGTGAGATGAGTCTATTGATCAAGCCCTCAGATGCTGTGCCTATATCACATTGCTATGGAAGTGAAGGGTTCCCCTTGATTTCCATACTTATCTCGTGGTGGACCAGTTTCCAAGGTGTGTGGCTCATCACTGATCCCTGAACACACTTCAGGGGCCCTGCTAGATGCAAGCTCTTGGGGGGTAGAGCCTGCATTTCCCTAACAAGGAATGTGTGGGATCACCCAGCTCAGCAGCCCTCAATGTGGGAGATACAAGACCCTGGCTGATGAATCATGGAGACCCCCAGCCATGGCCAGAAACATGCCAAGGAAAATCTCCCCAAACCGTTAATGAAATGCTTACCCCCAAGTCAGAGCCTTGCCCCTGTGGAGTGGTGTGTTTTAAATTTTCCTCTCTCCAGATTCCATGTGTCCCCCTCTGCCACCCCACACCCACCCTCCTGAGTCACTCACACGCATTTATGGCTTTCGACTACTCGAGTCTATGTTAATTACAGAGCAGACTTGAGATAGGAGAGCCAAGTGTCTTATTTCATAACGTAGATAATGTTAGAGATTTTAATTTACAAGGAGAGCGGAGACCAGGGTCTGTCTGTAACAGAAAGAGCTGCAGAAAGCTTCTTAGTTTCTGAATCTGATATCTCGAGACTCTCTGAGTTGCCATAAATTCTGATAAAAATGTCTTCCCAGCGGCAAAAGATAATTTTTATAAGCTTTTGGAAGGGACTAATAAAGCAGTAATCTACCGTCTTCCATTATTTAAAGACCTGGCTTGAGGGATGTGATTTGTAAGGGTTTTCATATATAAATATATAGACGTACATTAATTATACATCTCAATCCATCACCCTCTCTGGAAAGGAACTGTGGCAGAGAGCTCTGGTTTTCCCAGGACTGGCTTCTTGCCTCAGCTGGAGCTGGAAAAATCTGTCTCTGAGACCTAGCCCCGCAGACCTCCATGCCTCCAGGAGAAGTGATCAAAGGTGATGGTGCAAACGCTCTTCATCCCTCCCCTGGACCCGTGTGATAACCTTAGGGTTACAATTCATGTCTGACAAACATGATTCCACCGTGACAAGGCCTGGTGGCGATGAGGGAGGCTTAGTCATCATCTGACAACAGACTCACGTTGGGGATTTTCCCATCTACCCCTTGCCCGAGTATTCTAGCTCTGGGGTTATCGTGCAGACACCAGCCTGAGCATCCAATAACAACAAGCTTAAGCTCAGAGCCAGAGAAGGCAGCCCTTGCATCTGACTCCAGGAGACCTGGACCCCTGCTGGGTAAGGCAGAGCAGATTTTCGAGACTGTGGGATTTGTGTGGCTTATTCTGTGAGAACACTCCATGCCCCCGTAAAGTACTTTACATGCTACGGGGCAAATATATGGTCCAAGTCCCTGCTCATCAGCCTCCTTGCCTCAGTCAAGCCAAGAGACCTTTGGATGGTGGCAAAGAGCTGACTGAAGATGCTCCTTAAAGGGAGAGGTTGTTCTGTATTGGCCACATTTCCCCCGTGTCTTTTTACAATCTGAGCGTGCAAGGGGACCCAACACCAGGAAGATGCCGGTGGGAGCGGTGGTGTTTCATCCCCGATCTCTTTTCCCTTCAACCTCATGATCCATGACCCCCAATATATAGGCGAAGAAAGTAAAGCACAGATTAGTGAGGTCCAGAGGCAGAGCCGGGATTCAAATCCAGGTCTGGCTGACCCCATATGTTGTGTGGTTTTATCTACAAATATTGACTTATAGATAAAGAGAATAAATTTCTAAAAGGAAAAGAGGGAAGGAGGGAGGGCTTGGCAAATTTGAATTGGCCACCTGGATTAGTTGCAGATTGCTGTGCTAAAAAGGAGGAGAGAGTTTGGGGAAATAGCTCACACAAGTGAAGGGTAGGAACAGAAGACTCTCTGAAGCCTGCAAAAACTCTGCAGGAGACCCTGGATAAGCAGCTGGCTGGAGATCCCAGGGCTGAAACCAGGAAGATGAAATTAGAGTGAATGTCCGGCAGTCAGTTCCAAAGCAAGCGGTCTCCTCGGCTCCATGGGAGAGAAGCATCCTCCAGGGACGCCTGCTGGCCTCCTCCCAGCCAAGACTGGACCAAGAAATAGTTCCTATCTGGCTGGACCTGGAGCCTGGACCAAGTTTCAGGCCTGGCTACTTCAGTTGCAGCCCCTGCTCCAGGAGCCATGTGACAGCTCCAAGGCTTGGGTATTGAGACCTTGAGGGGCATTATGATCCCCTGAGTAAGATGAGAGAGGGGAGGCAAGGATTTTCCGGTTGTGAAACCAGCAGCAACCGGCTTCCCAGGATGTCCAGACCTCCTCCTGTAAAGCTCGCACGCTGGGGCCACATGCGGCTGAGGTCGCGGGCAGCAGCTTCCTCACGATTTGTGAATGTCTAGATTTCCTGAAAGTCAGCAGCAGCTTTCCCAACCCTTGCTTCCACCCGACCCCCACCACCTTTCAGGAATTGCACCATTTCCCAAGGCCCTGAATTAAAATCCTCCCTCTGGGAAATACCCAGAGCGACTCCTGGCTGCCTGGCCGAACCCTGAGTGAGACAGGAGACCAACTGGAACTGCCTGGCAGGAAGCGTCTATCACACAGAAGAACAGAAACTTAATCCAGTTTTGGAAAACGAAGAGACCTTTCCAAGCCTCTTTGCCCACCTGAATATACAGACTGATAGTCATAACTTACTACATGTTTTTGAGGTAGCTGGGGTCCTCAGGGTGGTCAGCACCTCCTACACCATCACAGGTCTCGACATTTACAAGGGACTTTCTCGGCCACCACTGATCCCACCTGCAAGCCTGCAAGGTGGGCATGATCCCCATTTAGTGGATTAGAAACGCTGCTCTCTGGGACAGGAGCAAATAGAACCAAGGGCTTAGACCCTGCATTAGTCTTCTCGGGCTGCAAAAAAAATGAAAGAAAACAAAACAAAACACCCTGACAGGGTGGGTGCCTTAAACAAAAGAGATTTATTTTTCCACGGCTCTGGAGGCTGGAAGTCCCAGATCAGGGCTTGGCACAGTTGGTTTCCAGGGAGAGTTCTCTTCCTGGTGTACATATGGCATCTTCTCTCTTTGTCCTCACATGGCCCTGCCTCTGTGTGTGCACAGGGAGAGGGAGCGAGCTCTCTGGTGTCTCTTCTTATAAGGACACTAATCCTATAGATCAGGGCCCCACCCTTAGGACCTTCCTTAACCTTAATTACTTCCTGAGAGGCTCCACCTCCAAAGACAGCCACACTGTGGGGGACAGGGCTTCAACACAGGAATCTGTGGTGTGGGGGACACAAACGTTCAGTTCATACCATACCTCTAGCCTGGTGCTCTTATTATAACCCTAGGAAACTGAATGCATTAGGGAGAGGCATCCAAGGAGGGTGAAAAGAGAAGGAAAAAAAGATGGAGGTGAAGGTCTTGGCCTAATTTCAGCCTAAATCAAAAAGTCACACTGATCTCCAAGCCTTGAAGCAGAAACCCTGCTACATATTGAATCTGGAAATGTTGTCCACAGGCAAACTGCAGAGGCTTTAGCTTGGCCTGCGTAATATCTTTTAGAAATTAGAATTTGTCGCCCATATTTAAAGATTGGAAGACTTCCCGTAAAAACCTGGGTTTCTGGCTTCTCTTAAAAATCAGAAGGTGACTTCTCACTGGGGCTGCATGTCAGTATAACAACCATTGGCCCGAGTTCCGGAGTGGCCACTCCTGATGGAGCATCTGACTTATTCCCTTGCTCACCCAGGTCCCCACCACTGGCCTGGGCCCCCCTGGCCCCTCTGGGCACACACTGGCCCCATGGGCCTGGGGAAGACGGGCCACCACGGAGCAGCCCGGCCTCCCTGAGCTTCTTTGCAGAGGTGACTGCACAGCGTGGGTCCTCTTTGACTCCAGGGCTGCTCATCCAATGTCCAGCTGCTCCTTCCCCCATGACAATATCGCATAATTCACATGAAAGCGGATTAATATATGGTCAGGAAATTCAGACACTTGATATAACTTCTAAGGGCCTCTTTATTTGTATGAAAAAAGGGAGCATCTCAAAATATTCACTTCTCCTCCCCTCTGGGGTTTGAAGATCGTTCCCCAAGACCCTGTCCCACCGACCGTTTGGACGATAACCAGAGATTCCTGTGGGCTAAAGGTGGGCGGATTCCTGGGTACCCCATGCTGGCTTCAGCAACCCCAAGCCTTCCATGTAAAGGGTCCGATCTTGGAGTTTATTTATTATTAAAAACACAATCTCTAGCTCTGAATCCTTTGCTGTTTTTTGGCTCTTGCCTGAAGCCTCTCCCACAACCCAGCTCCTCTGATCATTTGTGTCGGAAAGTTTCCTCTCTTGGCCCAGGATGAAGCAGGCCTGTTACCCCACCGTGCTGTTCAGCTCTGAAAAAAATGGGCTGAGGAAACGGTAACGGTTCCTCATCCTCCCACGCGGCTCCCAGCTCCTTAGCTGCGTGACCTTGGGCAAAACACTTTACCTCTCTGAGCTTTTGATCGTTCTTCTGTTAAGTGGTGTTTTAAAATACCACTCAGGGAAAATATACTGTGATCGTGGATGAGAAAAAACAAATCTTTGAAAGATATGAAACACTATATAGAGCTTAACCACAGTGAATTGGTCAGGACCCCTGAAGAGAAACAGACAATGCTTCCAAACAGGGTAACAGAAGGCAAGGTTAATGAAAGGACTATTGACAAAGGAGTGGGATGGTTTGAGGACACTGACAAGGGGTGGGGCAGCACCCTGAGGATGTATCTGTGAAGATACAAGCAAAGGAGTAAATATCCCAGAACCCAGGAGTGGGGCTGTATTAAGAGGGCCGCCTGGGAGGAGCAGTGGCCTTCAGTACAGGGTGCAGTCAACTCATGGTGACCTGGCGAGGGTGGGGGAGGTGGAGGAATAAATATCCCAGCATGCTTCACCCCTCACCCTCTACTGTCCTGTTGGGGTCTTCCATTGGTTAAACCCAACCAGAAGCAAGAGAGTGAGGGAGCTCCTTGCTACTGTCCTCGGGCATCAATCTCTCAAGCCCCAGAGCAGGTTGTGGGAGAGTGGAGTTTGGATCTGGAGGGGCAAACGGAAGATGTTTGGAATCACTTGGAGCAAACAGTCGCTGTGTTTTTAAAGTGCACCAGACACCGTGGCAATGCTTTGTATCACCATATCACTGACTCTTCCTACCAGCCCTAGGAGGTGGAGACCCTATTATCCCCATTTTACAGATGAGCAAACTGAGGTTTGGGCAGGCAAATTGACCCCCTCAGGATCACTCAGCTACTAACTGGTAGAGGCAGGAATTGAACCTAGGAGCCTGGATTCCTTAAGGATGCTGCTGCGTGGTCTCTCAGGTAGAGACAGAGATGCTCATTGTATCATCATCCCGGGTCACAGCACAGTATTGTACTGATGCTTTTTGCCTTGTTCAATATTCAGGGGTCCTGTCCTCAGCACCATGGAGATTTGCTATGCTGGCCTCAAGGGCTCATAACATAATCGTGAGCCCTGTGAAGGCAGGAAGCACGCCACGAATGCAGGCACATGGGGTGGATGGGATGGGCAATGCAGATGGAGAAGAACGTAAGACTCAGAGGATAATGAAATCAGGGGAGCGAGGAGGCAGTCCCCCGATGACCCCAGGGCTCCCCCAGGGTGGAGCCTCTTGTCGACAGAAGTAGGGGCGGTGGGGGGTGATGAAGATGAGGAGTTCCTTTTGAGGTGCCTGTAGATCGTGCAACTGGACATGTCTAGCCAGCTGTTGGACTGTGTGGGGCTTTGAGCAGGTTATTCAGCTTCTATTTCCCAAGGAACCAGAGAAGCAGGGCTGCCTTCCCTTTTTTTGGTCATCCATGATTGAATACAGAGGACAGCAAGGCACTAGGGAGACTGAAGCCAAAATATAGAAAGAGCTCCGGTCCCTAATCACTAAGGAGAAGTCATCTAGGTACCAGGCACTCCTGTCTTAGACTAATATGTGAGTGAGCAAATAAATTTTTATCATGTCAAGCCACTGACATTTTAGGGTTTGTTTGTTACAGCAGATACAATCAACTCACCAATACATGGAGCTTTTCTGTGGATCACATCCTGTTTGTAGAAAGACTCAGTAGGATGGGAAGCTCAGAACTGCCTCCAGAGGGACCCCTGGCTTCTACGAGTGCCTTCTTCAGGCAAGATGTGCTTCAGGAGAAGCACAACTTCCTCTAAGGAGCCAGCTTTAGCCAGGGTGAGGAGAGCCCAGGCTGAGAAGGCATTTATTCCCCAAAGCTGGGGACACCCGAGGGATGGGCTTCTCTTAGGGGATCTGTGCAGCTGGGTCCCCGTTCAGCAGAGACGTGGAAGTGGTTGTGGTCCTGGGGCTCCACATATAACTGCTCTGGCTTTGACAACAAGCTTTGGGGTGCAATGAGGGTCTGTAGAACTCAGTCGGCAGGAAATTTATATCTCATCCCCTCACTTTCTTATTGTATATATTGATTGAAGCAGTTCTTATTTAGCTTAAAGCCTCCAATGGCAGGGTGTCTTTTTCTTTTTTTTGGTCTTGGTTTTTTTTGCGGGGGGGGGGGAGTATTTTTTTCCAAAATGAAGCCACTTTCCGTTGAGTAATTGAGACCCATCTTGCTTCCTCCCCCTCCACTGCCTGCCCCACCACTGCTCTCCCAGGAGCCCCAGAAGAACCAGTGGGGCGGCAGCCAGGGCTTCCCAAACCATGGCCTAATTCAGTGCTATTTGATATTCCTGCAAACCCAGGACCCACACGATGCTCTGGGACAGTTTGTTTGGAGAACACATTTCTGCCCTTTTGTACCGCAAGCCTGGGACCAAATGACATGCATGTCTTTTCTGCAAATCTGGAGTTTGCGAGTGTGCTGGAGGGAAGACATCTTGCGACCACGTAGACACACTACAGTTTCTCTATCCATGATATGGGCACGCTGCTACGTGGCCTGGCCACCTCAAAGGGTAGTTAAGGAATCGTGTGGGGAAAACGTCTTTGTCAGTCAGGAATGCCAGCTTCAAGGAACAGAAAAGTTTATGACTATGATCTAAATTAATAGGGGTTTCTTTTTTTCCCACTACAAGCTATCTGGAGGGTGGCAGTTTGGGGCACTGGCTCGGTGACTCTGTGATGTCATCAGGGTCTAAGGTCTGTTTCATCTTTCAGTTCCCTCATCTTTGCCATGTTGACCTTGGATCTCGTGTGATTGCTTCCTGGTCCCCAAATGGCGAGTGACTCTCTAGATCCCACGTCAGCAACCAAGGCAGAAAGAAGGAGTCAAGGCCAAGGCTCTCTTCTAATGAGGCCTTGTCTTTTTATTTGGTAAGGTAAGCCGTCCCTGCTAGATTGCCCGGTTACCTCTCACTGGCTGGGACTGGATTAGACGAAGGGAGGGGGACTGAGTGATGGCTGCTGGGTGGGCAGTGGGTAGCATCTGTGGCAGAACCACAGACCAAAGGTGAGAAGAGCTGGAGTTTAGGCCTGGTTCTGCACTCAGGGTGAACTGTGTGTCTTTGGGTTCTGTCCCTGCCTCCTCTGGGCCCCAGTTTACCTTTGGTCCCAGGAGAGAGTTGAACTCAGTCATCTCCGGGGCACTTCCTGTGTCTGTAGTTCTGGGGCTGTGACCTGGACGTGTGGACTGGACTGTGGCAACCTCAGCAGAGGAAGCCCCTCCCATCGCAGTGGAGAAGGCCCCACCCACCCCTCTGCTTATTCCTCCTCCTATACTGCAACGGCACATTCACCTGCTCTGGGGTTCTGCCTCCAGGATCAAATGAATTGTGGCTAAGGGTGTGCAGGGGCTGCCTGGGACAGAAGGGTCCCCATGTTCATGTTTGGGCTCCAGGAGTGTGCAGGGGCTGCCTGGGACAGAAGAGTCCCCATGTGCATGTTTGGTCTCCAGGAGTGTACGGGGGCTGCCTGGGACAGAAGAGTCCCCATGTGCATGTTTGGTCTCCAGGAGTGTACAGGGGCTGCCTGGGACAGAAGGGTCCCCATGTGCATGTTTGGGCTCCAGGAGTGCTGGATTCTGGTACTAGTGATGCTTCTGATTGGCTGGCTGACCTCGGGCCAGTCTCTGGCTTTCTCTGTGCCTCGGAGTCCCATTTATTCTGGGAGGGAGCTGGACAAAATGATCTGTGCTGGGCTTTATAGTTCTGAATTGCATCTGAGGGGTCAAGGAGGAAGATGGCAGGGAAAGCTGAGGTCTGGATTCCTGGGTCTGCAGGAAGCCCTGGAGGGGGAGGAGCAGTGAGGACTGCCGTAGAGAGGAGGCCCCCCTTAAGGAGGGGGCCAGAGCTTCCTCTGGGCTAATGTCCTAGTTGCAACCAAGACGAGACACTGATGGTTCTCAGAGCCTCGGGGAAGGGACAGATTCTCTGGCTTAGTTTTTGTTTCACAGGCATCTCAAAGCATGGCCCAGAGATGGCTCTGTTCTCCCAAACTTAAGGTTTAAGGATTCATTATAAGAATACTTGGCAATGACCTGTCTCTCTATACTTCTCTTGTCCCTTGTTTGTCTCTCCCTCCTCCCCTCCCTCCCTCCCTCCCTCCCTTCCTTCTTCCCTTCCTTCCTTTCTTCCTTCCTTCATTCCTTCCTTCCCGGAGTATTTATTGAGCAACTACTATGTACCAGGCGCTAAAGATATAACAAGGAACAAGGCAGACACAGTCCCCGCCTTCCTGGAACTGACACTAATGGAGAGACAGGCACTGAATAAGCATTTACTATCTGTATGTTGGGGGTTAAAGCTATGAGTGCATAGATAAGAATCAACAAACATAGCCAAAGAGGAGTCATCAAGGAAGGAATCCTGAAGGATAAGGAGGGCTTAGCCAGGGGTAGTAAACGCTGGTGCACCCACTCTGGATGCTGTAAGCCAGACTCTTAATGGCCCACTACTGCCCCTTCTCCAGAGACTCATCAGCTGGGGGAGCCACTTCACCTGGAAATGCCTAAGAGATTCCACGTTCCCCCCACTACCCTCATGAGGGGGAGGACGCCAGTCAGTAACTGATGTGTGGGCACAAAAACCCAGACCCCTTGCCTTAAGGAAGGACAACTCTGGTGTCATCAGTCTCTAGAGCTCCCCGTGGATCAAGCTGAGGATTGACTCTTGCAGAACCCACAGCTTTGCCCAGTTTCTTCCCCTGCCCTCTCCTTTCATCACTCTCTTGTAGGGTTCTCCTGGGAACAAGTCCTCAAAAAGCCACTTGTATAAGAATCCCCATGTCAATCTGTTTCTAGGGAACTTATCCTAAGACATCAGGTGACCGACTACTCCAGCACAAAAAACAGCTTATATAAAGCTTTATATAAACCTTTAGTCTCTCCCAAAGCAGACTAAAGTTTGCATAGCTCCGATCCAGCCTTCTTCCTCATCCTCGTCTCTCCTTTTGAATCAAGTTTATCTCCTCAAAGGTCTTTCATCATCGGTATCTTATGGCCTCAAGACACACCTGTGAAATAGCAGGTCAGAACTGTAATTGCTAACCCTATGTGACAGAAGGGTAAATTGCATCCAAAGAGGTTAAGTGACTTGGCTAAAGTCCCCCAGTCAGAACCCAGGTCTCCAGATTCCCAGCCTGGAGCCTCCTGGGTTAGGACTATTAGGAAGTTTTGGGTGCGAGGCCAAGAATTCCATCTTCACTGTCCAGGACTTGGCACGTCAGCTCATTGTCTTCTGCTGGAATCCCATTTGAGTTCAGCCTGATCTCAGACTGTCCAAATGAGACGCCCATTCTAATGCTCAGAGAGGATTTTATGAATAACACTCAGCATTGGGGACATTTATTTAAAGTTGCTAATATTAATCTTACAGAAATAAAATCTAATTGAATTCCTCCTGGCTTTCCCCATTAACTTAATGTTATGGACTTTTAATGGATGCTTTAATTAGACATTCCTAGCAATGGGAATATGGCTCAGTTTTCAAATGAGGGCCTAAGCTGCCAATATTCCCATTTGGACTTTTAATTAAGGTGAGAAAATATTAACCAATTATACCGGGTTATTGCCTGGGCTCTTTGTAGGATGGTGAGGTCACAATAGAGCAGGCACTGCAAGAGCCTTGGGGTAAAGGAGGATGAGTATTGGGCTTGGGACAGCAGGGAAGGGCAAGCCAGGACCTCTGGAGAAAGGAATCCTGTATCAGCTGTTTCTCCATGTGAAGATGCGGATGTGGAATCTGGTTTCAAATATTGATACTTCCCTGCATTTCCCTCTGATTTTTCAGAGGAATACTCAGTTGGCAAATGTATCAACTTGCTTTTGCTGGGTAACAAGACATCTCAAAATGTAGTGACTTTAAAAGCAACGTTTTATTATCTTACAATTCTGTATGACAGCATTTGGACTGAGTTTAACTGGGTATTTCTTCTGGTCTAGGCTGGATTTGGCTCATCTTGGCTGGGCTTATTCATGTGTCTGTGGTCAACTAGTGGACCAGCTGGAGCTTGGCTGGATGATGATGGTCTTGGCTGGGATAAGTGGGGCCTCTCTCCCAGTGGGTTCTCATCCTCCAGCAGGCTAGCCCAGATTACAGGGTTTTAAGAGCTACCAGAGGGTAAACCCCTATGCTCAAATGCTTTTCCAGTCTTTGCTTGAATCTCATTTGCCACTGTCCCATTGGCCAAAGCAAGTCGTGCGGAGAGCACAACCCAAGGATGAAGACTTTATAAGAGGCATGAACAAATTGGGATGTTCCTGCAACTAACCCACCACGGCAGGTTAAGTGAAAAGCAGCTGAGACACTAAACCAGAGGTCCCAAATACAAATGCCTGCAGGGCATGACACAAGAATGAATGAAGCAGGCCTGGCAGTAGGCACTGAGGGACACCACTGACCACACCCTGACTAAAGGGACTCTTCACTGCTAAGCCCCAGCTGATCACTGCCATGCAGGCACAGCGGCCACTGATGGCCAGAGAGTCTCTGTTCTCTGCTGTAACCAGATGTCTGTATTTTAGTATAGAGTCTCTCAATTTTTGAAAGTTGGAAACAAAATTTTTAAATGCTATACAGCTAGGAGAGAAATGAGAAGAAAGTTTAAAGAGGAACTCTACAAGAGGAAATCAAAATGGCCAATAAATATACTAAGTGGTTGTTGACCTCATCAACCATCAAAGAAATACAAGTTAAACCCAGGATGAGGTATAATTCACACCACGATCTCAGACGCTGCTGGTGGGAATGAAAGCTGGGGCAAGAAATTAGCGATAAGAGTTGAAGATCTGCATAGACCGTACACAGAAATTCCACTCCTTGGCACATATTAAGAAGTGTGAGCCCATATTCACTAAGTGACAGTTAAGAATGAGCATGGTGGCATTGTACCAAACAGCCCAACATTGGAAACAACCCAAATGTCCATCAACAATAGAACTGATAAACACATTGTTGCGTAGCAATACAATGGAGTACTATAGAGCAATGAACATGACCAAGCTACCAAGATATGCAACAAAGTGGCTGAATCTCACAGATGTGATGCTGAGTGAAAAAAGTAGGACGCAAAAGAATGCATACTGTAGATTCTCTTTCTAGAAAGTTCAGAAAGGAGTACAATTAAACACCACATTTACATAAGTATGCATAAATGCTAAAATACATTTTAAAAGACACGACAGCATTATGAAAAAGCCTAGACAGTGGTTATCTCCGGGGGCAAAGAAAGGGTGGTGATTGGCTAGGAGCACCCCAGGGGCTGTCGATATTCTCTTTCCTCACCTGGGGGGTGGTTTCATGAGTTGGGAGTATGAGTGGGACTTGGCTGGACAATTCTTTTGCTCCAAGTGGCCTTGCCTGGGGTCACTTGGGGTATTCAGTGGGTGTCTGCGCTAGTTTGGAGGATCCAAGATGCCTTAAGTCACATTTTTTTGAAAGACTGCGCTTGTCTGGACCCCTGTCCCTCCCCATGTGGTCTCTGCAGAAGGGTAGTTGGAATTCTTACATGACTGCTCAAGGCTCCAAGAGTGAGTGGACCCAGAGACAGGAGGTGGAAGTTGCTGGTGTTGGAAGGCCTGGGCCTGGAAACCAGTGCTTCTACGATATTCTATTCATCACAGCAGTCACAGCGCACCCAGGTTCAAGAAGAGGGAACGTGGCCCCATCTCTCCATGGGAGGGTATCAAAGAATCTTTGGCCATCTTTAATCTGCCATCCTACAACTACATTACTATTATTGCTATTATTATTATGTATTCATTATTAGTATTATCCCAGGGTTAGAAATTTGAGGAGGTAGCACCAGAACCAAGATCTTCCCACTTCTCTTGCTGAAGGAGCAGCCCTGAAAACCAGCTTCCTCCTTCATCTGGGGCAGGGGCCCTGGATCCTACCCACCCCTCTGGGACTGGTTAGATGGAGGGAAATGAGTGGGTTTCTGGCAGATTTGTGTCCCCAAGGACATTTGTGTCACCCCCCCACCCTCAATTTCTCTCCCACTTCCTAGAGCCCACATTTCCAGTGCCACCTTCCCCATCGCCGTCCCCATGCCCACACGTTGGGGGTCCTGGCCTGCCCCACTCCCTATTCCCCGGGCAATGGTGCGTGAGTCTCATGGTGAGTCTGCCAAAGGCTCTGCAGCCAAGGGGAGGCTATGTGTGACTCAGCGTCACATCCGTTCCCTTTTCCACCCCAGGATGCGTCTTTTTCATTTCTTCTTTATCAAATAGCTTTTTATAGGGTGGCAGGTTAATAAAGAGGTGATATGCCTGCCCTTTGGAGCTGAGCTATCAGGGTTTGATTTTCAGTTCTGCCATTTACTGACTGTGTGACGTTTAGCAGGTTATTTAAGGTTTCAATGCCTCAGTCTCCTTGTCTGTCCAATGGGGATACTAATAATAATATACCCCTGGTGTGGGGCAACTATGAGGATGAAGTGAGTTATCATTAAAAGCACCAAGAACAGTACCTGCTTGTAGTAAGGACTACGTAAATGTTGGCCCTGATTTTCATTATTGCAGAGCGAAAAGGCACCTAGTAAAAATTATATAGAAGAGCATACAATGAAAAGTCAGTCTGCCCACAATTGTGTATCTTCTGCCTTTCTCCTCAGCGACAACGTCTGCTAGTAGTTTCTTGGATCCACAGCCAAAAATGTTCATCCAAGTGTGTGTGTGTGTGTGTGTGTGTGTGTGTGTGTGATTTTAAATATCGTATATATATATATACACATACACAGATATATATTTTGCAGAATACTGAATACTTTTAGACACTTGTCTATACTTTGCTTTCTTTCCTTAACTCCGTATCAGGAAGATTTTTACTGGCACATCTGGACTCAAGGACTAGAGCTCTAATGGCAGAAGTTCAGGATATTCGGGCCTGTAGGGAAGAAATCCATGGAAGAAAACATCCTTTAGAGGTACTCCCAAATCCTACCACGTAGGTAGTTCCTGACCCTGGTTATGGCTTTTAAAGATTTTGTCTCAAATTGACTGTGTAACCTCAGAAAGTCCCTTCTCTCTGGCCTCAGTTTTCCCATCTGTTAAATAGGTACTGGCTAGTATATAGGCTAGCTCCAAACCCTTCTGGAGCAGGACGTCCAGGGCTTCCAGGGTACGAGAAGGCTCTGCCTTGGCAGGGACCCAGAGCCTTCAGGGTGTCAGCCTTCTTTTGCAGCCTAAGTGTTGCCTGGCCCCATTTCATACAGCCTCTGTGAAGGCGCTGGGGATGGATGTGTGTCACTGAGGCGTGCAGAGTCGGGTAACGAGGCCAGAGCGGGAACAAGGCAAATGTCCTGGGACTGCCTGAACCGAACCCAGGGCATCTGGAGACGCCAGGCGGGCGGCCTCGGTTTGTGTTGGACGCCTCACAGCCCGCCCGTGGTAACCGAACCGGCTTTTGTTTGTTTGTCTAAATAGGGAGACAGAGGCTCGGGGCTGCCTGGGATGGCTCCACAAACAGCCCCGCGGCCAGAGTGGGCGGCCGTGGGCTGCGCTGGGCAGCCAGAGGCCTCCGGGACTGAGGAGGGGGCGCCTGGAGGCCAGGCTAACCGAGCCTGTGAGGGGATAGTGTGACAGGCAGGCAGGACCGGGGCAGCGGGACGGTCATGTTTCGCTCCCCTTGCAGAAGTGGGAGGACAGGACAGGAGACTCCGGACTGGCCCAGAGTGAGGCCTAGGCTAGGCTGCCCTCCCTCCGCCCTGGCTCCGCCCTGCAGCTTCTGACCTCACCCCAGGGCATGCGGACCTGGGGCCCAACCCCTGTGTGTGCCTCCGCCTTGCCCATCAACTGCAAGTCAGTGTCAAAAAGGGTCCACTCATCTCTCCCTTCTGCCGCTGAGGGGGCGGTGGCTGGTGAATTAGGCCCTCCCCTTGGTCAGCAGAGAGAGTGGAGGGGACCAGCTCACTCTGAGGCCAGGAGAGCTGGACAGCTGTCCGGGGGGCCTCCTTGACCCTCGGGTCCCCGAGGCCTTGATTCCTCTCCATCTCAGGGCGGCCAGGCTCCTAGTCGGGGTGGGGGGAGGATCAATAGTCCCAGATTCAGAATTAAAGGAATGTTTGTGGGTTTTTTGTGTGTGAAAGAGAAGGAAATATAGATCTAGATTATAGAGATTCAGTATAGGTATAGAGCTGAGCCATTTCAAAGAGCCACTTTTTATAGCTCCAAAATGGTCTAATACTGTCAATTTCACGTGGTTCAACTTAACAATTGTAGTGATAAGGATATAAATGTAGTGCTGACATAGATACAGATGTACATACATATACACAGTTATATAAATATGTATACATATTGTAAAATGATACAGTAGTCATTGTATTTATCAGATACAGACAAACCTCATTGACCTCTGCTTTGCCCTCTGTGCTCCCCACTCCACCCCCCAAGCATGCAGGTCTTGATATAGTCTTGGGGCCGTCACAGCGTACGGGCTCACTTCAACAGTGGTCAGTGCTCCGGGGCTTGCTGACCAGGACTTCGCCTCGTTCACTCGCTGCAGGGCTGGGCAGCAAAAAGAGAGCTTTGGCATCAGGCGAATCTGGAGCCGAATCCCCACCTTGTAACTTACTACTGGTGTGACCTTAGTTAAGGCGTCATTTCCTGGAGCCTCGTTTCCTCATCTGTGAATGGGGGGATACAAGGAGGACCGACGTGGCAGAGCCTTTATGGAAACAAAATAGGATGATGTACACTGTGAACTGGCCACTGACACGCGGAACCATCTTATCAGGTATTGATCTTCTCACCCCCTCTTACCCTTTCCTTACTGGGCCCTTCTTAGCCAACAGGAGGGAAAAATTGCTTTGGCCCCTGTGCATGGCAGAGACACATGAATATTTTTTATATAAAACTGTTTTTTTAATTATGAAAGTAATCCAAGTTCATTTTATGAAATTCAGAGTAGTAAAATAAAAGAAGAAACTAAGAGCCCCTGAATTCCACATTGAGACTACCAGTGTTAATATCTTATAATTACGGGGAATTCTTAATTTACAATTTGCAAGTAAAGAAAACTGGACTCAAATCGGCTTAAGACAAAAGGTAATTGATGAGCTCACGTGACTGAAATGTTTAGAGGAAGCTTGTCAGATGGCAGGCACAGCTGGCCTAGGTGTTAAATGATGCCGTCAGGTATATTAGTCAGCTTGGGCTACCATAGCCAGTACCACAGACTGCGTGGCTTAAATGACAGAAATTTATTTTCTCACCATTCTAGGGGCTGAAAGTTCAGGATCAAGGGGCCGGCAGGGTTGGTTTCTCCTGAGGTCTCTCTCCTCAGCGTGCAGATGGCCTCCTTCTTGCTGTGTCCTCACATGGCCTTTTCCTCTGTGCATATACACTTCTGGTGTCTCTACCTCTTCTCATATGGACATCGGTCCTATCGAGTTAGGACGCCCTCCCCGCCGCTTGTCACCTCATTTAAATTTAATTACCTCTTTAAAGGCCCTATCTCCACATACAGTCACACCAGGTGTTAGGACTTCAACATATGAATTTTTGAGGGGACACAATTCAGTCCATAACATTAAGGAGCTACCGTTCTCCATCTTTAGCCTGTTTTCCTCTGAGTGGCTTCATCCTTTGGCAGGAATGATGTCCATCAGCAACTCTAGGCCGACTTCCTCTTTCTTTATCTACAACAGAAAGAGAGCATTTCTGTCTGTCTCTACCGCTCCTACAAAGTTCCATTTGTTTGGTCCAGACTGGGTTTCGTGCCCACTCCTGAACCAATTGCTGTGTTCTGATTGGGCAGGCTGGTGCCAGATGTTCACACTGGTTCTTGGGGATCAAGTCAGCCACATGTGAGCATGTGGCCTGAAAGTGGGGGAAGGGCGGTTCCCCAAAGGAAATTGGGGTGCTATTTTCAGCAGGAGGGTACAAGGATGCCAGGTAGACAAAACGACTCATGTCCACCACACACATGGAATATAATCATATGCAAATACATTTTCCTCAAAAAAATATGGCCAAAGCGTTGGGGAGCTTGGAGAGGCACAGATGCTAACCACCTACCCAAATGCCAGCTTCACAGCTATTTCATAGTTTTACAGTTTTACAAGCTATACCTTGTGATTTCTCCCACAGGTGGTTTTGCCTTTATGTCCTTCTTATACAACTCCTCCTCCTCAGCCCCATCACATGGGCCACTCCTGAATATCAAATTTCCCAACAGACATGCTTCCTCTAGAAAGAATCAAGGTGACTTCAGACCCTGACAAGGCAGAAGGCTCAGGAGAGAGAGACTGGGCCTCAAAGGTTTTGAAAAGGAAAATGGCATCCAATTCCATCTGTCACCAAACAGAAGGTGATCACTGCAACCGTGGGAAGATCAGGATCCAGTTCCGCCTCTTTTCTTGCTTCCTCTCTCTGATCCCCAGTGGGCCCACCTGCAAAGGAAGAGCTCTGATCTCAGTAACAGACTCTTTGTGTCCCAATACACCAGCTCCTGAAGTCAGCATCCTGATTTCCTTTTGGAGACTCACCCGCCTCCCTCAGAGGCATAGTTTGGGTGGGATGACAAGCTCCTGAGCAGTACCATGCTGTGTGGAAGCCACAGGCCAAGCGCAGTCCTCTCCCCTCCCCTCTGCAGATGGCGGTCGGTCAGGTGTGGGATCTAGGTGTGGCCAGCCAGGTGTTCTCACAGGGACTTTGTTTACGGAACCAGTGACACAAGGCTGAAGACATGGATGGCCTGCCTCGTGACCAGGCCATTCCTATTGTGACCCCGTGGCTGTGCTGGCTGTCCCCCAGGCTCCCCTACCATATCCCAAGCTGGTGATTCCTTCATGTCCTGACCATGAATTTCCTAATGCTAATTTCTTTCTGTTGCTTACAACCCAAGGACCAATCAGTTCTTTAAGGACCCTTTCAGTTCTGAAGTTGTGTGAGGGAATGGCCGTGACAGAGACCGCTCTGGAACACTCAAATCTACCTTCTCCTCTTGCTCCAGCCTGCACCGCCAGGTTGATTTCCCAGCCTCCCTTGCAGTTAAGCAAGACCACGTGACTAAGTTCTGGCCAATGGGGTGTGAGCATCCTGTGATGTGCGTCACTTCCTGGCCCCGCCCACAGAGCCTCACTGCAATTCTCCATGGCGGGGACTCTGAGATCAGAGGGCCGGGCACTGCCGCAGGATGGAAGGGCCTTCCTCATCTGCACTCCCTGCCACTGTTTCGGCGTCACACGAGTGAGAAATGGAGTGTCACAGTCTCAAACCGTAGAGACTTTGAGGTGCTGGCATGGGCCCTATCCATATCTACCGTAATTCTCCTGGTAAGCGGTCCGATGCCTTCAAGTTAGCAATGAAGACACCCATCAAAGCCAAGAAGTGACCACCAGCTGCTGCTTCCCTTGACAGCCAGAGGGGCAAGCTCCCCTGGACCAGGTCCCAGGCCATGTCTCCTGTAACACAGAAAAGGCTTGATTCGGAAGGAGATGCAGCTTGAGGTGGGTCACGCTGGGGCTGCTGCTTTATTGCTCCTTCAAGTATAACTTCCAATTACATGAAGAGTGAGTTTCCGTCAGGGACCCAGGGATTTTGAAGCGACTTTCGGTTGTTCTGGAGCCTTCCCCTCAGAGTTCACTGGGTTGGGCTCCTTTCCCCAGAGCACTCTGGGAGGATCCTTCCCCGAGTAGAGGAGCAGATGTTGATTTGCATATATGCATGTTTCTGGTCTCTGATGAGATTAGGAGGTGCATATTTAATCAAAGCCTCCAGCGAGGCCGGGCCCTGGTAGGCAGACTCAAGGGGGGGAAGAGGAAATGTCACAGCAAAGAGGGTGGGGTCCTGGGAGAAAGAGACTCTCAGAGCTGAGCCTTGTTTACAAAATCGGAGAGGGGCTGGCTGGGCTCTGTGGCTGGCAAACAGGGCTGAAGATGGAGGCAGACTTGGAAGTGAGTAGCTTCTGCAGTAGCTGTCTATAAACCCTTGGACAAGTCCTGGCTTCTCCTTGAGGCTCAGTTGACCCTGTAAAATGGAGGGGTGGGGTGAGGCCATTGGACCCACTAAGGAATGGGCTGCAGATCCAAGTCCCAGGGGTCAGGGGTCCTGTCTTACAGGGAAGTACCCTTTTCCCACCAAGACGCCCAGCTTAAATAGAGGCCGGTGTGGGGTGGAAACTGCCATTTGCCCTTCTGATGAATAGGGATGCCTTGCTTTTTCTGGAGGAGAATGCTTAGAAATGATTCCAGGGTGAAATCTGTGCTCCTTGAGGTGTCTATTTCCCAAAGCGGAATACCCTGAAGGATGAGTTATGTCTACATGTGTTCCTTGAACACATCAAGTATTTTGCCCCCTCAGAACCTTTGCACTGGCTGTTCCCTCTGCCTGAAATGCTCTTCCCTTGTCGCTTACTCCTCAGTTTCATTCATGCCTCTGCCGAAATGTTACCTCTTTGAATGGAAGTAACATCTGAGGCGGCCGCCTGATCATCCTGGCTTCCCACGCCATCCCCGTTTCAATCCCTCTTGTCCGTGACTCTCTCCCCTACCCCATGGTTTCTCAATCTCCGAACTGTTGATATTTTGCACTGGATAATTCTTTGCCGTGGAGGCTCTCCTGTGCATTTTAGAACATTTAGCAGCATTTCTTGGCTCTGCCCATTAGATGCCAGTAGCATCCACCGTCCAAAGGTTGTGACGATCAAAAGTGTCTCCAAACATGCATCCTGGGGGCAAAGTCTTTCTAGTTGAGAACCCTAGTCGAACCTGTTTTATTTTTCTGTATGGGGCTTGGCACTACCTGAAATGTATTTTGCAGGTTTTTCTGATCATTTGTTTCTCGTCCATTTCCACTGCTGGAATGTGAGGTCTGCTCAGGCAGGGACCCTGTCTTGCCTTGTTCACCAGGGTGGCCCTAGCCTCAGAGTAGCACCTCACATGTCAAGGAGCCCAGTGAATGCTTGTTGAATAAATAAGCGAGTGAGAAAAAAAAGTAGCTTCAGCGAGAGTGTGTTTTAAGATCCCTTTAATGTCTGTGTGCACGTGTGTAACAAGATGCAGAGAGCTGTGCTCCTGTGGCAGCTGGTGCAAAAAGCCTTCCAGGGAGAGGCCAGTCTGCACCTGAACGGCACCATTCTTCATAAAGCCACTTTGAGCAGAGCTCCCCGAGGCTTCTCAAGGCTAGCTCCCACCTGGGTGTTCGAAAGGGGGTGAAATTGCTCTGGGTGACACAGATACAGAACCCTCTGCTGGTTCTGACCACATTCAGAACAAAAACTAATGTGTGTAGAATGAAATGCAGAGATCCTACAGGACCTACATCCCATACCTCTCTGTCTCTCATCTCCTTTATTCTCCCCTTTGTGAACTCTGCCCCTGCCACACTGGCCTCCTTGGTATTCCTGGAACACTGCAAGCATATGCTGCCTCAGGGCCTTTGCACTTGCTGCTGCCTCTCCCTGGGACACTCTTAAACTTCTTACATGGGTTATTTTCATGGCTTGCCTCCTTCCCAACTCCTTTAAGTGTCTACTCAGAAGTTGCCTTTGCAGGGAGGCCCTTCCTGTCTACCTCATTTATTTAATGCTGTGTTGTCTGTCTTCCCCAGGAGAGTATCAGCTCCTCCAGGCAGGAGCTCTTGATGGTTTCATTCTCTGCTGCATCCCCAGCACCCAGACTATTGCTTGGCATGTTCTTGGTCATGTGTGGGTGTGCATGGATGCATGGGTGTGACTTATTTAACACTGTGACACCAGGGTGGAAAGCAATGGCTGGCACACAGGTGGGTGTTAAGGCTGGGTTCCCCAAGGCAGACCCTGAGATGGAGTCAGGTGAAAGTGATGCATTAGGAAGCATTTCTGGGAACAATCCACAGGGAGTGGAGAAGTGGGACGGGGAAGGGAAGGAGGCCAAGAGATGGTGTGTATCAAGCAAAGTCCTACAGAGGGGACCTGGGGCTGGAGATAGCATGGGTCATACATCTGAGTTGTCCCTCTCGGGGACAGGTGAGGCAAAACCTTTCAACCCACACCCTTCAAGCTGCTCTAGAAGGATGTACTTTTCCAGGCACTTCCAGGTCTCTGTGCATGCAGGCAAAGTGTGTTCCAGCAATTTGAGGGCAGCCCACTGACAAAAAGACTCAGCTGTTGGCTCTTGGGAAAGATAGCACACCCAGAGCTGGCCTCCAGTGTGCAGCAAGGTGGGAGAAGGATCCCAGGGGATTGTGGGTAGAACTCTGACAGCGTCTGCTACAATAGGGCTGCTCCGTATTGTTGAGTAAACGCTCCAGCCTAGCTCAATTGCAACCGGAACATTCTTGTAGCTAAAGAAATGGCATCATTTCATGCTACCACACCTTTATCCCTTGCAACTCACAACTCACACGAAAATGAGGATACCAGGACCTGCCTGCAGAGTTCGGCCTGGGCTAAATGAGTGGCATGTGCCCTGCACCCACATTCCTGCTCCCTGAGGCTCAGGCAGAGCTGCTCCAGCTCAAGGCTGGTTTGTCTGTTTTGCATCCTGAGGTGGAGTCCGCAGAGACCCTGTCACCGGAACAGACCTCACTTTCATCTGCTTCCTCTGCTTCAGCTCCAGTAAATTTCTGATTTGTCCTCTCACCCCTCCCTGCCTTTACAGAGGCCGGGCCCTCTGCCTGGAATGTCCTCCTCGTCATTTTCAACCTTGAAATGCATTTTCCTTCCTTCCCTCCTTCCTTCCTTCCTTCCGCTCAAATATCACTTCTGAAGTGAGTGAACCCACCCTGCCTTCAGCTTCTATCACACAGGGCTGCTTTTGTTGGTCTCCCTGTTTGGGCAGCTGCAATGGCTCTCTCTCTGGCCTCTGGTGCTTGCCAGGTGCCTGGCTTCTAGGACACGAGTGGCATATGCTTAATGAGTGAACCCATCGTCCAACCACCAAAAAAGGACAGCCGGAAGGAGAGATGCCACCTAAACCTGAGTCCTTCTCCATGGCACCTTCTCCCACCCCACGTGGACCTGGGATCAAGCATTGGGAGGCTGCTGTGGCCTTTGAGATTGCCACCGGGGACCCTCCTTTTCAGGACCCCTCCTCTCCGGCACCTATATTCTGTTCTGTTCCCCCCACCCCAGGTTCCTTCCTTTCAGCTCCCCCGCTTCCCCGGTTCCCCTTCCTCCCAGGGGTCCGCCCTGGTCTCCCTCCCATCCCTAGGGCCTCAGTGACCTCTCTCCACTTGATTTCCTGTGCCAGAAACTTCTGGAACCAGATCAGACTCCAGTGCCCCAAGAGTTAACCACCTCAAACTCAGCTCGCACTGTTCATTGTCAAATGGATTTCTCGGGCCAGCCAGAGTGCCGGGGAGCCCGGGCCGAGCTGGGTCGAGTGGAGGTTTATTTTTCTGCTGACTACCGTCTCCCAGTCGAGTATCTTTCCCAGGACAAATCTCGGGCCCCGTTTTCCCTGGCTCTCTCTCCCCGTATAAAAACAACTTTATCTCTAAAGAGCAAATAACACCCAGCGCTCATAACAGATGCCAAGAACTGTTTCTGTTTTGATTTTTGAAAATAAAAATTCAACTGTGTTCAATAAAATTCAGAAGCCGCTTCCCTCTGTGGAAATTAAAGGAATCCAAGACGCCGGAGAAGCCACCGACCTTCCTAATTAAAGCTGCAGCAACGGCGGGAATCTGCTTCCTACAACCAGCCCGCTCTTGCTGAGCAGAGAACAAAGCCGACCCCCATCAATATTTCATTCTCTCTTTTCTTCCACGATAACAATGCTGTGTGTTCTGAGTGCGTCCCCCAAAAAAGACATGCAGAGCTATGTTAATTAGGGTTTAAATAATTGACGCCCTAGATCTCACTCTGTTTCCGGAAGTGTGCAAGATGGGTTGTTGGCTCAGCTCATAATTACATCTGTTCGAAGTCACAGCCTCTGTCTGTCTGTCCAATTTGACAGGTACAGACTTAGGGAAAGACTACTCCCAGTTCCTAGAAATTGCTTCCATGCTGAGGTTTTGGCTGGTTTTTTGCTTTGAGTTGTAGACTGGAGTCTGATAAGATGTGTTAACTTGGGGCCTACTCAGAGGAGGGGAGCTCTGCACTTTTTCCCGGCTGGGCCACCCCCAGGCCTCTGACCCCATTCTGGGCACCCACTCTGGATGCCTGACATGCAGGAAAGTCATAGCAAACAGTCTTTCAATGGAAGAAAGGAGAGAAGAGAGGGAGGGAGAATGAAAGGGAAGGATAGAGAGAAGGAGGGAGAAAGGATAAATGGATGGATGGATTCATGGATAGCTGGATGGATGGGTGGATGGGTGGATGGATGGATGGGTGGATGGATGGATGAGTCTTTCCCGTGGGCCCATGGTGATTTATCTCCTCCTAGATGGGAAATTTAAAGCATGGTAGCTAGTCTATCCATAGGTCCTTATGTGCAGGTAGTACCTTAGTACCTTGTTCTATAAACACTGATGAGAGGAGCTATGGTGTCGTGGTTAAGAGCATGAACTCTGGGCCAGACTAGCAGGGTTGGAATCCCAGCTCTGCCACTTACTAGCTGTATACCTTGGACAAGGTTCTTGGCCTCTCTGTGCCTCAGTTTCCTCATCTGTAAAATGAGGATAATAATAGTACCTACCTCATAGGGTTAGATGTGTTTACATCAAGTATAAACCACTATCGCTATTCCAGTTGTTCAGTACGAAGGATTGAATTTCAGGCAGCAAAGCAAAGAGGGTAGGGGAGAGACCTCTGGGGGGACTTCCAGGGACTGCAATACCTAAAGGCATAAAGACAGCCAAGGCACAGAGTTTCGGTGGGTAGAGAGGGGACTAAGGCTGCGAATCACTGTGCTAAAGGCATATCAAGCAAGGCTCTTTTGGCTGCTGGAGGACTAGCGACGGCCCACCGTGTGGATGGCCATTCTTTGTGGGGCTCTGAATCTGTTCCCTCTTTTCTGGGTAACTCTGTTCTTTTTGAAGAAGTACCCAACCCTACCCATCTCCATGTGGTCCTTGTTGGATTAACACATCTCAAGCCAGGTCCCATGACCCCAGATGAGAACTAAAGGGGAAAAGGCTCTCTGTGTGCACTGAGGTTCAGAAACCCTCGTGGCTGTCACCTTGTTACCCATGGGGAGAGCCTGCCAGTGGGTGAGGCCAGCACAGAGTAGAGCAGGGCTGAGAGACAGAATGAGAGTCACTGTTCTTAAATGTGTTCCGCTGTCCCAAAGCTCAGGCTTCTCTCCCTATAATTGAAGAGCCCTGAAGGCTGTGCCCACCTTCCTTCCTTCCACCTGCCCAGCCCTGGCCCTGGCCGAACCTCCCTGGGTCCACCCCACACATCTGCTGGTACCAGTGTGACTAACCTCCAGGAACCTGGCCTTTCTTGATCCCTTGCAATGTCCATTAAACATTCATCTTTGGGACCAGAACAGCAGATAGAGGATAAACATGGTGCCTGGGTCTAAGATGTACACTAGCCTAGCCCAGGAGATTGACACACTCAAGGTCCTACCCCAGGGCCTTTGCCCATGCTGAGCCTCAAGCAGGAATCTCATCTCCTATGTGCCCAGTGAAACCTTCCCTATTGCTTCAGGTCCAGCTGAGATGCCACTTCCTCCAGCAGCCCTACTGTGATGCCCCCTTGTGGAGTTCCCCCTCCTCTGGTCTGTCCTTTCCTGAGACACTTAGCTGGTCGTCTTGGTGCTGTCTATGTCTGTCTGTCTGTTTCCTCTGCCAACACTCCCAGCTGCTCCCCAGGGGTTGCCAATCTATAAGACACAGTTATCACCCACTCTGTGAGACACCTATCCCCAGTTTGAGGTCCCTGCATCTACCTTGTCTCGGTTTCGTTGTCCGGCCTCTGGGGACACATCAGGTGGGGCTATTCTCCCATTTCTGTACATTGTTCCAGGACTTCTGATCACACCTGTCTTTGACACCATTGTGAGGCTGGGAGAGCTGCCACAGGTCATGGAGTCCATCCCCCAAGCCCATTCTATAGATGGGGAAACTGAGACCCAGAGAGGGACAGTGACTTTTACAAAGACACTCAGCAAGTCAGGGATGCATCCGGGCCCTGAACCCAGGGCTCCTGATGTTCAGGGCCAGGCTTTCATTCTCCACGTGGCAGCTGCAGGTGTCATGGCCTCTGGCTTCTCCTGTCATGGCCACTGCTCTCTCCAAGGTCACCTGGAAGTGGTCTTTTTGTTCCTAAATCTAATAAGTACATCAGTCCTTAGTTGGTTTGGAGCCTTGATGGCATGTGACAGTGTTAATCCCTAGGTCCTCCCTCAAGCACGCCCTTCCCTGACACCTTGCTTTGTGGTGTCCCCACTTCTCTGGTTGATACTTCTCAGTATCCTTCAAGGTACCTCTGTCTCAGCCCAGGCCCCAATCATCAAAGTTCCTCAGGGCTTGGTCCTTTCTTTTGCTCTGTTCTCCCCTCCCCTCCCCTCTCTTCCTTCCACTGAACCCTCTCCTTCTGGACACCAGCATGGACTCCCATGGACCCACTAACCATTTCTAGACCTTCAGTATAGGCTAAGACCCCTCATCTAAGCCTCAGACTTGTCTGTCCCACTGCTTACCTGGCAGCACCAAGCAGGCTTCTGTCCTACAGCCACTTCAACTCAGCACATCACAAGCAGAACAATGCGAAGTGGTCCAGACCACAAACTCTAGAGCCAGACTGGCTGTATTCAGATCCTGGCCCTGACACTTGCCGGCTGTGCAGCCTTGGGCCAGGTGCTTAACCACTCTCTGCCTCACTTTCTCCATCTGTAAAGTGGGAATAATGACAGTACCTGGCTCATTAAGTTGTAGGGAGGATTAATGACTTCATGTAGGTAAAGCACCTTAGAACAGCCCTGGATCACAGTGAATGTTACATGGATTTTTCTATTGTTCCTAATATTGCCTCCTCTTCCCTGCAACTTGTCCCTTCCTCAACTTTCCCATCTCAGCAAATGGCACCACCATCCACCCTGGAAACGGGCTGTCTTCCTGGTACCTTGTCCCTTCCTTACGGCCGCGTATGTCATCATCCGATGCAATGCATTCCCCCTGCTGAATGCTTTTCAATAACGTCCACTTCTCACCCTCCCACTGCCACCTTCCTGGCCCTCACCCCCTCCTCTCTCTCCTGGGCTGGCAGCAGTCTCCTAACTGGTCTCTCGGTCTCTACCACTGGCCTCCTTCAACTGCCCTCCACCCTGAGGCAGATTTATGCCCTCCAGGATAAAGCCCCAGTGTCTGAGCGTGGCCTCCGAAGCCCCTCGCCATCAGGCTCTGCTGATGCCCCCTCCTCACCTCCTCCTATTCTATCAGCCGCCAGCCGGACTGCTTAACGCGGGCCTTTGGACCTGCGGCTCCATCCACCTGAAATCCACTTTCTCCCCCCATTCCCTCCCCCGCCACTTCTTCCTTCCCGTCTCCTCCTCCCCCTCGTCCCCTCCAGAGCCTCCCTGCCTCCCCACGACTCCTCTGCCAGGACTCCACTGGCACACCCGCGGCCTCCCGGCTCACCCCTGTGCCGGTCCCAGCCCTACTAGGCTGGAGTCGTCTGTCAGCCCCACCAGACTCCGAGAACCACAAGAGCCATGGATTAATTTTCTATCACCGCTTTAAAAGTTACCACAAACTCAGCAGCTTAAAACAACACACACTTGTTACCTCATAGTTTCCCTGGGTCGGGAGACCGGGCACAGCCTAGCTGGTCCTCCGCCCAGGGTCTCACAGGTCTGCGTTTAAGACGGCCAGCAGGCCCCACGGCGCCGTCGGTTGTTGGCCAGACTCAGATGCTTGAAGTTGTGGGCCTGAGGTCCTTGCTGTTTCGCTGGCTGTCAGCTAGGGGTTGGGGAGGGGGTAACCAGGGGATGCTCTCAGCTTCAAGAGGTGGCCCACAGTTCCCTGTCACGTGGCCTTTTCGTAGCCCCTCCCACACACGGCAGCTTACTTCTTCAAAGCAGAGGAGAAATTCTTTCTCTTCAAGAGGGGCCCAGTCACTCTTTTAAAGACTTTTCACCTGATTCAGTCAGGCCCACCAGGATAATCTCCCTTTTGATTAACTCAAAATTAACTAAAAATCCACTGATTTGAGACTTTAATTACATCTGAAAAAAATCCCTTCACCTTTGCCGTATAATAAAACCTGATCACAGAGTGAAATCCCATCCTATTCTCAAGGTCTGCCCATGCTCAAGGGGAGGGCATTATACAGACCATGTATGCAGGGGGCAGGAATCCTGGCCGCCAGCTTAGAATTCTGTCTCCCACGAGGGGGAACTTGGCTGCCTTATCAACACCATGTTTCTAGCCGCTGGCACATGGCAGGTGCTCATAACCTTCTTTGAACATGTGAATGAATGAATGAATGAGTCAAACGGCTGTGAGGCTCAGACCTTCTTCTTCGGGAAGGAAAGGTAGGATAGAATTACAGATTAGCCTGGAAGGTGACCCCTGATTCACCACCTAATCAACTCCTTTGAAGAGACCTTCAGTTGCCATTTGTCCTGGCACAGACCAGGCTGGACACAGGGAGACACAATCCCTTTCACTCCTCAGAGGTGAGCTGATGGAGGTCACTTGAGTGTAGCCAAGCTACAGAAGCTTGGCTTCCCCAGTGTCCCCCAGGCCACCCCAAAGTGAGAAGAGACCACCCCTTTGCCAGTAGCCAGCTTACTTGTTTCTTTGTGCCCCCATGTTGGCACACATTGTGTCCGGCTAGAGCCAGTGAAGGATCCCAGGGGACACCCTGACTTTGGGCAGGAATCAGGGACTGTGTGCAGTGAGCTGTGAGGAGTCGCTCGCTGAGAGGCCCGTGGTATCCTTTATTTATTTGCATTGAAATATTTATTGAGATGTGAGGCATCTATAATAGATTTGTCAGCCACTCGGGCGGGCCTGCTGGGGGACAAATCTGGGTGGCCTCTCTCCTAGGCATCACTATTCATTCAGTGAATAACTCACCTGGAAAACATTTCCTGGGGATCCACTGCAGACCAGGCACTGTGCTATGGGATCAGATTGGGTCACTGCCTTTGTGGAGGAGAGGGAGACGAAGAGGGGGCAGGGGAGAAACTCGTGTCCATTGAATGCCTACTGTGCGCTAGGCATTTTATACATATCATCTCACTTGATTGTCACAGCAGCCCCATGATGTAGGTGGCATAATTATGTCTCCTGTAGAGATGAAGAAGGTGAGGTTCAGAGAGGTTAAGTAACTTGCCAAAGGTCACACAGTCTCACTTAAAAGTTCAAGGTCTTTCCATCAAGCCATGCTTCCTGAGACCTGAACTGAGAGCTCTTTATAAATTTCAACGACTAAAATAAGTTTAGGGGTGGGGTGTAAGGATAGGCAGTGGACTTGGGGTGGAGCACGGGGAGGAGATGAGGGGACCAAACCCCAGAGGAGAAGCTAGTGATGGGAAAATCATTGTGGTCCTCATTGGCTGAGCCCTCACTCTGTGCCAGCTCCTGTTCAGAGCAGTTTAGTTCATTCCACCCTCGCAACAACCCTCTAGGGTGGCTATTATAACCTTCATTTTATGGGTGAGAAAATGGAGCTCAAGTTGGCAAAGCAACTTGCCCCAGCTCACCAGGTACAAAGTGGCTGAGCTGAGATTCGAAGCCAGGGTTCTGTTTCTGGGTGCATCTGGGAAATGGTTCACGGAAACAACAAGGCTTCCTGGGTCCTGACTCTGACCAGGCAGCTGCTCAGAGACCTTTATGCACATTGGCTCGTCCTGTCCTTACAAGCACCCCGTGAGTCGTGCATTGTCAGTAGCCCCGTTTTATGGAGGGGGAAATTAAACCACGGAGCGGTAAGGTCCATCACACGGCCAGGGAGGGACAGAGATGGGATTTGAATCCAGGCAGTCTGGAGCCCAGAGCCAACCCTTGTGCTACCCTACTAAGTGTCGGGGCTTGGCAGTGGCCTGTAGAGCAGGGCAAGCACCCCTAGGGAGGGGACAGGGCTTTCCCATAAGCTGGGGTCAGGGTGCACAGGCCCAGCCCCTTGTGCCTCCTGGGATCCCTGCGCCTCCGATCCCCTGGCTTCCTGGGATCCTGCTGTTTTTGCTATGCCCACTCTCTGGGATCCCATCATTTCTGCCTTGCCCTTGACTTTCTTAGGTAAGCCTCTAATGTGGGACTCTGCAGAGCCCCAGAAAGATCTTTCCAGGTCCTTCCAGGCTCCTGCTCCCCACACAACACCAAATCTCTGTCCTTTAGGGCTGCTTCCCTGTCCAGAGTCTGGTGGGCAGTGATCTGGATGAATATGTCACTCAGGGGCAAACAAACATGGGCACCGCTGCGGACGGCCCAGAGGAGGAATAACACAGGCTTAACCTCTTCGGGGGGCCGGCCTGCTTCAGAAAGGAGGGGTATGTGTGTGTGTGTGTGTGTGTGTGACTTTATTTTTTTTTTTAATTAAGAAAAAGTATCAATGTAATAAATATATGTGGCTTTTAAAGACAGATGATTTTATGAGGTTTAGTGAAGAATAGGAGTCTTCTGCTTCTCCCTCCCCTTTCCTCACCTGCAATTCCCACTCCCCCAAAGCATCCTCTTTCAGCTCTTAAAATTCTTTCTTCTGCTATTTACCATACTTCTATATAATATTCAGCTATTTTTCAATTTAACAGCTTTCTTGGGATATAATTGACATACCATAAACTGTACATATTTATAGTACATAATTTGATAAACTCTGACATGTGCTTATACCCATGAAACCATCACTAGTCAAGATAATGAGCCTCTCCATCATCTCCCCAGATTTCCTCTTGCTCCTTGGCCATCCCTCTCCTGTCTCCCTAACTCCCCTTTCCTGCTCATCCCCAAGTCCCCCATGATCTTTCTGTGACTGCCAATTGTTTGCATTTTCTAAAATTGTATACAGATAGAATCACACCATATGTACTCTTTTTTGTTTGGCTTCTTTCATTTAGCATAATTATTTTGAGATTTGTCCATGTTGTTGCAGTAACAAGCAATTAACAAGTTTTACTGCTGAGTCGTGTACCATCTTATGGATATATGACTGTTTATCCATTAGCTTGATGAACATTGAGACTGTTTCCAGTTTTAATTAATTACAAATAAAGCTGCTGTGGACACCTATGTACAAATGCCTTTATTTCTCTTGGACGAATACCTAGGAGTGGAATAATTCCATGATATGATATGCCTAGGTATAACTTTCTAAAGAAACTACCAAACTCTTTTCCAAATGGTCATGCCATTTTACTTTCCCATCAGCAGTGTATGAGATTCCAAGTTGTTTTCTACTCTCGCCAGCACTGGCATGCTCAGTCTTTTTAAGCCATTGTAACAGCTGTGTATCTAATAGGTGTTAGTGGTATCTCATTGTGGTGTTAATTTGCATTTACCTAATGACTAATGATGTTTCATGATGTTTTCATGTGCTTATTTGCTATCTATAAATTTTCTTTAGTAAAGTATTTGTTCAAATCATTGGCTCTTTTTTAAATTGGGTTTTCCATGTTATTATTATTGAGTTTTGAGAGTTCTTTACATATTCTGGATACAAGTCCTTTATCAGAGGATTTGCAAATATTTTCTCACAGTCTGTGGCTTGCCTTTTCATTCTCTAAACAGTACCTTTCAAAGAGTGGAAGCCCTTAATTTTGATGATGCTCAATTGATCAATTTTGATCTTTTATGGAGCATGTTTTTGATGTCTTTTCTAAGAAATCTATGCCTTAAGCCAAGGTCACAAAGCTTTTTTCTCCCTTTTTTTTTCCCCTATAATTCTATAGTTTTAAGTTTTACATTTTAGGTTTATGATCCATTTTGAGGTCTGTGATTACTTCTTATACTTAGGGAGAAGTATGGATTGAGACTCAATTGTTTGCATATGGATATCCAATTATTCTCCATCATTTGTTAAAAAGACTGTCCTTTCCTCATTGATTTCTCTTTGTACCTTTGTTGAAAATTGTTTGTCTATATATGTGTGGGTCTATTTGTACACTCTCTGTTCTGTTTCATTGATCTTTTTGTCTATCTTAACACCAATACCACACTGTATTGATTACCATATTGATTACTTGATGTCAGATAGCGTTAGTCCTCCCACTTTGATCTTCATTTTCAAAAGTGTTTTGGCTATTCCAGGTCCTTTGCGTTTCTATATGAATTTCAGAATCAGCTTGTCAATTTCCACAAAGAAACTTTCCTTCTGATTGAGACTGCATCAAATTGGTAGATCAATTTGGGAAGAGTTGTTATCGTAACAATGTTGAACTTTCCAATGCGTGAATATGATATATCTCTCCATTTATTTAGGTCTTTTAACACCTTTCATCCGTGTTTTGTAGTTTTTGGGGCACAGATCTTGCACATCTTTTGTTAGATTTATTCTTAAGTATTTCATATTTTCTAGTACATGGTATATTTTGTTCCAATTTTCAATTATTCAGTGATAGCATATAGAAATATAATTGATTTTGGTATAGTGATCTTGAACATTGCAAGCTTATTACATTTGCTTATTAAATCTGGTAGTGTTTTTGTAGATGCCATTGGATTTTCTACATTAGACAATCATGTCATCCACGAACAAAGACAGTTTTATTTTTTCTTTCCCGATATGGGTGTTTTTAAGTTGTTTTTCTTGCCTTGTCACACTGGCTAGACCTTCTAGAACAATATTAAATAGAAATGGGGAGAGTGGACATGCTGGTCTTGTTCTTGATCTTAGAGGGAAAGCAATCAGTGTTTCACCATTAAGTATGATGTTAGCTGTGGGTTGTCATATAAGCCTTTATCAAGTAAAGGTAGTTTCCTTCTATTCATAGTTTGCTGCAATTTTTTAAAAAATCAAGACTCAATATTGGATTTTGTTGAATGCCTTGCATGTATCTATTGAAATATCCACACATGTTTTTTGTTTTCAGTTTGTTAATACAGTGAATGCATGGAATGATTCTCAAATGTTCAACCAACCTTGCATTCCTGGGATAACCCCTACTTGGTCATGATATCTTTTTATAAATTGTTGGATGCAAATTGCTAAAATGTTGTTAAGAAGTTTTGCCTCTATATTCAAGAGGGATATTGGTTTGTAGTTTTCAAGTAATGTCTCTGTCTGGTTTTGGTATCAGGGTAATGCTGGTCTATGAAAGTTGGGAAATATTTCATCCTCTTCAATTTTCTGGAACAGTTTTTATAGAATTGGTATTATTTCTTTATTAAATACTTAGTGGAATTCATCAGTGAAGACTTCTTGGTTTAGAGTTTTCTTTATGAGGAGATTTTATTTTTACTAAAATTTAATTTCTTTAATAAATTTGGCTATTCAGAATATCCATTTGTTTTTGAATGAGCTTTGTTGGCTTTTTTCCAAGAATTTGTTTATTTCATGAAAGCTACTGAACTTATTGGCATAAACTTGTCATAATAGTCCCTTATTATCTTTTAAATATCTTTAGAACCTATAGTGATTTCACCTCTCTTAATGCTAGTACTGATAATCTGTGTCTTCTCTTTATCTAGGTCAACCTGGATAATGATTTATTAATTTTATTGATCTCAAAATACCATCTTTTAGTGTCAGTAATTTACTCCATTGTTTTTCAGTTTTCTGTTTCCTTGATTTTCACTTTGATCTTTATTGTTCTTTTTTTCCCCTGCTTACTTTGGTTTCAATTTGTTCCTTTTATTTATTTTTTCCTAGTTTCTTAAGATGGAAGTGGACGTCATTGGTATAGACTCTTATTCTTTTGTAATATGCATGTTTAGTGCTATAAATTTCCCTTTATACTTTTAGATGTATCTCATGCACTTTTATATTTTGTTTTTTTATTTATATTCATTTCAAAAAAATCTAATTTTCCTTTGATTTCTCCTTGACCCATGGTTTATTTAGAAGTGTGTCATTTAGCTTCCAAATATTTGGAGGTTTTCCAGATATTTTTCTGTAATTGAGTTCAAACGTAATTCCATATGGTCAGAGAACATACTTTGAATCTTTTTAAGTTTATTGAGACTTGTTTTATAGTCCAGAATATGGTCTATCTTGTTAAATGTTCTGTGTGCACTTGTGAAGAATGTGTGTCCCGCTATTGTTGGGTGCAGTGTTCTGTAAATGCCAATCAGGTCAAGTTGATTGATACTCCTGTAACAAATCTTGTATAGCCTTACTGATTTTCTGTCTACTTCTTCTATTAATTATTGAAAAAAGGACATTGAAATTTCCAACTGTAATTGTGGATTTATCTGTTTTTCCTTGCAATTCCATCAGGTTTTGCTTCATGTATTTGGAAGCTCTGTTATTAAGTGCATAGATGTTTAGGATTACTATATCCTCTTGATGAATAGACCCCGTTATCTTTATGAAATGAACTTCTTTGTCTCTGGCAGGATCAGAGAAGTGTTTAGTCTAGGGCTAATTATTCCCTGCTATTGAGGCAAGACCCTTCTGAGTACTCTACTCCATCCTCCGAGTTATGCGGGGTTTCCACTCTGGCTGGTGGGAATAAGTATCACTGCAGACCCTGTGTGAATGCCAAATACTATTCTCTTTAATCCTTCTAGGTGGTTCTTTCCCCACCTCAGGAAGCTTCCTCGCATGAATCCTCCAGGGGACTGTCTGCAGGTCTCTGTGCAGCTCCCTCCTTTCCTGTACTCTTCCCTATACATTTCAGCTGCCTGGTCTCCCTATATTTTTCACTCCATCTCCTCACCTAGGGAATCCACCCTGTCTCACCTGGGTTTCCTCTCCCTATGCCATGGCCTAGAAACTCTCTCTAGGCAGTAAGCTGGGCTGTAGGCTTACCTCATTTGCTGTCCATCTCTCAGGGATCTGTGTCCTTCATTAAGTCATGTGCAATGTCTTAAAAACCATTGCTTCATATATTTTGTCCAGTTTTATCATTGTTTGAGGTGGATTTTTATCATTGTTAAGTCTAGTTCTTGCGATTCCATTTTGGCTGGAAGTGGAAGTCTTTAGCTATTTTTTAATCTGTTCATTTTTAGGTATCTGTTTTGACGCGTGGCTGTGAAATCTGAGAGCTTAGATTTCTTACCAAAGATTCTCCATCTTCACCTGCACACCTTTTCCCTTCCCCCAGCCTCCCAATATAGATTTGGTTAAAATAGCATTAAATATTCACATTATGATGACTTTGAAAATATTACTCACATCTGACTCATCTGGTATGCTGGGGCTAAGGTCCTTTCTTTTATTTTAGTTGTCGATAGAGTTAATATTTATCTTTTAAAAAGGCTTGCTTCCTTATCTAATGGTTTATTCTTTTAGTTTAAGAGTTTCGTACTCAAATAACAGGAAAGCCAGCTGAGTCTGGAGGAGGGAGGTTACTGAAGGATCTGGGCTACATGGGCTGAGGCCATTTTTGTGTCTCTGGCATGGCAGAGGGGTAAAGCAGGGACTCAGGCTTTGACACACAGTCCTGGCCCTCTGCACCCACCCTACATGTCCCTGGCATATTCTGGGAAGGAAGGAAAACATGGGAATTGGGGTCAATAGAGAAGGTAAGAAGCACGAACACAGAACTGAGCATGGGATTCCAGTCTTACCTGTGTAGCTAGTGTTCTGTGTGACCTCAAGCGAACCTCGTCTCTGTTGAGACCCCAGCGACATATCTGTGACATCGGCATGAGGTTGAATGATTGCAAAAGTCTCTTCTAGATCTCCAAGGTCATGAAGGGATGGGGGTGTCCATGGAGATATTGGGAGCCTGAGAAGTTCCCCAGGGACCTGCGTCAATTCAACCAACACTCAGGCAATTCTTTGCATGTAAAAGAGAGCAGACATGGTTGTTTGGAGTCACCAACAGATCTAATGATGGGAGCCACAGGGAGTGGGTTTCAGACCAAGATGGTGATGGATTGAGGAAAGATAAGGCCTCTGTAGGTAATGAGCTCCCCATCACTGGAGTGTGTGAGCAGAGCTTGGACCAGCCTTAGGCAAAGTCCTGCATTCCTCCATTACAATCATCATACTGTATTGTCATTGGCTATTTCCTTCACTGGCTCCCTGACTGGACCGCCAGATGCCTGAGTGTCTAGCCCATTGGTTCTCAACCAGGGCATTTTTTCCCCCAGGTGACACTTGGCAATGACTAGAGACATTTTTGGTTGTCCCAACTTAGGGTGGGGGTGGGGAAGGTACTACCGGCATCTCGTGGATAGAGGTCAGAGATGCCACTAAACATGCTACAAAGGACAAGAGAACACACAGCAAAGAATTATCTGGTAGGAAATGTTAGCGATGCCGAGGTTGAGGAGCCCTGGACTCGTCTACCACCTCAGCCCACACGCAGCTTGGGATCTGGCACATGGGAGGCGATCAGTACATGTAGGAGGAATGAACAGCAATGCTGGGCAGGGGCTCTGCTTGCCCGATGTCCCCTGTTCCTACCCAGGGCCCTGAGGGGAGTGTTGCCCAGTGTGGCTTATGGGAAGGTCCCCACCCCAAAGCACAGCGGGTGGACTTCTGGTGTGACCAGGCCTTCCCTTCCTCGGGTTTGTGAGCTACCCTGGCCAGACAGGAACTGGCCTGCAACCCCAGCCCTTCCTTGATCCTTGGCATTAACTCTTCCACTGTGAGCTGAACGAGCCAAGACTCGGGTTTTCTCTCTACATCGCGGGGAATTGCTGGAGCCCATCAGGAGCCGAAGGGCAGAGGGTAGTGGTAGCTCGTGGGGGAGCGTCGGAGCTTTGCCTTCCTAGACTCTTCAGAGTGCAACCAGTGGGGTGACAGTGCCAGAGGGAGAAATTCCCTCATCCATCTATGCAACAAATATTTATTGAATATCTACTATGTGCGAGGCCTAGGTGTTGGGAATACAGCACTGAATCAGACAGAAGTTCCTGCTCTCATGGAACTTACATTCTAGTGGAAGAGATAGACAATTCAAAAAATTATGATAGAAAGAGAGAGAGAAAAAGAGAAAGGAAGGAAGGAAGAAAGAAAGGAAGAACGAAAGAAAGGAAACAATAGGGCATAGACATCCAAATTTTCCAAGTTTGTTAAATTGAATAAAATTTACTGTTATACCATATACTATAGGCAATTTTAATATGTTGAAGAAATTCTCCAATTCATCACTTTCCAAAGATCCATTTTACCTCGCTATTCCTCTCGTGTCCTCATACGTTTCCAGAAGTCATTTTGGTATCAACTTCACTCAAATCCCCTCTAATTCTGACCATTTAACAGATTTCATATACTGTGTTAAATGCTGGAGATAATGAAATCGATGACATAGTCTCTGCTGAAAAAAAAATATGATACGTAAATTATAGAAGATGACACATTATGATATAAAAGAAAAAAGATCAAAACAAGGCCCAGGGGATCAGGAGTGAGTGGGGTGAGGAGGGGGATGAACCCTGTAATTTTAAGTGGGGTAGACACGGTAGGCCTCGTTGAGAAGGTGACAGCTGATCAGAGGCCTGAAGGAGGAGACAGGGGTGGGAAGGTGGGTATGTGGGAAAGAGTGTCCAGGTGGAGGGAACAGCCAGTGCAAAGACCCTGGTGGGAAAAGGTAGCTGGTGTGCTTGAGGAACAGCAGGGAGGCCCGTGTGGCTGGAGCAGAGTGAGTGAGGCTGGCAGCTGGGACTCAAAGGTGAGGCCAGGAGGGAACAGGAACACACAGCACACTGGGCCTTGTGGACGCCCTGGCTTTGGCTCTGCACTGGAGATCCATGGAAGGGCATTGAGCAGAGGAGTGGTCTGGTCAGACTTGGAGCTGTATGACTTTCCTATTGCTGTTGTAGCAACTCACCACACACTTAGTGGCCTACACCCTCGTGAATGTATTCTTTTACGGTTCTGGAGACCAGAAGTCCAAAGTCAGTTTCACTGGGCTAAAGTCAAGGTGTCTCCAGGCTGGTTCCTTCTTGAGGATCCGGGAAAGAATCATTTCCTTGTCTTTTCTAGCTTCTGGAAGCCACCTGCCCTCCTTGGCCCATGACTCTGGCTCACATCACTGTGCCTTTTCTCCCCTTGCTCTGTGGACACATCACTTTCTTCCTCTTCTGTAGCTGTGTTTCCCTCTGCCTCCGTCTTAGAAGGATGCTTGTGATTACACCAGCCGCACTAGGCTTCTTGATGTTTCTTGATGTTAAGCCCACCAAACATTAGCACCTTTTCCTTGTCATGGTAAAGGGGCCGTGGAGAGCATGAGTGGGTGAGGTTGACCTTGAACCCCCAGCAGGTCAAATCTCCAGGATCCCCTGCCAGCTCTGGGTGCTGCCCCCATGGTACATCCCCTGCCAAGCTGCAAGATGTGAAATGCTTATTTAAGGAAACTTAAGACCTGCTCTGGTCAGGTACACCCAAGTGGGTCATCCCAGCTTCTCCCCCTACAGAACCATAAGCATTTTTAGACCCATGGTCCCTTAAGAGGGGGTGAGAAGGGTGGCTATCACGGTGGAATTTCAGGTCTGGTGGCACTCCAAGGGAAGTGGATTATGGCTGGGGTGGCTCCGCCAGGACAGAGGGGCTTCCCTGGGCCATGGAAATGGATGCTGAGGACCTGGGATGCTGACGTCCCTCCCAGGCCACACCGGAGTTTGGCCCTGACATGACCTAGCCCTGGAGTAGAGCGGCTTAGGAGAAAGAAGTCTAGCAGGTTGTGGCCTCCGTGGGCCTGGGGTTCAAATCCCAGAGCCTCCTCTTGCTAGCCCTGAGACTTCCTGTGCATAAATTAGGTCTCACAGTTTCTTTGTGCGACTGTTCTGAGGAATAAATAATTCAGAAAGTCCCACCAAGTGGCTGGCACAGAGTGGGCACCCCCAAGCCCCTCCCTGTTCTGGCTTTCTCGTCTTACGAGCCGCCCCGAGACCCTGTCTTCACGGTCACAGGGATAGTAGCCAGACCAGCCGGCCCATCCTCTACCCGGATCAGCCGCTCTGCGTTTGAAAACTTTCAAGGCAGGAAAACTTTGTTTCCCGGGCCGGCCCCGTCTCTGCTGCCACCATGAAAGCCCCTCCGCTTTCCCCCCACGGGCCTGCCGCCGTCGTAAGAAAAACCCTCATCCGCTCTGCCGGGCGCGAAATCGTCGCCAGGAAAGGAGGGAGCCGAGGGGGACGCACTAATGGGGGACGCGTCGGCAGAGGAGAAGACACAATGGATAAAAGAAGAAAGCGCATCCAAACACGAGTTCTTGTTCTCGAGAAGAAGGGCCAAGTCTGACTTTACAGCAACAGCTTTGAGAGCAGCGGCGGTGGGATTTCATGGCAGAGGTTCCGCGGGAAAATCAATAAGCGGGGCCGCTGTTTGGAGAGGCAGCAAGAAAGGCCACTAACGAGGCCAGATTGTAACAGTTCTGCGAGCAGCCACAATGCTCACCTTACACGGCGCGGCCGCGCGTTAGTAAATAATAAATCACAGCGGCCGGCGGGCGGCGGCGGCGGCGGCGCCGGACAGAACGCAGCGCGTTTGACTGCAAAGCAGACCCGGGGCCATGAATTATTCACCGCCGCGCGGAGATAAAACACGGCAGCGGGAGGAGGCGCAGCCCTGCAAACAGGTGCCCGGCGCGGAAATCTACCTTTTGATTACGAGCCTGGGCTGGGGCTGGGCCGGCCGGGCCGCAGTTCGGGGGCGTCGGCGCTCAGGGCGCGGGAAAAGCTGGGATTAATCAGGGGCGGCAGCCGCCGCCCAGCAAGAGCGATTTGCCAGACTCTGGAGCTGGGAGCAATTATAGGCGGGCGCGGCAGGGCTGGCGGGAGGGCCTGCGAGGGCTGGTCTATGTGTGTGTGTGTGTGTGTGTGTGTGTGTGTGTGTGTGCGTGCGCGCTTGCCTGCGTGCACGCATGTTCGGGTGGTTAAACGTGCAGGTACGCTTAAGCGTACGTACACCATGCATTTTGGTGTGCGTGTGCATATGTGCTCTGTGTGTGTGTGGTTACGCATGCACGTATGTTCCATATGTGCACTGTGTGCACAGGTGCCGTGATCCACGTGCATGTGTGCACATATGTGAATTCTGATTATGTGCATCTGCAGTGTATCGCTATGCAGACATGCATGCGCACGTGTGCAAATGTGGTGCATTTGCCTCTGCATACAAGGTGTGTGTGGGTATGTGTGAGGTTACATATTCATGTGGGCATGCATGCGCAGTGCATGTGTGCTTGATGTGCTATATGTGTGTGCGTAAGCAAATCTGCGGGGTTATTTTTGCATATACAGCATATGCAGACATGCACGTGGGCATATGCAGGGTATGCGTTTGTATCAGCTCATGCCTGCACATGAGGTGTTCGTGCATGCACACAGGGTGCCTGTGTGTGCCTGTGTAGTATGTGTGGCAGGCATCTGATTGTACAAATGTGGTGCACATGTGCATGTGTGAACGTGTGTGGTTATACACACATGTGGGCCTGCACAGGGCACTGTATGTGTGCATGGTGCATGTGTGTATTCACCCGTGCTTTGTGAAGTTTTAAAGGTTTATGGTGTGCATACATTGTACGTGTGTGTGCTTGTGGATAATTATGCACACACACGTAGCTGTGTGGCAGCATGTGTGCAGAGGTGCTCACGTGCACTGTGAGTACTTATACGACGTGGTCTTGCATAGCTGTTTGCTGGCGCCAGTGTACACGCACGTGGCTGTGTCTACAGTGTGCAGATGGGCACATGGACCTCAAGGTGTATGTTTGTGCACACGTACGTCTCATGGAAACTGGGTCAGCTACAAGTTTGAGGCAGCCACGTTCTCTCCTCAGCGCTCCCCTACAAGGAAGTCTTAAATGTCATTGCATCCACAAAGCAAAGCCCATCACAGACACATCTGCAAAGCACTGATGAATAATGTGCGTTCTACTCTAGGTTGCCTGGGGAGATTGAGAGAAGCTTTATACCTTGCATTGCACTTCAGAAATTCTTTGAAAGCCATCTTAAATGACTCTATGTTTTTCCAAAGTGCACCATGGAGCTGTCTCATCTTTTCCTTCCCTCAACTCCCTTCTCCTGGGAGCCTGGGAAAATAGTGTATGTGAGACCTGTACACCAGCCCCTAGGACACACAGTAGGAAGTAGTTGGTGCCCTAATACAAGGAAAGTGTCAGAAAGCTCACAGCAGGGAGAGATACCTCACCGCTGGAGAACCCAGAGGTCTCCCTGGAGGAAGTGGCACCGAGGCTCAGAAGAGTGGAGAGGATTTAACTGTACCAAGACAGAGACATGGGTGGGGGTTGAGATTGAGCTCCTGGTGGAGAAGAAGGGAAAATAAAGGCCTCAGGGATATGTCTCAGTCAGGATCCAGTTAGGAAACAGAAACCACTCCAGATATTTGAACAGAAAGAATTTAATATAAAGAATTATTAACCAGGTATTAGAGAACTGAAAACGTAAAAAGAAGACTAAGTTTTCATGGAGTTTGCAACTGTGGGAAATGACTGCCAGCCCTAGAGCCAGGAAAACAAAGGGAGGAGATTGGAATTATGAACATTTAGAAGCTTAGAAGGGGAGCCCTTTGGGCCTGGGATCTAGATCTCTGAGGAGGGGACACCAGTTGGCTGGAGTTAGTGTCTCTGGGGGAGGGCCTCCAGATGTCAAGGACCCAGCCTGCTGGAAAGGGGGCACTGTCACCTGGTGCTGGTGTCTCCGAGGGGCTGGGTCTACAGGAATTGGAAAAATTGTAAACTGGGCTCAGCCATTGCCTGGGAAGGGAACTGCTGCGGCCGGGGTGAAGAAGCATCCCTGGATGATGTTCTCATGGACCACAAGCAGACAGGAAGTAATCCGGAAGGAGCCAATCCCTTCTTCCTCTTCCAGACTTGCAGTCTCCCTCTAGCGACCCTATTGGCAGAGCTAACATGGAGCCAGAAGTGTGGCTTGCAGAGCCCCAGCCCCTGCGTCACAAAGCTGAGGATGGAAGGGCCTCTTGGAGCTGAGAGGCAGTAATCTAATTAACCGACACAGCCTGCCCCTGCGGTTACCTGGCAGGGGTAGGCACCCTTTATACCAATTTGAAATTCCACACAATAACAAAATAACTTTGTGTTTCTGCCTAACTCGGGTTTTATTTGTGTAAATATAAACCTGTTCAGCTTCTCCCCGAAATGAGGAGGCGCATTCTCAACTGACATTGTATCCATCTCTGCAAGATAGTGAGAGGGTGGGAAAAGAGGGGTCATCGTGGGAACAATGAGAAATCCAGACTGACCTTCCTGACTTGAGTCCCACACAGAGGCCTTGGGGAGGGGTCAGCAGATGGCTCAGAGAGGGGTCTGTCCCCCCCAATGGGACAGAAAGCTAAAGCCAGCTCCGTGGACCCTAGAGTCTATAAGTGTTCTGGGTCCTACAAGTTTAGTCAAGCCATTTCCCCACTTTGACCCTCAGCTTTGTCTTCTGTTACAGGGACTGTCTGCCTGCAGTGAGAGCCGGAGAAGGGTGTCAGCCGTAAGAGCAACATGTGGGTAGTGGGATGGTGGGTTCCAAGGCCGGACTTGCTGTCCACTCCTCTACCGTTGATGACTTGTGTTCTGACCCCAATGGCTCCAATTTAAAATGGGCTTAGTAAGGGTGTCCATGGGTCTCACCGTGGGGAGTAGACCAGGTCTGGTGAGTCTGGGACCCTGAGCCAGAAGGCAGATACCACCCTAGCCAGCCCAGACACACCCACGCCTTGCAGGAGGGAAGCAGAGATACACTCTGATCTCCTCTCTACTGGGTTGAAGAGGGTCTCCTGCGTGTGTCCTCAGAGCCGGGGCACAGAAGCAGAACAGGGCCATGGAGAGAAGAAGTGGTCTCCCCTTGCCACCTCCTCCCTTATCCTCTGCCCGTGCCCAGCTTCATTCTAATGATGCCCCTATGAAGCATGGTCAGATCTGTTGTGCCTTCCTCACCCCGAGGATGACTGCCTTCTTATAGCTACTCCAGAGCCTGCTATGCTTATTATCCCAAGGAACAGGGGGCTGAGGGTAGAATGTCAGGCGTCTGCAGGGCTGCCATGTGCAGTTGTGCAGGCTGTGCACTGCCAAAAGTCTCCTGGCAAAGGAGGCAAGTGGGGGCTGAAATCCATTCTGAAATCCTTTCTGAAGGTAGGGGAGCCGTTATCTAATTGGTACAAAAGCACTTTCCGGACTAGTACTGGAGGTGGGTATTGAGGTACCCGGGACAAAGGAAATCACCAGAGTTATTCTGCACGTGACGAGGCTCCCAGGCACTGAGCAGTCCTCACCCACTAGCAGATCTCTGAGCAGGAACGATTCACAGCTGTTATCACAGCCAACATCCTGTCCATCTGCCTGCGCATAGCAGCACTGAGGCCCCAGAGGCTCAGAAAGTAAGAGTGAATCTCAGGCCTAGGTCCCTAAAGAGAGAGCTGAGACCAGACCCCAGTGGGAAGCTCTGCCCACTCCCTCAGCTCCCAGGCGACTTTGAGGTCACAAGGAAGAAAGACTTTCTTATCTTCACAGGATACGGGCAGTCCTGGCAGTCAAGCCCAGCCACCTCTGTGCAAATTTGGGCAAATGGCCTAACTTCTCAGTGCCGCAGTTTCCACCTCTGTAAAATGGGGATTATCATAGCTCCTCCCAGAACCACTGGGAGGATTAAATAAAGTGATAACAAAAAGAGTTCTATGTGAACTCTTCCAAGTTTGGGAACTATCCATAACCCCATTTTAGAGATGAGAAAGCTTGGAGAGGTTAGGTAACTTACTCAAGGTCACAGCTACTACGGGGCTGGGATCTGCACCCAGGCAGGCCCCAACTGTGGCGTAAGATCATATGAGGAAACCTCCCAGCCCAGTCCCTGGCACACATGAGTCCTCAATAACTGTAGCTATTATTATATTTCTTGAATTGCAGTAGGTCCTGCCTGACGTGGGTTATCTCTGGAAGCCACCGTGTCGGCTGTTGCTACGAGTCCACAGGCAGGGCCCAGCCTCCCACCCTTCCCAGTGCCAACACCTGCGTCTGCAGGAACTCCAGGCCCGGGTGTCCCCAACTCTCAGACCCTCAAGCCTGGCTCTGGCCCTCCATCCTCGGAGGCAGCTGTAGGTCTGCAGCTGACACACACTTAATTAGTTCCATCACTGGCTGAGCCCTGGCAAGGGCATTATCAGTCTCTCTCTGTCTCAGGCACTGATGGGCTCCCCATAAGCAGCTTTGGAGGGAGATGGTGGAGAGATCTGAGGTACAGAAATGCATTTTCCCCTTCCTGCTTGCAGATAAAGTGGCAAGTAACCAAGCAGGCTTCTTTCTGGAGGAAGGCCTCCAGGCTGCGCAGTGGTGCATAGAAATGACTTATCTCCAGCCAGGCACTTGGGGCTTGTCAGGGAAAGTTCCCTGATTCCCAGACCTGTGGTCTCCAAGTGCCACCCTGGATGCAATGAGCTTTGGCTGGGTGGCAGGGCCTGGGAGGGGAGTGAGGCACATGGCCCTGGCTGGATGCTCCTGATCCTCTGAGCTGGTCCTACCTCAATCGGGGGGGGCAGGTGTGTTCCCTAATCCAGGCCTTCCCAGGCTGCATTCTGCTTTAGGCAAGCTTGTTGTCTCCTAATTCAGGATGTGCTGAAAATCTCCATCACTTGGATGAGTGACGTTTTGTACATTAACCATGAGAGGTAGTATTGTTTCGTGACAAACTGGCTTTGAATCGGGGTTCCACCACCGACAAGCTCTGTGACCTTCAACAAGTGACTTGACCTCTCTGTCCCTCAATTTTCCAATTTATAAAATGATGATGAAAATATCTATCTCATAGGGTTACCATAGGGATAAAAGATTATCATAAGGATCACCTCATAAGGTTATCAAAAGGAAAAAAGATTTTATTCTATGTGGAGTACCTGGAACAGTGTCTGGAACAGTATTTCCCTGGTGCAGAGTAAATACTTAATATCGATGAGTTGTCATTTTTACTTGACAGTTTTCCACACCATACACCATTTATCATAAAGTGTGGTGATCTATTTCCCTCAGCCATTGAGGGGCTCTGCTGTAGCACCGCATCTGGACAGAGGTTGCCATTGACCCCATGAGAAGAGGGCCAGGGACAGAATTTCTGGAGTGAGGGCTCACTCTTCCATGGGATGATTGATTAATCATGGTTGCCCAGAGCTTTGTGCATGGAAGGATTCTGGAGCCACGTCTGAGCCCCAAAGGAGCAAGCAATGTGATTGATTAGTGATGTCTGCCCTGGGCATGAGCTAGGCAAGAAAGGGCTTTTAGTTGGCTTCCCCACAAAGGGGGCTGAGGCAAGACGGGTGCAAGGAGTATATTTGGGAGGTGATGCCAGGAAGCCCCGTAAGTGGGGCAGTGAGACAGGGAAGGCAGAAACCCAGTGAAGGGGGCAGTATGGGGAGGGCTACTGCTGGGGCAGCAGGAGGGGGCTCATTTCCTCCGAGGGCCTGGTGGAGACTGTAGCGCACACCTCAGCACCACCCCACTCGGGGGCAGGGCAGCTGGAGTGTGCAGCTGCCAATTCTCATGGCTCATTCCTGGAGAGCCGCTCCTCTGGCCTTAGTCCCTTGGCACTTGCTGCCGGTCCTGGATGTAGTCTGAGCACACGTCCACAGCCAGGAAATTGCCTTCGAGTAGAAAGATTCGGTAAGCTGGAAGAGAGGCCAGGAAGGGTTGCAGAGACCTTTGGGTGGGCTAGGGGTGTGGCTGGGGCGCCGGGTACACAGGTCATGGATGCTTTGTGTGTGTCACCACACGCTGCAAGACCAGAGGAGCTGTCACCTGCCCTCCCTCCTCCCTGAACCCCCTCCTGTCTGCCTTTCCTTTTCTTTGCCCTCCCTCCTTCCTTTTGTTTTATTTTCTCTTCTTCCTCTCCTTCCTGCCTCCCTTCTGCAAATATTTTCTGTGTGTCTTGCCAGGTCTTATGCTAGGAACCGAAAGTGACAAAGTAAATAAAAGCTCGCCTTTGCCCTTTAGCTGTTCAATCTGGTGAAAACGGCAGAGACCTCCCATCTCCCTGGAGGGGGAAGAAGACACCCAGAGCAGCTAATAAATGGTTTCAAGTGGTTCCTTTTCAGGCACTTTCATTTTTAAAAGCAGGGCCCAAGGGCTGCTGGGACTGGCAATTAGAGGCTGCTTCTCTGTGTTTGAGAAGAGGCGGGTGCGAGGAATCTGGACACTTGGAAAAAGTAAACTTATTAGGCGGAGGAGGATCTAACAGAGTATGAAATTTACAAAAGCTTCATCCGAAGTAACACTAATGACAGGCCACTTTATTGATGTTTAATTCAAAAACAGAAGCTAATGCAAGTGCCCTTCCCTCAGAGAGGGAAGGAGGCGGGAGACTTTCTTCCTAATAATTTACTTAAACTGAATTTCATATGGGAAATTAAGTTGCTTGGAATAAAAGCAAGACCTCACTCCAGAAGTAAGAAGTCACCTTGAATGAGTCTATCCTCACAAGGGCAGCTCACTGTCTTCCAAGGCCAGAAAGTTCCATCTGATAGGCAGGCCTGGGGGTAGCATGACTATATTTTGGAGTCTTTGGGGGCTGTATGAGTTTTCTATTACTGTGCGACAAATTACTACAAATTTAGCTGCTTCAAACGACACCAATTGATTATCTCAGTTTCTGCGAGTCAGGTGCATGGGTTAGCTCAGGTCCCATAAGACTGCTATCAAGGTGTCGGCCAGGGCTGGGGCTTATTTGAGTCTCAGGTTCCCTTTCCAAGCTCATGCAGGTTGCTGCCAGAATTCAGTGCCCTGAAGCTGAAGAACTCAAGGTGGCTTTCATCTTCTTCAAGGTCAGCAAGAAAAAGGTATTTTGGGCCTTCACCTTCACCTGATTAGGTCTGGCCCACCCAGGATGATCTCACTTTGGTTAACGCAAAGTACACGGATTAGAAACCTCATCACAGGACAGAAACCT